>NC_056669.1:105600184-105916684 GCF_018350195.1 Panthera tigris
CAATTACAAGTTGGACCCACATAACTTAAACGATTTGAAATTAACCATTTTGATTAAATCAAATTCCTTATGTACATTCAGACCTCCGCCCCACAAAAGTATCTGGTTCCTATTTTTTCTGGTGATAATTTCTAGTCCCTGGTATTGTTCATACTCAGATCATTCATACAATATGCTTATTTATTTTTTTCATTAAACTCTTCTATCTTAAAACCTTGAGTCAAGCATTTAAGTATTTAATAATTCTTCAGCCTCGTGCCAAAAAACCCCCCAAACCCTAAGTAAACATTTTCTTTTTTAACGGGTGCATATCTATAGTATGCTCATTTCTCTAAAAAAAAAGGGTGGGGCAGAGGGGACAGGTTGCTGCGTCTTCTTGAAACAATACCATGAAAGAGCAGGATAAAAACATCAGTCTGTTCTTTCCCCGTCACCTTGTATTATGCAAAAGCTCAGTTCCTTACAGAGGAGGGAAATGAGGAAGAGCTCTCCTTCCCTAGTGCTTAAGCTCCCCATGGAACTTTCTGGAAGTTTTGTCAGTGCAGGCTGTGGACCCGGTACAGTCATGTCTCCGTAGGAAGTTCCATCGACCAGGAGATCCTTTGCCATTTTGTGCGCTTGTTGTGAATAATGTTCACAGTGTATTATGGGTAGAGGCAGTAAGCATGTGTCGCTAGCCATTACATAAGGACAGATTTCAGAAAGAACAATAAAAACAATCCCAAGTCCTCCGTATTGCCAAGTGTGCATGAGTTTTCCATTTATCAGTAATGCCCCCTCCCAATGAGCCAGGCTCCGCTCTGCGTCTCCCATACCCCTTAAATAATACAACTTACAATAAAAAGCTTTTCTACCAAATAATCTTGTGAGTCTAAGGACAGAACTAACGAAAATAGAGTATTTCATTCCTTTCCCAAGCTGCTTACATTTCTAAGCCTAGGTTGTTGACAAAATTATGTCATGGTTGCATGTTTGCTTTGGGCAAGTTTTGCTGATTTTCTTCTTCTCTTTGTTTCCCCCCCCCCCCCAAAGACTAAGCTATCTTCTGCATCAATGAGGAAAAATAAAACTGATAATTCAAAAATTGTATTTTAGATCAGGCGGTATTCCTTCATTTGTATGTAGATAATGGACTGACCTATATTTTATTTCCTGAGTTTAAGCCTACTCCCTTGCAATTAAAAAAAAAAAAAAAGCATTTAAAAACTGAAAAAAATAACAAAATAAAAACATATTTTAGGAATGTATTGCACTGATCCTTTTATTAGCACGGTTAAGAGACAAAGTGGTCAGGCTTGCATTTCATTCTTCATTTTGAAGGCCAGCTTCCAATGGAGATGTTAATGAACAGGAAAGTGGACAAAGATAGGCAGCCAGATGTGGGTGTGGAGGAGGTCTGGCAAGCCCACATCCTGAAGGAAACAGCCAGAGGGCACCTAAATGTCAGTACTCAGAAGTTTCTGAAGGAGGAGGGTGCTCACCTTACGAGTCCTTAATAGATTCCATGCAGAATTTCAGGGTGTGATTGAAGAGAAAGCATTGTAGATGTGAAGGTCCATACTTTGGCACATAACGGACAGTTGAGAGCAGTGTCTCCCGAACTCCTACCCACTACCTTTACAATTTTGCCAAAACCACATACTACCTATACTATTGTTTTCAATATTTTATTTAAATATATATTTAAAAAAAATTTTTTTTAATGTTTATTTATTTTTGAGACAGAGAGAGACAGAGCATGAACAGGGGAGGGGCAGAGAGAGAGGGAGACACAGAATCGGAAGCAGGCTCCAGGCTCTGAGCCGTCAGCCCAGAGCCCGATGCGGGGCTCGAACTCACGGACCGCGAGATCATGACCTGAGCCGAAGTCGGACGCTCAACCGACTGAGCCACCCAGGCGCCCCTTAAATATATATTTTTAAAGAAAACTTGGGACAGAAGAACATGTTAATAATACCAAGGGGGTTTACTCAGCAAACTGTAGACTGTGAAACTGGTAAGACAAGTAACCCAGTTCCTTCAATAAATAAATTACAGGGAAAAGGAGAGAGGCACTTACAGATTAAAAGAGGCTTTGGGGTACCTGGTTGAGTGTCTGACTCTTGATTGTGTATCAGCTCATGATCCCAGGGTCATGAGATCAAGCCCCATGTCAGCCTCTGTACTAAGCATGGAGCCTGCTTAAGATTCTCACTCCTGGGGTGCCTGGGTGGCTCAGTCGGTTGAGTGTGGGACTCTTGATTTCAGCTCAGGTCATTCTCAGTTTCTGGGATCGAGTCCCATGTAGGGCTCTGCCACTAACAGCATGGAGCCTGCTTGAGATTCTCCCACTTTCTCTGCCCCTCCCCTGCTCATGTGCACGTTCTTACACTCTCAAAATAAATAAACTTAAAAAAAAAAAGATTCTCTCTCTCACTGTCCCTCTCCCCTCACTACCGCTCCTGTGTGCACTTACTCTCTCTAAAATTAAAAACCAGAGCAAGGCTTAAGGGGCATCTGGCTGGCTCAGAAAGGCATGTGACTCCTGATCTTGGGGCCGCGAGTTCAAGCCCCACGTTAGGTGTAGAAATTATTTAAAAATGAAAATCTTAGGTGCCTGGGTGGCTCAGTTGGTTAAGCATCCAAGTCGATTTTGGCTCAAGTCATGATTTCATGGTTCGTGAGCTGGAGCCCTGAGTCAGGCTCCGCACTGAGTACGGAGCCTGCTTGGAATTCTCTCATTCCTCTGCCCCTTGCACACACACACGTTTTCTTCCTCTCAAAATAAACTGAATAAACTTAAAAAAACAAAAACAAAAAAGAAAAACCTTTAAAAAGAATATTGAAATAAACTTTTTAAAAAAGGGTTAAGAGGGGCGCCTGGGTGGCTCAGTCGGTTGAGCATCCGACTTCAGCTCAGGTCACGATCTCACGGTTCGTGAGTTCGAGCCCCGCGTCAGGCTCTGGGCTGATGGCTCAGAGCCTGGAGCCTGCTTCGGATTCTGTGTCTCCCTCTCTCTCTGCCCCTCCCCTGTTCATGCTCTGTCTCTCTCTGTCTCAAAAATAAATAAACATTAAAAAAAATTTTTTTTTTAAAAAAGGCTTAAGAGACATCAAATAAATGTGACTCTATTTTGGATTGTGGTTTGAAAACAAAACAAAGTTTATGAGATGGGGCGCCTGACTGGCTCAGTTGTTGGAGTGTATGACTCTAGATCTCAGGGTTGTGGGTTTGAGCCCCATGTTGGGTGTAGAGATGACTTGAAGTCTTTAAGTAAGTGAATAAATAAAAGGTTATGAGACAATCAGAGAAATTTGAGTAAAAATTGTTGGGAGTGAGGGGTGCCTGGTCAGCTCAGTTGGTGGAATGTGTGACTCTTGATCTCGGGCTCATGAGTTCAAGCCCCATGTTGGGCATAGAGCTTACTGAGGGAAAGAAAAGAATTATTGTCAGTTTTGTTGAATATGATTAATGGTATTTGGTCTTTTTTTTTTCCAAGGGTTCTTATAGAGATGCACACTGAAATTGCTTACTAATAATTGGGGAGGGGACTAAGGAACACCTGCTATCATTTGCCAAAGGAAAAAAAACTCACAAAAGTAAATATATTTTACAGTAAAAATAGTACATGACCAGGTAAGTCATCTTTGGAAACATTGGCTTTGGAGAAATTAAAATTGAAATCCAGGGGCACTTGGCTGGTTTGGTCGGTAGAGCCTGTGACTCTTGATCTCAGCGTTGAGTTTGAGCTCCACATTGGGCATAGAGTTTACTTAAAAACAAATAAAGTCGGGGCACCTGGGTGGCTCAGTTGGTTAAGCGTCCGACTTCGGCTCAGGTCATGATCTCACAGTCTGTGAGTTCCAGCCCCGCGTCGGGCTCTGTGCTGACAGCTCAGAGCCTGGAGCCTGCTTTGGATTCTGTGTCTCCCTCTCTCTCTGCCCCTCCCCTGCTCATGCTCTCTCTCTGTCTCAAAAATAAATAAAAATATTTTAAAAAAAAGTCAAAATCCAATGCAAAGGACTGAAATGGTGACTTTTGTGAAGCTAAGCTTGGCCAAAAAAATGTCCAGTGATTGAAGAGGCAATAGACGGCAAGTGAAACCATACACTTATAAAATTGCCAGTCAAGAAAAGAATTGAAATCCTAAATTAGAAATATATATCTCTAAAGCTGGAGAGCAAAGGGTGGTTGAAAACTTAAGTCAGCTTATAGCTCAAAAACAAAGAACTCCTCAGGGTGAAACTTTTAATAGGTGAAGCCTGGCCCATACCCTCCTCAAATGAGGCTGATTTGGGCTCAGTAGAAGGCAGCGTTATCCAACAACTAGGGCTGTCCGATAATAGACTAGGTTTCCTTTGGGGATGGCAAGTTCTTTTTAAAGGTTATTTAAGTAATCTCTACACCCAAGGTGGGCCTTGAACTCACGACCCGGAGATCAAGAGTCACAAGCTCTACCACCGATTGAGCCAGACAGGTGCCCCGAGTTCTTTTTCAAGCAGGGGTTTCACAACCGGCAAAAGGAGGATCCATTGTTGGACCAGAGGTTAGATGAGCTCACCTGTGGTTCCTTGAATCCATGGTCGAGACCATCGAGAGGAGTGGAAATGAGAAAATTCTCTATTGGTCCCACCTCTACAGACCGGCAGAAACCGTTCCTGGCGTCCAGCAGATAAAGTGAGACAAAAGACAGCTGTGGCCTTTTGTGTTGGCTGCTGCTTTGAACATCTTGCAGATTCCTAATTGCCATCGCCAATGAAAAATGCATCTCATGCTGGGAACTGAAAGCAAATACTCCCTCTTGAGGAGAATCTCACCAAGTAACAGATCCTTTTTTAGTTAGGTAGAACGCATGGCTGAGATAGTAACAATGGTTTATGTTCTCAAGACTGTCTGGAGAAGGTCTGTACATTGTATACACATGCAGACACAGATATTATGCCTTGCTTTTAGGAAATGATGTTCTGAGACAGCTGATTTTTTTCTCTAGGTCTCTCCATATATAATCATATATGTATAATTTTTATATAATTCACATGCCATAAAATTTACCCTTTTAAAGGCAACTCATTGTTTTCAGGCATTTTGATTTGATCTTGTTCTAGGAAAGACTTTGGAAAAGGTGCTCGACTTAGAGTAACTTACGGGGTGTGCATGTAGATCTTGCATTGTTACAACAAGGAGCCGAGGTAGGAATGTATTTGCACCAATAAAATTAGCCCCTTGGAAGACAAACTAAGAAGTTATTCCAACACAAGGAAAGTGAAAGGCATAGAATTCATCCAGCCATGAAAACGTTAAGCATCAACGTTTGCATCCCTTAATGCCCCAGAGAAGGAGCTTTTCTTTGGCCAAACCTCCTTCTTCTAACTCAAAAACAGTAGCTTGCTCGCAAGAGCAAGTGCTGGATATGACAGACAAATCCAAAAAGAAAAGAAGTTCAGAAAATTTACTCATTTTCATCTTTTCCTAAATTTCCCTTCCTGCTTTTTTGCATTCAGTTGCTTACGTGCAGAACAGAGGAGGGTTTTTCGGGAGCCCTCTTACACCATGGCCCTACTCTTCATACACACCGGGGTAGGCCCTTCTCTTACATTCCCGGAACTCCCAGAACCCACATCAACACCCCAGGCTCCTTATTTCTTTGCTGTCTTTACTGCCAGTAACGAACTGCCTGTGTGACCCCAGCTGAGTAATCTGACTTCTCTAGGCTGTCCTCGTGCTTTCTAGGTGAGGGAGTTGGACCAGAGGAATGATAAGATTCTCTCTCCGGAGTATCTTGCTTTTAGTTTTTCCCAAGTGCCCATCCTGTCCATACCACAGGCCCTCCAGCTGCCCCACAAGCCCACCACCCTGGAGCTTCGTGCTTTCTGCCTTTCAGTTCCCCATCTTCAGAGACCTCAATTCATATTATGACACACAGGCAAGAATTTCAAGTAATGGATACAGTATTTGTTGTTGAAACAGTCAGCCAAAGACTTTCTATGTTGGAAGTAGAGGTCACGTGGTAAGGGAGCAAAGCCAAACACTTAAGAGGACAAAAGAGAAAACTAGTTCTTGGTTAACTGTCTTCAACCATGTTCTAACTCAGCGCCGTGTGCATGGCATTTGAAGCCATGACTCAAATTCTGCTTGCCCCTTAACTTGCCCTGTGACCTTGAACAAGTTAACTTCGATTTTTGAGTCTCGAGTCGGGGCGCCTGGGTGGCTCAGTCAATTAAGCGTCCAACTTCTGCTCAGGGCATGATCTCGTGGTCCATGAGTTCGAGCCCCACATTGGGCTCTGTGCTGACAGTTCTGAGCCTAGAGCCTGCTTCAGATTTGTGTCTCCCTCTCTCTCTGTCCCTGCCCCCCCCCCAAAATAAACAAATATTGAGTCCCAAGTGTCCTTGTCTGTGGAAGAAGGGAGGCGGGGGAGGGGGTGCTAACACCTCGTAAAATTGATGACAACTGAGTATTTTTATGAAGTCCTCAATACAGCCCAGGACACAGGAGCTCAACTACAATAACCCATCATCCTGTAAGAGTCCCTAATTAGCACACTTCTCCTAAGTCAAGTCTATGTTGTCCTTTGCGCATCTCACTTTTTCCCTCATTAGCATCCTGACTCCTACCCCAGGTACAGATATCAGATTCCTAAAAGGTCCACAGGAAAGTTATGAAAGAATCAGGAGGCATGCGGGTTTGGGGAATAAACCAGCCAACACCAGTTCAAAGAGATACTTTCACTGCTAGCTTTATGGTCCGGGATGCAGGGTGAGAAGTGATTACACCTCAGCAAAATTCCCAGTGCCCTTGGAGAAGGGCTCATTGAGTCGCAATGCCCCATAAAGTCCTGCTGCCTGGCTGGGGAAAGGAAAAGTGGGAGGAATCCTAAGCCCAGGGCACAACGTTCCTTCTGCTCCCTGCACAACCCACCCCTCGCAGGGGAAATGAGAGGCTTCCAACCTGTGCTGCCCCCTGATGATGGCAAGAGCAGGCCTAGCCTCAGCTCCTGCTGATGTCAGTTTTTGGGGCCAAGTACAAAATCTTTGGGTGGCCCTCCACCACCGCTGTTCTGTCTGTCTGCTGTAGGGGAGCCATGCAGGGGCTGCACCCCCAGGAGGGGGCCAGCCTCTGGATCCGGTTTGCTGCGTTTGGCCAGGTCCTCATTGTGAGCCTTGCGGATGTGGCGGTATAGGTCCCCTGACTGTGTGTAGCTGCGCAGGCAGTAGCGGCACTCATAGGGTCGCTCGCGTGTGTGCACGGTGGCGTGGCGCCGGAGTGTGTAAGAACAAGAGAAGGTCTTCCCACATGTCTTGCAAGTGGGCACATCCTCCGTGAAAACTCCAAAACTTCCCGGGGTTGCTTCATACTCAGAAGGCAGGTAAAGTGGCTCATGCAGGGCCGGGGGGGCCGGCAGCGGTGAGGTCACCAGTCCTCGGTGGTACTGCCCTGGACCTGGCAGCAAATGGTAGGACAGATGAGGATCTGGGGGCAGGAAGTGGTCACTTGGTCCCACCTCCTCTAGTCCTGCCCTGGGCTCCTCAAAAGCCTCTGGCTGAGGGGGCTGTGCGCCAAACAAGGCTCCTCCAGGTGGGAAGAACCCCTCGGGACCCTGAGGCGTTTCCTCTGACACATCTGGCTCCTCATCGGAAATCACAATAGCTTCCACTTTCACCTGGACCAGCTCAGCTTCCGCTGGTGCTGGAGCCTGGGATGGAGCTGGGGCTGGGGTTGGGGCTGCCGCTGGAGCTGGAGGATAGAAGCCTTGCAATGGCGCTCCGGCACCCCTTGGTTCCACCATCCTCAGACTCTCACCCACATCAAGGGGAGCCAGCGGCTCCACTGAAACTGCTGGAAGGCCAGAAGAGAAGTAGTTTGCAGGAATGGTCTCTGTGGAGCTACTAGGGCTGGCAAGGGAGACATCAGCCACTGGTGGAGGGGGGGGGCGTAGATGTGGCGGGTCAACCTCCATGCCAGGCTGTGTCGTGTCTGCCCCACCGGACACTGGTGGCTCATCTGGAGGACAGACAGTTGGTGAGGGAGCTGCAGGGCCCTTCCATTCCCCTTTGCCCCAGTGGCCTGATGTCTCAGCAGATGCCAATGAAGGCTGGGGGCCGCGGGAGGGGTTGGACAAAAACTCCAAACTAGGGGGCTGTGAGTTGGTTTCCTCCTCCTTCTTGGTACTGTCTGCCTCTGCCAGGGCCCGGGCTTGCAGCCGCCGCTTACACACTTTAACGATGTCATTCATGTGCAAGTAGCTGGCAGCTGCCAGCACATCCTCCACGGGGGTATCCCCCCTCAGGGCCAGCTGGCCAGCGTACATAAAATCCAGAAGCAGCCCAAAGGCTGGGGCTGTGACAATTTCATTGTGGATGCACACCAGATCCCTCTTGTCCAGTTCCCGCTCCTTGTAGAAAAGCTGGAAGAATGGGCTGCAGGAGGCCAGCACAGCCCGATGGGCCAAGAACTGGGTGCTACCCACCATTACGGTGCAGTCACAAAGGAAACCCTGGGACCGCTGCTCTCGGAGGCTCTGCAGCAGCTGCTGGCTGTGTTCTGGGAACTCCATAGCACCCCACGGATGGAAAAGGACCCTAGAAAGGTCCCCACCAGTGGCTCCCTGGGAAGAAAGGACAGTAAGTTAGGGCAGGTAACCTCCCCAGCAACCTTAACGTCAATCCTGAGCTATCACTTGCCACTCCAAAGCCTCTGGCAACACCGTCCTGACCCCAAGACGCCCGCTGGAATCGCTACCCTTGTTTCTCCTAGGTCACACCCAGGGGGTCTCCTTTTAGCTCCGCCCCCTCGGCCCAACCTTAGCAGCAGGCCCCGCCCCTGTTTGCAAAGGCACCGCCCCGGAAGTCCCGCCCCCTAACCAGCCTCCGCTTCCTCGATGCCCACCCGGCGGCTTCCAGCAGCTCCTCCAACTAGGAGTCTCTTTTGCTTCCAGGCCTTCCCGGGAGATGCCTCCACGCCCCACTCCAGGAACTCCCCTGAGCCTCTCTCTCTCTCTCGCATTCCAGGAGCTAAGAAGTCCTAGGGTGGGAACTAGAAGAGAAAGCTGATCCTTCACCCACCAGCGAGCAGCCACCGGCGAACTCCGCCCCTTCCCACCTTCTCAGTTTTCATTGGCTCAAATTTGCCTTCCCTCGGCACGGATTGGCTCATTGTCCACTGACCATCCCCCCGCTCTGACTGGCATCTGCAAGTGGGTGCTGGTGGCCGTTGCTCAGGCAGCTAGGCTCAGGATTGGCTGGCGCTCCTGTCCTAAACTTTTCCTCTTTGTCCCGCCTTCTTTGCCTCAGAGACCTCTTGATTGGCTGAGCTTCTCCCATCTACCTGAGGCAACAGGAGGGCGGGGACCGGCTCCATGGAGATGAGCGCGACGCCCTCTGGGCGGGGCGCGAGGCTCGACACCCCGCTGAGTGTTTGTGCTCAGGGCAATGGGGAAAGGGAGAATCTACGAGCTGGTGTAGTACCCAGGGGGCCTGCCTCCTGACCGGGCTCTGCCGTAACGGTGGGCATTAGCTACGTCTCTCCGAACTGCAGGTGTCTCTTGAAAGTCCCTTCTTCCCTCAAAAAAATGATAAGATGCCTTTTTGCTCCACTACCCCCAATCTGATGGTTCCAGGCTCCTAGCTCAGTAATGATGGTGTCTGAGAACTGGCAGCTGCACCAATGCTCTCGTACGATCCTTAGCCTGATCTCTAGTCAATTTACAATTAAGAGTAATTAGATTGCCTTTCTCTGTGTCTGGAGCAGCCTGGGAGGTGCTGATGGAAGGGAGGGAGTTCAATTTTCCAGTACAGGAGAAAAAAGAGTGTGGTTTGTTTTGTTTTGTTTTGTTTTGTTTTGTTTTGTTTTGTTTTGTTTTGTTAAGTAGGCTCTATGCCCCACGTAGGGCCTGAACTCAGGACACTGAGATCAAGAGTCGCATGCTCCACCAACTGAGCCAACCAGTTGTCCCCAAAGCATGATTACTTCTGAAGAAAATTTTTGAGGGTACTTAGGCAACCAGAAGAAAGGGCTATAGGTTGGGAGGCAATGATACCTGCCTCTTCTCTGACTAGGACAAGGTGTTTACAGGGTTACCATGGTCACCACCACACTAGGCATCTTAACTTTGTTCTGTAGCTAAGCCCTCCAATGAGACAGAACCAGAATTAGGGACATTCATCAACCTTTCATCCTTGTACTAAAGACCTGTGGGCCATACTGGCCTCAGCTTGAGACCCCATCTTTTCAAGATACCTTTCCAAGCCATACAATATTGTATAGGAATTAAAACTAACATGAGCAACATTTTCATTTTATAAAAAATATCTATATTTTCAAAACCCAAAACATGCAGTAATAATAGTAACATTGTTTTATATTTTCCCAATTTTCTTTAATGTCTTATAAACAGATGGATTCTCACATCTGCTTGTGTTTTCAAGCTATTATGAGATATTGTTTTGATTATGTGAAGAAAATTTGACCTCACACAAGTATGAATGCATGGAATTTCCATTGCCCGTGGTGAGGAGTTTGTATTTTATTCTGAGGGTAACCGGAAGCCATTGATGAGTTTTAAGCAGAGGAGTGTTCTGATATTCTAGTTTTCATTTATTTTCTCTTTTTTTTTTTCATTTATTTTCTCTTTTTTTTTTCTATTTATTTTCTTTTTTTTTTTTTAAATAGGCTTCACACCCAGCACAGAGCCCAATGAGGGGCTTGAACCCACTACCGTTAGATCAAGATCTGAGCTGAGATAAAGAGTCAAATGCTTGGGGCACCTGGATGGCTCAGTTGGTTGGACGTCTGACCTTGGCTCAGGTCATGCTCTTGCACTCCGTGAGTTTGAGCCCCATGTCAGGGTCTGTGCTGACAGCTCAGAGCCTGGAGCCTGCTTCAGATTCTGTGTCTCCCTCTCTCTCTGCCCCTCCCCCACTCATGCCCTGTCTCTCTCTCTCTCTCTCTCCTTCAAAAATAAATAAACATTAAAATTTTTTTTAAAAGTCAAATGCTTAATCAACCAAGCCACCCAGGTGCCTCATGATTCTAGTTTTTAGAGGCTTATCCTGGCTATTCTGTGAAGTAGGGGATCAAAGTGGGAGCAGGGAGGAAGATGTGGAAATGGTCCCATAGGTGATGATGATGGTGCCCTGACAAAGGTAGTGGTGGTGTAGAAATGCTGGGTCAACAGATTTTGCTAAAACGAGGGTAGGAAATTAAGGACAAGTAAAAAAGGAATGGGGGCACCTGGGTGACTCAGTCAGTTAAGTTTTGGACTCTTGATTTCGGCTCAGGTCGTGATCTCATGGTCGTGGGATCAAGTCCCCAGCTGAGCCCTTCATTGAGCCCCGTGTTGGGCTCCACACTGGGCATGGAGCCTACTTAAGATTTTCTTTCTCCCTCTCCCTCTGACTCTCTCCCCTGTTCACACACTCCGAAAGGAAGGAAGGAAGGAAGGAAGGAAGGAAGGAAGGAAGGAAGAAAGAAAGAAAGAAAAAGGAGACAAGGATAGCCAGAATTTTGGCATGAGCAATAGTGTGGTTGACAGAACCATTGCCTAGAGGAGAGAGAGAAAATGGGAAACCGAGAGTTCTGCTTCCTCTTAGCCAGTTAGACTTGTGAGCCTGAAGATCAGGGGTAATTTTGGGTCTGGAGATACATGTTTGGAATATCATCAACATACAGATGTTATTTAAAACCAAGGGACTAAAGGGATTATCCCTTGTATGGTAGAGGACTGGTAGAGTTACTAAGCAGTAAAGAACATAGGCTGGGAAGCTTAAGCAATCCTGTATTCTACAGGTTCAGAAGAGATCAAACTGAAGGTGAGTCAGAGTTTGGGCACAAAGACTGAATGCTTGCCACACTGGGGTATTGCCATGCATACTGGACCTAGATTTTCTTAAATTTTTTTTCTTAAGTAAGATATGCCTGGGGTGCCTGGGTGGCTGAGTCAGTTAAACATCTGATTCTTGATCTCAGCTCAAGTCTTGATCTCAGGGTTGTGGCACAGAAGGAAGAGCCCAGAACCTGGAAGAGGGGCAGCTGGGATGGATGATCCTTGCTTAGAGATTGCCCTCCAGCAGGACCTGGGTCTTGTGTTTGTTTTTAGGAAACAGGTGACAGACATCATCATCTCTAAAAAGAGATAGCAAAAGGTAACTGAAATAATCCTCCAATAGACTTTCTTTGTATGCCAAATCTCAATACAGCTGATTGTTCTCCATTGCTGTTTTCTCTTTCTATTCTAGCTTATCTCTGATCTTGAAGCTTTGGAAGTAAAGGGATCAGGGCTTGGGGAAAATGTATCATGGCCAACCCATGCCTGGGGAGCTCAGAGAGATAGGAATAGGTTCATTGTGAGATGAGGTTCAATCAACCCATATTTTAAAACTCCAGTATTTGCAGAGTGCCATTTGGTGCTAGAGACTTCCTCACTGATGCAACATAGATATGTACAAGGGTGCAGGGACAGACCAGGCACAGCCACTCATTGCTGACAAAATCCAAAGGCAGATAAACTTGTGGTAGGGAAACCAACATCTGGGAAGTCAGTGGATTAGCATCTCAAAGACTATCTCCAAAGCATGGAAAACATTCCCATGTTTTCAAGAGGAGAATTCAGGGCAAAGGTGGGTGGGTGGGTAGGCAGTGAAGATCAAGTCTTGGAGTCAGTCATGGGTGGGGTTTTGCTTGCTTGGGACACTACTTATTGCTTGAGGGGGGTAATTTTGGAGTCCTTCAAGGGATGCTTTGCCTTCAGGATCTTTCCCTAGAGCCCAGAGACAAGCTGGCATGAAAAAGCCAACTGGAAAGTTTGAGGTCAAAATGGAGGCAGCCAATGCCATCTTTTATGGGTTCTAAGAAGGGGAGTGACATGATTAGACTTGATTTTTGAATACATCACTGTGGACAAATAAGCACATAAAAAGATGCTGAACATCTTTAGTCATTAGGGAAATAGAAATTAAAACCACAGTGAGATACTACCACACAGTTACTAGAATAGCTAAATAAACAAAGCCTATTGAGAATACCAAATGCTGATGAGGATATCAGAGCAACTGGAATTCTTATACCTGCTTATGCAATTATGATTTAATATTTTACCATACCACGCAGACACAATACATCAAGAGCAATGATAATAGTAAACTGTGGTGAAATAATGAGGAAGAAGAGATGAGTTGTTGTTTTTTTAAGATTCTATTTTTTTAATTAAATTTTTTAAAGTAATCTGTATACCCAATATGGGGCTCAAACACGCAACCCTGCGATCAAGAGTCCCATGTTCTACCAAATTAACCAGCCAGGCACCCCAGGAAGTGGTGAGCTTTAAGTATCTATTTCTTTTCTTTTTTTTTGTTACATTTATTTATTTATTTTTGAGAGACAGAGCACAAGTGGTGGATGGGCAGAGAGAGAAGGAGACACAGAATCCCAAGCAGGCTCTAGGTTCCGAGCTGTCAGCACAGAGCCCGATGCGGGGCTCGAACTCACAAACCGCGAGATCATGACCTGAGCCAAAGTCAGGCGCTCAACTGACTGAGCCACCCAGGCGCCCCAGTATCTATTTGTTTTTAAAGAGGGTTAGGACCTCAACACCTGGGGTGGCTCAGTCGGTTAAGCATCTGACTCTGACTCAGGTCATGATTTCACAGTTTATGAGTTCAAGCTTGGAGCCAGCTTCAGATTCTGTGTCTCCCTCTCTCTCTCTCTCTGCCCCTCCCCCAGCTCACACTCTGTCTCTCTCTCTCTCTGAAAAATAAACGTTAAAAAAATAAATAAATAAAGAGGGTGAGGACCTTTTTTTAAGAAAAGTTTTTATTTAGGGGTGCCTGAGTGGCTCAGTCGGTTGAGTGTCTGGTTTTTGATCTCGGCTCAGGTCATTGATGAAGTTTTGGGGTGATGGGGGGTTCATGGGGTCTGGAGCCGATGACCAAGAAAGAATTCTTGAAGATGTCTTTGGTGCAAAAACGGTGATGTTATTAAAGCACGGGGACAGGACCTGTGGGCAGGAAGAGGTGCACTGTATGTGTCGGGGTGGGGGGGATCTTTTATGGAGTTGGGGGAGATAAAGTCCAGAGGGAGTTTCCAAGGAGATTTTCACATACTTAAGACTTACTGAAGGCCTAGCTACTGTCAAGCTAAGGTTGTTTTTCTTTCTGGTAAAGCATTAATATTAAGCATTAACATTAAGATAGTAGGGAGTTCCTAGACTTTAGGCTGTTGATGGGATTGCCTTTTTCTGGTAAACTGGTGAAGACTCTTATCCAGTTTAACCATTTGTTTTTGTCCTTTCCTGTTTGGGGGTAGTCGGGAGTGTCCAAGGAATATCACCCATATCCCATGAGGAGGTGGGGGGGGGGGCTGTTAGCCTGCATTTTGTCCTCAGCTTGCCCCACGCTCCTTTATCAGTGATGATCTCACAGTTCACGAGTTCGAGCCCCATATCCAGCTCCGCACTGTCAGCGAGGAGCCAGCTTGGGATTCTCTCCCTCCCACCCCCGTCCCTCCCCTACGTACTCTCTTTCTAAAAAGTAAATAAATAAACTTAAAAATTAAAAAAAAAGTTTCTATTTATTTTGAGAGAGAGTACAAAGTGAGAGAGGGGCAGGAAGAGAGGGGAGGAGAGAGAGAAAGAGAGAGGGAGAGAGAATCCCAAGCAGGCTCCACACCAATGCACGGTTTGAACTCACAAATCTCAAGATCATGACCTAAGCCGAAGTCGGATGCTTAACCCACTGAGCCATCCAAGTGCCCCTAGTTTTAAGTATCTGTTAAGAATTCTGACTCTAATTACAATGTGTTCCCCGCCCCCCCCAGCGCACACACACACACACACACACACACACACACATATCAAGTAATTCTCAGACACGGGCTGAATGTCCTACAACTCAATTTAATTCTGAATCTATCTACTTGGCAATAGTATCGGGTTCCACAGGTTAAGAGCTCAGTCTTGTAAGAGTGCTCCCTCTCCCCCGCCCCCAACTTTAGATGCCAATTGAAAGTCTAGGTTGTCACGTATGCTTCTCATCTACTAGCTATAGATTGGAGGTTATAAAGAACCCTTTGGTGCAGGTGGGTTGGAGAGATGCTGGTCCTTATCCCACCTAGTTGAAAAGTGAATCTCGCAGACAGCAGAGAGTGAGCAAAGCGATAGGGTTTATTGAGGGAAAGTACAAAGCTCTCAGGAGTGAGAGGGATGCCAACTGGGTTGCTGGGTATGATTTTTGTCTCTGACTTTTTATTGGGACTTTATCAGGAACTAGATAACAGTTTGTGAGACTCTATTCATGACACCTAGCATGGGCAGATCTGGAATGCTTTTATCCCTTTTTCCCCCAAATCTGCACACAGCTATAGCATCCCACCCGCATATGCAACCAGGGCACTGTGGACACCACCAGGAGTAGGAGGGCCAAGGGCCACTATAGTGAGCCTTGAAGTCTAGGGCGGGGGTCCCTTGGAGCCCTCCCAGCTGCAATCAGCCTCTCTTAGGGTCCCTCATCTGGCCGTGCCTACTGTTAACTCTTTCCCTACTCACCTTTTTGGGTTTGGTTAATTTGCTAGAGTGATTCACAGAACTCAAAGACACATTTCACTTACTAGATTACTGGTTTATTATAAAAGGATGTATCACTCAGGAACAGCTACGTGAAAAAGCTGCACAGGGTAAGGTATGGAAAAGGTATGGGACTTCTATACTCTCTCTTAGAGTGCTACCTTCCCCATATCTCCAGGTGTTCACCAACCCAGAAGCTCTCAGAAACCCATCCTTTTCGGTTTTTAGGAGGCTTCATTATACGCGCAAACACACACACACACACACACACACACACACACACACACACTGGATTAAATCATTGGCCGTAGGCCAAAGATTCAACCTCCAGCCCCTCTTCCTTCCCTGGAGGTCAGGGGGTTGAGAGTTCCAACCCTCCAATCACGAGATTGGGTACCCCAGCAACCAGCCCCTGTTATGAGGTGATTTTCAAATATCACCTCATTAATATAAACTTGGGTGTGATTGAAAAGGGTTTGTTATGAATATGGAGACACCTTCATCACTCTTACCCTTTAGGAAAAGGGTTTTAGGAGCTCTGTGCCAGGAACAGAGAAGGCCACCTATGTTTTTCTTATTAGAAGTTACAGTATGACAGCTACCTTTGTTTTTTTTTCTAACTTTTTAAAAAGTTCATTTTGAGAGAGAGAGCACATGAGCATGAGTGGGGGAGGGGCAGATAGGGAGAGAGAAAGAATCCTAAGCAGGCTTCCCACTGTGGGTATGGAGCCCGATGTGGGGCTCAAACCCATGAACCCTGAGATCATGACCTGAGCCAAAATCAAGAATCAGATGCTGAACAGACTGAGCCACCCAGGCGTGCCATGTTTTCTTTTCTAACTTTTTATTTGAACAATGTCAAACACACAAAAGTAGTAAGAAAAATATAAGAAACCACTATAACCCATCGTCTGCCTTCAACAGTTATCAATATATTGCCAAACTTGTTTCATCTATACCTCTGCCTTTGTTTCTTTTTTTAGTATACTTCAGTTAATTGTATGTTATAATAGTAAACATCATTAATTTTTTTCATTAAATGTTTAATAAACGCTGTATTTAAGAACTGGCTTGCAAGTTTTCTGAGATATTAACAATAGGCACCTGGCTGGCTCAGGCGGTAAAGCATGGGACTCAACCTTGGGGTTGTAAGTTCCAGCCCCATGTTGGGTATAGAGATTACTTTAAAAAAAAAAAAAAAAAAAGGCTCTTGCAGCTGTTTCCAGCACACCGCTGTCCTTAGGGGAGGCTGGCTAGAAAATAAGAGAGAGGAGGAAGTCAGGACTGCTGAGGCCCATTCATATACTTCCTTGCCTGACCATGGTCAACGGGATCTGCATGGAGTCTAAGTGGCTGACTGGTGGGTTCAGCCATTCTAGGAAATGGGCAATGTCAATGGGAACTGATGTGTGACAGCTCTGAGGAAGCAGGATGTCCTTATTCCTGCAGGACGGTAGGTCAGGCTCTCTTATTTACAACACACAAAAACTTATTCGGGCAGCAGGGAGTTTGCTCAAGGAAGGCCCCAAGGACTGTCGTGGATCTAGAGTCAACTGCTGAGCCTTTCTCATGGGTCTGTGGCTCATGGTTTCTGCTTCTTTCTGTATGGACCTTTTATCAGTCAGGGTCTCCACAGGGAACAGATTGCATGCTCACTCTGGCTAATTGAGGTGAGTTTAATAAAGGGACTGTCTACAAAAATGTGGGTAGAGTTGAAGGAACACACAGGGGCTCACGGGTTCTCTAAGCCGTGTGTGTGTGTGTGTGTGTGTGTGTGTGTGTGTGCGCGCGTGCGCGCGTGTTGGAAGGAATGGGGAAATGGGAAGGAGGAGTGCAGTGATCTGTTTTCTCACACCTGGAGGGAGCGCTGCCTTCTGGGCTCTGATTTTGGCTGCTTCATCTCCAAACTACCTGCCGGCATGGGGTGGGTGTTCCCCTCCGTTAATGTTTGGTGAACGAATGGCTGCATGAAAATCTGGAAAGCCCGAATATGCAAGTCTTGGGGTCAGACATCCTGAATTTGAATCCTGGCCGTGAGTGACCCTGAAGTGACCTCAACCCTCTGAGCCTGGAACCTCATCTGTCAACGGGGACAATAAATCTTGCTTGGTGGGGTTGCTGTAGAGATTAAATGAGATGAGAACAGCTACTTACTATGCTTACTATGTGAAAACAGTCTTCAAAAATTTGCTATACGAATGCACTCTGCTAAAACGCTTTATTTATGTTGTCTTTTATTAGCTAATTAATTCCGTTTAAAAGAGTTTACTGGGCACCCATTCTGGGCCAGACACTTGCTTTACCGGAGTCCGGCGGTTGGACCGCCGGTGGGCGGGGAGGAGGGGGCGGGGCCTCGCAGATTTCCCGCCCACGACGGCGATGCCCAATTGGGTCCGCGGAGAGGGCAGAGTCCCGCCCACTTCGCTGGGGCAGGCCCGGAAGCAGAGTTGCTGCGGCTGTGTGTTTCCGGTTGGTCCAGAGGCGCCGCGGTCCCGGCGGGAGTGGATTCGGCTGCTGTCCCGTCCGCCGTGGGAAGATGTTCTACCACGTGAGCAGAGCACGGGGTGGCGGCGAGGGCAGGGTCGAGAGGAGGAGCGAAACGTGGCGCCGGGACGAAAGGTTGCTCCTCACCCCGGGTCGCTGCCGCGCCTTGCTTGGTCTCCATCCCGTTTTCCCTGCAGATCTCCCTGGAGCACGAGATCCTGTTGCACCCGCGCTACTTCGGCCCCAACCTGCTCAACACGGTAAAGCAGAAGCTCTTCACCGAGGTGGAGGGGACCTGCACCGGCAAGTGAGTGCTGCGCCCTCCGTGCCACCTGATCTGAGGCGCGTGTGGCGCCCGAGGCTTGCAACCTCTCCCCGGGTCCTACTCATCCTGCGAGGACCTGCCACCTACCCTGGGGAACCCTCTCACCCTCTCAGGCACCCCAGGCAGTCAGTTGCTTCCTTGCTTTGGGTTCCCACGGCGCCCTCTGCAAAGCTGGATCATGAGACTTCCTCACTTCAGCTGAGATTGTTCACTCATTTACTCCGCAAACGTATCTAAAGCTTCTGCCGTCTGCCAGGTTGTGTGTTGGGCTCTGGGAACAATGCAGTGAACGAGATAGAATCAAGCCAGCTCTCATGGAGCTCACAGCCTAATCATTGTTCCTGTGTCTGTTCTCCTGTGGTTCTGCTGGTTTTCTTTCTCCCACACGACCAGGGACTTGGCCTGGCACATCTCTGGGCTCTGCACATAAGGGCCTCTCACACAGTGATGAACGGGGTGGGATGAGCCCAGGGCTATGGAGTATTTGGCCTCTCTCATCAGAATAACCACATGCAAGTTCCTGAGCCTCATCTTGTCCCTATAGAATCAAGACTGGGGACAGGCCTGGGAATGTGTGTTTTAAGAAGTTCCTCTTAGGTGATTCTAAGGCATCCCAACGATTGAGGTCTCTTGGCTCAAGGGTTTCAGCCTTCTTGGACACTTATTGTGAAATTATTATGAGAGCAGTGTTTGGCATTTTGAATACTGATCAGTATCCTGTCTTCTCTTAGTCATTAAGTTCTGGGGTCGGGGTGTCCTCTACTTCCCTTTGTGCTCTTCTCCAACCCCCAGGCTCACTGACTTGTTGCAGATGGTTTTAGAGGCTCTTACACACACGGTGCCTTTCTTTTTCCCCATGCTTGTAGGTATGGCTTTGTGATTGCTGTCACCACCATTGACAATATTGGTGCTGGTGTGATCCAGCCAGGCCGAGGCTTTGTCCTTTATCCAGTTAAGTACAAGGCCATTGTGTTCCGGCCCTTTAAAGGGGAGGTCGTGGATGCTGTTGTCACTCAAGTCAACAAGGTGAGACTGTACATAGCGGAGGCAGTTGGGTGGCCGCTCAGAAGATGTGAGATGGGTTCCAACTCCTCTTGCTAACTCTGTGTCCTTGGCTGAGTCAGTCTGTGCTTCAGTTGCCTCACCTGTTAAATGGTACCGTAATCTTGTGCATTCTCCGTCCGGGTCATGTAAGTCAGCCTGAGTAGTCAACAATAGCACAGCCTCCGTTCGTGGAGTACTTACTGTGGGCCAGGTAATGTGCAAAACCTCACGATGACTGTGGTGGGTGCTTTTATCCATTTTTATTTATTTATTTATTTATTTATTTATTTATTTCAAATGTTTAATTTTGAGAGAGAAGGGGGAGGGGCAGGGCAATGGAGACAGGATCCAAAGCAGGCTCCGTGCTGACAGTGCAGAGCCCGATGTGGAGCTCAAACCCATGAGCCACGAGATGATGACCAGAGACGAAGTCAAGAGGTGGATGCTTAACCTACTCTACTGAGCCACCCAGGTGCCCCATCCCTTTTTATAGAACCTTAAGCTTGGAGAAGTTAAGCCTACTGGCCAAGGTCATGTGGTCAACAAGTGTTCAAATTGTGGACTGACAAGTCCCAGGCCTTGGCTCTTTACCGCACTGTTTGCTTAACTTCAAATGAAAGCTTGAGGGCCGCGTGGGTGGCCCAGTTAAGCGTCTGACTCTTGATTGCAGCTCAGGTCATGATCTCAGGGTTCATAGTTTAAGCCTGGTGTCGGGCTGTGTGCTGACACTACGGAGCCTGCTTGGGATTCTCTCTCTATCCCTCCTTCCCTTTCTCCCTCTCTCAAAATAAATAAATAAATAAAATTAAAGGGAGCGCGCTTGGGTAGCTCAGTCAGTTAAGCATCTCACGTTGGCTCAGGTCATGATCTCACAGTTCGTGAGTCTCGCATCAGGTGAACTTGAGCCCTGCTTCGTGTGAACCCTGCCTCCCCCCCCCCCCCGCCCCGTCTCCCTCTCTGTCTCTGCCCTTTGCTCACTTGTGCCTTCTCATAAAAATGATATGAAAATAAATAAAGTGAAAGCTTAACAGAAGAGAGACCGGAAAACAAATGATACAATCCAGAGTGGTTTCAGGACATCAAGAATATTAGGAATCAGACAAAGATGAGCTTAGAAGACATGGGGGGGGCGGTAAAAGAAAAAGCAACATCACTCATTGCCTTTTAGGTTGGACTCTTCACAGAAATTGGACCTATGTCCTGCTTCATCTCTCGGCATGTAAGTCTGGGCATGCTGGGGGTGCCAAGGAGGAGAGACACCCATCGTGACCATCTCCAGAAGGCACCCCTGTAAAGCACTGACCCAGTCTGGCTTTCCTTTCAGTCCATCCCATCAGAGATGGAGTTTGATCCTAACTCCAACCCGCCATGTTACAAGACGATGGATGAGGTGAGGAGGGAGGAAGTCAGTGAGAGGGAGGAAGAATGAGCCCTCCAAGGGATTTCGGCGTGAGGGGTATCTGAGTATACTGTTCCTCTTCCCCAGGACATTGTGATTCAGCAGGATGATGAGATCCGCTTGAAGATCGTGGGGACCCGAGTGGACAAGAATGACATTGTGAGTCCCTTGCCTGTCTTCCTGCCTGTACCAGGCAGAGCTGGGAGCTGTTGACTTCTTACAGCTCCTGGGGATGTCGTGCTCTCTTCTGCCAGGAAGAGGGGATGGGTGGGCAGAAGGCCTGGGGCTGGGCTTAGAGGATAGTTCTGTGGTTGCTAAGACTTTATGTCCTTCACCTTCCCTCCTGCAGTTTGCTATCGGCTCCCTGATGGACGATTACTTGGGTGAGTGCCTGATCACGCATCCGGGGCTGTTGCCTGGAGAAGGCACAGGTGTATGGGGGTGGGGGGGTGGATGTGGGACTTAATGCCCGAGTCACAGATGAAAGGAACTCTCATGCTGTCTGCTTGGAAGATGCAGGACACGTGCCCTGTGGGATGGGAAGTACATGGTAATGGCCGCCCCCAAGCTGCGAGCTTGACTGATGTGCTTTTCCTGTTCTTGCAGGGCTTGTGAGCTGAGCACCGGGGTGTGCTGCTTCATTTGGTCCTTATCTAGGAGATGTGACTGTCATGCTTCCCACGTTGTCCAGAGGCCCAGTCTGGCTGCTGTGGGGAGGCAAAGAAGGTTCCTTGTCCCCAGAGTTGCGACTCTACAATTCTAACCATAAAAGGTCCTTGTTCTCATGGAAGTGTTAGCTCCTTTCTTCGGTCAGAACAACTCTTTTTTAGAAAAGGCTGGGGGCCAGTTGCTCACTTGCCTCTCTTTTGGTGGCCTGATGCCTCAACTAGCCTCAGCTACCCAGGGGACCTGACTAACCCCTTGCAGAGAGCTAAAGTTGACCTCATTGAAGGAAGGGCACTAAAGTTAGGTCTTCAGGTTGCTGCAAGTGATACTGTCATTAGAGTCACTCCGAGTTCCAATCTGGTTTCAGGATATTTGGCTTTCCCGCACCCTTAAAACTAACCAAGGGTAAAGCTGGGAACTAGGGGAGAGGAGATCGTGGGTAGGGAGAGGTGAACAAGAGGACAGTGATGACACAGACGGGGTGGGGGTGGGGGGTGACAGGTCCCAATCCTTCCTAGGATGAGTCACAAACAACAGAAGCCTTTACTTGCTAATCAGTCACTAAACTGAACCAAAGATGTGGAAGGCTTCAAAATGTCAGGGTAACACAGCAGAACTCCATGAAATGACTATAAGATTAAACAAACATGCTACCCTCCCTCACGGTATGCTCACACTCTGCTTTTGTAATATTTGTGTGCCTTGGAATGCCCTTTCCTAGCCCGTTGGGTTGCTGCCTGCTAATCTAGCAAATCTCCGTCAATTCTTTCTTTTTTTTCTTTTTTTTGAGTAAGCCTCACGCCCAGCGAAGAGCCCAACTCGAGGCTTGAACTCACGACCCTGAGATCAAGAGTCAGATGCTTAACTGACTGAGCCACTCAGGTGCCCCTATAATTATTATATAATGCATACAAAGCAGTGATTATCAACTAGGGTGATTTTTGCCGCCAGGGGCATGTGGCAATGACATTTTTGGTTGTGACAGCTGGGTCCTGGATGGTACCGCCTTCTAGTGGGTAGAGGCCAGGGATGCCACTAAACATCCTACAATCTATAGGATATCTCCCCCCACTCCCCCCGCCAGCAAATGATTATCTGGTCCCAAATGTCAATCATGTCAAGGTCTAGAAACTCCGATATGAAGCAGAATAGTGGCTGAAACACGGTAAAAAAAAATTGGCCTTTGAATGTGGTTTCCTTCTTGCCATTAGCACTCCTGGACAGATAGAAGCTCTAACATTTGCACCTCTACAGTGGGCCACAAAACATGCTGTTTTGTTACTGTCTCCTGTCTCCTTTCTATTTCTTTCTTTTTTTTTTTTTTTTTTACATAATCTTTACACCCAACTTGAGGCTTGAACTCCGACCCTGAGATCAAGAGTCTCGCGCTTGACCGACTGACCCAGCCAGGCACCCCTCATTTTTTTGTTTTTTATCAGGAAAAGAGTCAGTTGAGATCATTGTAGATTTGCACGCATCCCTCTCATTTTTGTATCTCCAGCTCTTGGCACTGGGCCAGGTTTTCCAAGCTTGTTGAATCTGGGAAAGTGTGCTGGATTAGCAATGAATTTCCCCATGGAAACCACGTTAAAGTCATGTTACCATTTCAGTATACGGTGAGTTGATTACTCAGGCTGTAGGGATTTCCCCTAGGCTGTAAACAGCATGTGTCTCACGGAGTAAAATTCTTCCCAAGTTCTCAAATGGAACCACTCATCCGTTAATTGTGTTGGGGATAATCTGGAAGTAACACCAGGCCTACAAGGAAGTGACTGATGGACAGAAGTGGCTTGTGGAACGTGAACATGTGGGTGCTGGTGAGGACGTGGGGTGTGGCAGCTGCCAGGAAGGTGTGTGCTGTGTGGAGAGGGGATTAAGTCCGGACGGTCTGGAGATGGTCTCCAGGCCTCTTCTTTTTAAGGTTTGTAACTGAAAGTTACGGCCTCTTAAAAAGGTCACAGGTAACAGGAGTATCTGCCTGGTAATGCTAATTTTTTTAAAAGATATTTTATTTTCGGGGCGTCTTGGCTCAGTTGGTTTAGCATCTGACTTTGGCTCAGATCATGATCTTGCGGTTCGTGAGTTCGAGCCCCACATCGGGCTCACTGCTGTCAGGTCGGAGCCAGCTTTGGATCCTCTGTCCCCTCTCTCTGCCCTTCTCCCACTTGTGCTCTCTCAAAAATAAAGCATTTTTAAAAATACACATTTTATTTTTGATAGCAAGAGAGCGCTTGAGCAGGGTAGGGGCAGAGAGAGGGAGACAGAGGATCCGAAGCAGGCTCTGAACTGACCGCAGACAGCCCAATGCGGGACTTGAACTCATACTGTGAGATCATGCCCTAAAGCTGAAGTTGGCGACCTAACTGACTGAGCCACTCAGGTGCCTAATGCTAAATCTTTTACACACATTGCCCACAACAGTTCCACGAAGTAGATTCTGTTGGTCCACTTGATAGCTGATAAAACAGATTAGAGAGACGAAGTGTAATGCCAAGGGTACACAGCTAGTGAGTGGTGGAGCTTTGTTTTGTTTTTAAACTTGTCAGTCTGCCTTCAAAGCCATCCTAGCTCTTTTTGCCAGGCTCTAGGTGGCTGGGGAGTGAGTGGGACCCACCTTTCTCCTATCTGTGGTCATGTGGGTCTCACTACTGCTCTCGTTGGCCCCTGCCTCCACTTGAGGCTGGGGGCAAATGGGCCCCAAAGTGCTTGAATACAGCTTTACTATATCCCTCAGGCCCCTGGGCCTTCTGTCATTGTGTCATGCCTTTGAGCTTGCCAATGGCTGTCCAGACTAACACCTCAGCAAGGAGAGCTGCCAGCAGCCCAGATCCTGCTGAACTGACCTCAGACTCAGGATGGTGGAGGAGGCCCTGCCGCTTCCCTTTATGCAGAGGTGGACAGACACTCCAGTGTTCAAGCACAGTACTGACACTACAGCAGATGTCATACTGACTATAACTGGAAGAGACTCAGCAGGGTCATAGTCTCCTTAGGTGGTGTTGCCATGGCAACCTCCACCACATCCATCTGGCCTTCCCAGCTCTAGCCTGGGAGGATCTTTTTTAGAGGCAGCAGCATCTTACCCTGAGAGGGAGGAAGGGCGAGGATGTGTACATTCACGCTCCTCCGCAGAAAACTCCTTTCTATAATGAATAGCCCATTGCAAACGACCTCATTTTGAATGAACATAAAGGAATTAATTCACTGTCTGCCTCCTGAGGTGTACAAGAAGGTTCAACCTCAACTCTGCCAACTGCTTTCACAGACATCATCTCACTTAATCTACAGTAACCCTGTGAAGTGAGTATCAGTACCCCATTTTGCTCTTGGGCGAAAATATGGTTAGGTAATTTGCCCCGAAGCGATGGTAGAATTTGAACCTAGGTTGGTCTGACTCCAAATACTATCCGTAACCCACTAAACCCACTTGGTTCTGAATTGAGAGCTGTCCAAGTTTAGGAAAGCATGTGCGTGTAAAGTGGTCAAGGAAATCGAGGCAGGTTAGGCGTTATAGTTGGCTTACTGAGGAAGGGTGCCGTAATGAGCACAGCCCTAGAGTCTGTATTTTGCACGTGAGCTTGTCCCAGTGAGAAGACTCTTCTGCCCAAAGAAAATACCTAGTGGGAGCCCCATCAGTCCTGCAGGTGATGTTGGAGGGGTAAATTGAGCCCCACCAAGTGGGCAAGAAAACTAATTTACACACCAAAGCTTAAAACTTCGCTGCAGTCACATAAATGCAAATGCTTAGAAACTCAAAGTGCAGACGAGATCAAAAGAATAGAGACGCTTTCCTTGACAATACGCTTTTAAAACATACACAAGGGCACTTGGGTGGGTCACTCCGTTAAACGTCTGACTGCAGCTCGGGTCATGATCTCACGATTCATGAGTTCAAGCACCGCATGGGGCTCTGCTCACGGCTTAGAGCCTGGGGCCTGCTTCAGATTCCGTGTCTCCCTCTCTCGCCCCTACTCTGCTTGAAGTCTCTTCTCTCTCTCTCTCTCAAAAATAAATAAAACACAAAACACACAAAACCATACATACCAACTCTCAAAACACCCAAGAGCTGTTGCTTTAAGAAGTCCGACTCTTCAGCCTCACGTGACCCCCTGCGCCTAGATTCTTTTACAGCCCCTTAACAGAGGCCAATCGCGAGGCGGGAAGCCTGCGGGTGGGCGGGAACTTCGCAGGACGCTCGCCGATTGGTTGTGCTCCTGGAGGGCGGGGCCTGGGCTCAGAGAGAGGGAATTAGGGTGAGCAGGGTGAGTGGGAGCTGCCTTCGCCGCCACCGCCGTCTGGGTAGTCGCCTTTGCCGCGCCAGAGCCTTCAGGTGAGCAGGCCCTCGCAGGCCCAAGGACTCTCCGTCCCGCTGTGGGCCCCGCACTGACTAGCCTTAGCGCCGGCTCCGCTGGGGGCCCGCCCCCTTCGCTGACCACGTGACCCAAGTTCGGTAACCCCTGACCTCCTCCACCCTACCCCAGCACTTCTGGATCTGGGATGAAGGGAGGCTGGGTGGGAGGATGCGCTCCCCCGACGCCCGTGGCGGTCAGTTCCCACGCCACTTTACCAGTGTGGCTAGTGGCTGGGGATGCAGAGGAGAGGAGGTTGAGGAGGGGGAGACCTTGGTCAGAGCCAGGACTTTGTGGGTCTTAATATAGGCACATAATAAGGAAAGACCTTTGCCCGTGGGCAGGACTTCATGCTCCCATTTTACAGGCAGGAAAACAGAAACTTCAGAATTATCCATTGGCGGGCCTCCAACTCCAGTCTTCGGGCTGGAAATCCAGGCCTTGTCCCTCACACAGCCTACCGCTCTGATGACTAGGAACAGGAGTTGAGTCCCTGCTGCCTACTTAGTGCTCGCTGGATGTTCTTGGACGAGTCATTTCACATTTAACCTCTCTGAGCCTTGATTTCCTTGGCTGTGAAATAGACACGATACTTACATAACATCTATCTCATTGTTACTGAGAATAAGATGAGGTATAAGCCATATAAAGCACCTAACTGTGTGCCTCAGGCATAGCATGTGCTTGGGAAAAATAGCTATTCTTTATTCGGTTTTGCAGCAAGCGTTTATTGAAGGAGTATTATGTGCTGACCCTGTGCCGGACTCTGGGGATGCAAAGGTGAGCAAACTGGCATGATCCTAGCTGGGCATGGAGCTTACAATATAGTGGGGAGGTGTTACCCACACAGTTACACAATTGTATAGTTACCAACTGTGATAATCGCTTTGAAGGCCAAGTACTGGGACATTGTGGAGGTCTGAGAAGACTTCCCTGAGCAAGTGACATTTGAACTGAGATCTGAAGGAGCCACTAGGAGCTCACTAGACAAAGAGATTGGAGGTGGAGGAGGAGGAGAGTGTTTCAACTAGGGGAAAGAGCGTGTACGAATGTCCTGGGATCGGGTGTTTTGGGGGAAATGGGAAGCGGCCGTGGCGGGAATGCAGAACACGAGAGGGAAAGAAGTGTTGCAGAAGTCGATGGATACGCAGGGCTTTGGAACCATGGTACAGGTTTGTTCTTGATTCCAAAGGCAATGTAGAGCCACTGGGAGAAATGCGGGAGGCCGGGTTAGGGACCTGGAGGTTTTTGGATTTAGGGACCTGGAGGTCACTGGTGACCCAGAAGCACCTGGAACTGGGCCTTGCTGCCTGTGGTGCCGACGCCTCACTTTGGCCCTCGTGGGCCTGCCCTCTCACTGTGGTGTCCGTCACTGGAATCGTCCATCAGTTGCTGTTTTTGTTGGGTTCTTATTCTGCCATATCCTGTGAACGGAAGAGCAGGTTCCTGCTGTTAGACCTCTAAGCCAGACTGGGGAAGATCAGACACATGGGCAAAAGCCCAGCTACTAAAAGCCTGACAATCCCTAATGGCATTTGGCGAGGAAGACCTTAAATGACAGACTGGATTTGCCTTAGCAAAGAGGAGGGGTGGGGGCTTGGAGTAGAGAGGGAGACGACCAGCCTGAGCACTGGTGGTGGAGCACCAGGCAGGCTGGAAGACTCTAGGCTGGTCTTACTGGGAGGAGGGATCAGCTTGAATAGCTGGGGGGATTTGGGACCAAATACAGAACGTCAAGCTGGGAGCCGCCTGGGTGGCTCAGTCAGGTGAGCGTCACGGACTTCAGCTCAGGTCACGATCTCACGGTCGGTGAGTTTGAGCCCCGTATGGGGCCCCTTGCTGGCAGTGTGGAGCCTGCTTGGGATTCTCTCTCTTTCCCTCTGCATTTCTCTCTCTCTCTCTCTCTCTCTCAATAAATAAAGAAAAATGTCAAGCTGGGGAGTTTAGACTTTCTTTTAGAACCAGCGTGGAAGTACTAAAGATTTCTGAGCAAGGAAGTGTCAGGATACAAGTAGTTTTCATCAAGACTCAGTAGATAGTGGTGGTAGCAAGAATCAGAAGGAAGAAAACATGACTTTTTTTTTTCTTTTTTAACGTTTATTTATTTTTGAGGGGGGCGGGCAGAGAGACGGGGACAGAGGATCCGAAGCAGGCTCTGCGCTGACAGCAGACAGCCCGATGCGGGGCTCAAACTCACAAACTGTGAGATCACGACCGGACCAGAAGTCAGACACTTAAACGATTGAGCCATCCAGGCGCCCCTGAAGTTTTTATTTGTAACTAACCATGGTAACATCTCCCATCATCCCTTTGGGTGGTGTTCTGGTCCTTGGCTTTTTCATACACTGTCTCGTTTTGGCCTCATAGCCACCCTGTGAGGTAGGGAGGGCGGCGGCGATTGCCTGTATCTTACAAGTTCGGACACCAGGGCACAAGCTGATGACCAGGGCTCTCAGTCACAGTCACTCAGGAGGTGGTAGATCATGGCTGGGACCCAGTTCTGTGAATCCCCTGAGGCCAGGCACTTTTTCAGGCATCCCTGTTGTCTGACCCAGCTCGTCTGTTTCTTGTTCTTAGCCTCAGTTTCCTCGCCTGGACACTCCGAGCCTCTGCGGCTCCTTGTTCAGGGATTCTGGAACAAGAGCAGCGAGACTGGTTCAGAAGGCCTTGAAGTCGGGCTCCTGGGCCCTGCGGGAGACTGGGTGGCTTCTCAAACCTTCTCTCCTGGCTCCCAGCTCCGTCGGGGCCATGTCCGAGCGAGAAGAGCGGCGGTTTGTGGAGATCCCTCGGGAGTCGGTCCGGCTGATGGCGGAGAGCACAGGCCTGGAGCTGAGCGATGAGGTGGCAGCTCTTCTCGCGGAGGATGTGTGTTACCGTCTCAGAGAAGCCACCCAGGTACGCCCCCCTCGCTCCCCGCACCCCTCCCCGCTCCCCTTATTCTCTCCTTGATGGCTCCCTCCCACAGGGATTTATTACACAGCTGTGTTTGCGGCACCTGCTCTGAGCTCTGAGGGACAGAGGCGGTCCTTGCCCTCTCCGGAGCTCCCCTTTCAGCCAGTGGGGCTTCTGGCAAACAAAGTGCTGGCTGGGCATCGTCCCCCCATTGCCCCTCTTCTCAACAGCCCCGCCAGGCAGGCCAGGCAAGTTCACACTCACATTCTGCGTGTGAGAAACTGGGTCCCAGAGAGGGAACGTCACACGGGGGGGTGCTGTCCGCACCAGAGCAGAGCCAGATTCCGGGCTTCCTGGTGTCCTCTTTGCCTCCTCCCCAGGCTGTCTCTCTTCCCCTGGGGACTCCATACCCCCTTCTCCCTGTCCCCTGACTTTGTTCCTCCCCTCCCAGAATAGCTCTCAATTCATGAAACATACCAAACGGCGGAAGCTGACTGTCGAGGACTTCAACAGGGCCCTCCGCTGGAGCAGCGTGGAGGTGAGTTGAGCGCGGGCTGCACAGGGCTCAGGTGGCATGACCCACCCCGTGCCCAGCACAGACCTAAAGACCAAATGTGCACACAGGGGCAGCTCACAGAAACCACCGGGTAGGTGCCCCGGGGCCAGGAGGTTAGGGAAGCCTTGGAAGAACTGGGACTTGAGCCGGGCTTTAAAGGGAGGCTTGGGTTAGGCTAAGCCAAGAGAAGAGGAGACATTCTGGGTAAGGGAGGAGCCTGGGCATAAATGTGAGTATTAGACTGTCCTGCACAGTTGTTGCGGGGCAGGGACTTGAGGGAAGAAGATCATGTTTAGAAGAGAATAGTGTTGGGGTGCCTGGCTGGCTCCGGAGAGCATGTGACTTTTCTTTTTTGGTGGGGGGAGAGCACAGGCCGGGGAGGGGCAGTGAGAGGGGGACAGAGGATCCAAAGCGGGCTCTGTGCTGACAGCAGCGAGCCCGATGTGGGGCTCAAACTCACCAGCCGTGAGATCATGACCTGAAACGAAGTAGGATGCCTAACTGACTGAGCCGCTCAGGTGCCCCAGCATGCGACTCTTAATCTTAGGGTTGTGAGTTCGTTTGAGCCTCATGTTGGGCCTGGAGCTTGCTTTAAAAAAAGAGGGGGAGGGCACCTGGGTGGCTTAGTTGGTTGAGCGTCTGGCTCTTAATTTCGGCTCAAGTCATGATCTCAGGGTCCTGGGAGCAAGTTATTCTGAGTGAGGAGCCTGCTTGGGATATTCTCTCTCTGTCTCTCTCTCTCTTTCCCTTTCCCTCTTTCTCTCTCCCTCCCCCCGCCGCCCCCCTCTTCCGCCCACATGCTCACACACGCACTCTCTCTAAAATAAAAAAAAAAAAGTTTATTTAATTTTTTAAAAATGCTTTTTGTTTATTTTTTAGAGAGTGCAAACAGGGGAGGGGCGGGAAGTTGGGGGGCAGAGAATCTGAAGCAGGCTCTGAGCTTTCAGCACAGAGCCCGATGGTAGGGCTTGAACTCACGAACCCCAAGATTGTGACCGAAGCCAAAGTCGGACGCTCAACCAACTGAGCCACCCAGGTGCCCCTACATTAAAAAAAAAAAAAAAAAAAAAAAAAAAAAAAAAAAAAAAATTATTAAAAAAATATAGTGTTTTCAAAGTTGGGTGAATGTTTGGAGGGCTGGCGGCAGGGGGTTGGGTCTCAGAGCCCGTATGGTTATGGAAGGACAGACCAGGCTCTACTCCCTGACCCCGTGAGTACCGGATGCTCCAGCCAAATTCCCGGCAATAGGCCTGAAGCCTCAGGCATCTCCCCTTTTCTCAGACTCTTAGATTTCCCTCAAACGTAGGCTCCCTGCCCTGGTCAGTAGATCGCCTCTTCCCTCCCTGGCTTCAGCCTGCCCTCCGATCCTCTCTTTGCTCAGGCTGTGTGTGGCTACGGATCCCAGGAGGCGCTGCCCCTGCGCCCTGCCAGGGAGGGCGAGCTCTACTTCCCTGAGGACCGAGAGGTGAACCTGGTAGAGCTGGCCCTGGCCACCAACATCCCTAAAGGCTGTGCCGAGACAGCTGTGAGAGGTGACTGCCGAGGTCCTGCATGGGGTGGGGACAGGAACTGGGCTGTCAGAGGAGGGGTGGGTGGGGCAGAACTCCTGCATGCGGTGGTGCTACCAGGGCCAGAACCCCCTTAGCTGACCGATCTGTGCTCTGGTTCTAGTTCATGTCTCCTACCTAGATGGCAAAGGGAACCTGGCGCCTCAAGGATCAGGTAAGGGGTAGTACGGGGAACGGGCTTTCTGGACTTTCCTTCCTTAGGAGCTGGTGCTCCTGTACCTCTCTGCTTCTTGTTTTTGTTTGTTTTTAAGTTTATTTTGAGAGAGAGCGCAAGCGTGAACAGGGGAGGGGCAGAGAGAGGCGGGGGAGAGAACCTAAAGCAGGCTCCTCGTTGCCAGCGCAGAGCCCAATGCGGGGCTCGAACTCATGAACCGTGAGATCATGACCCGAGCCAAAATCGAGTTGGACAAAAAACCCGAGTTGGGCGCCTAACTGACTGAGCCACCCAGGCACCCCTGTACCTCTGATTCTTCATCTCACGAGTATTTACTGATGCCCCGTTCTGAGTGGGCACTAGTCCCTGCCCAGAGGGCTCGGATTTGGAGCTATGAGCCCAGACCTGGGACCAGTCATGATGCCGGGTGTTGGATGCTAGCACAGAAGTCTGGGCAACTGGGTCGCCTGAGGGCAAGTGTCCAGGAGGGACTGAGGACTGAGCAGGAACCTGCGTGGCAGAGGACAGGTGGGAGGCACAGTACGGAGCACAGAGGCGTGGAAAGCCTGCAGGCTCAGGGCTGAGCAGGGCTGCTCCGAGGAGTTGGTGGCTGTGTGCTCTGGGAGTCCCGTGTGAACAGGCTTCTGGTGGGGAGGGGAGGGAGGGGAGCCGGCAGGTGAGGCTGGGCTGGCCTGACCCTGACCACCTCCTGCCCATCCTCCCACAGTGCCCAGCGCCGTGTCTTCGCTGACCGATGACCTTCTCAAGTACTACCAGCAAGTGACTCGAGCCGTGCTGGGGGACGATCCGCAGCTGATGAAGGTGAGCGAGTGGACCCGAATTGGGGCACAAAGTCCAGTTTTCAAATCCCCATGGAATTCGTTCTTTTTTTTTTTTTTAAGTTTATTTATTTACTTAGAGCCAGTGTGAGTTGGCGGGGGGCAGTGTAGAGAAAGAGGCGTAGAGAAGGAATCCCAAGCAGGCTCCACATGCTCAGCGCAGAGCCCGACACGGGGCTCGATCCCAGAAAGCAGGAGATCATGACTGAACCCGGAGCAAGAGTCAGACGCCTAACTGACTGAGCCACCCAGGCGCCCCCCACAGAGCTCTTTCAGGCCCCTACTTCCTGTCCACTGCACACACCCGATGTGGGTGGGAGCGGGGGTGCAGGGCTCTGAGGCCGCCCTCCTCCAGGACCGCCTTGCTCTGCCCACTCCAGCGGGAACCCCTGCTCTCCAGGGAACGGGCAGCTCAGCAGGGCCATGTGGGGGGACTCGGGTGGTCAGTACCCGCACACCTTGATTCCAGAGCCTGCTCTCTGGGGTGCCTGTTGACTTGGGGCCGAGTGAGGCAGCCACGTTGCGGCTCTCATTTGTGTGGAGTTGAGAGGGAGAGAAGGGAAGCCGAAGGAGCCGGGTCAGGGTGCCCGGCCAGACCTGCTCGGAGAGACCCTGCTGCTTTAGCCTCTGGGACTCCGCAGGCTGCTTGTGGTCAGTCCTCCCGTGTCCAGAGTCGGGCGAGCGTTAGTTTGCTGGTCTGCTCCACGAGGTGGCCTCTCGGGGTTTCTATCCTTCTTCCCATGTCTGGCTGTTGCTCCCGTTCCTTAGGAGCTTGGCTCCGGTTCCCCAGGCACCGTGCCGATGGGATGGGTGCGGGGCTTGGGGGCTGAGCTCCTTTCCCACTAGTCTGCTGTCTGCTGTTGTAGTGCCTGAGCATAGGAGCTTTATCCAGAGGGGTCTGGAGGTCACAGGTAGTGGAGATTCAGGGTTAAAAGGACTTTTCTCATGTACTTAACTCTTTTTGCTGCTTATAAAAGCTGTATCAGGGGCGCCTGGGTGGCGCAGTCGGTTAAGCGTCCGACTTCAGCCAGGTCATGATCTCGCGGTCAGTGAGTTCGAGCCCCGCGTCAGGCTCTGGGCTGATGGCTCGGAGCCTGGAGCCTGTTTCCGATTCTGTGTCTCCCTCTCTCTCTGCCCCTCCCCCGTTCATGCTCTGTCTCTCTCTGTCCCAAAAATAAATAAAAAACGTTGAAAAAAAAAAAATTAAAAAAAAAAAAAAAGCTGTATCAGCATGTTTATTATAGAAGTATTGTAATATAAAGGGGCACCTGGGTAGCTCAGTCAGTTAAGCATCCGACTTCGGCTCAGGTCATGATCTTGTGGTTTGTGAGTTCGAGCCCCGTGTCAGGTTCTGTGCAGACAGCTGGGAGCCTCGAGCCTGCTTCGGATTCTGTGTTTCCCTCTCTCTCTCTGCCCCTCCCCCGTTCATTGTCTGTCTCTTGTCTCTCTGAAAAATAAATACACGTCAAAAAAATTTTTTTTAGGGGCGCCTGGGTGGCTCAGTCGGTTAAACGTCCGACTTCGGCTCAGGTCATGATCTCATGGTTCGTGAGTTCAAGCCCCACATCAGGCTCTGTGCTGACAGCTCGGAGCCTAGAGCCTGCTTCGGATTCTGTGTCTCCCTCTTTGCTCCTCCCCCATTCTCACTCTGTCTCTATCAAATAAAAAAACATTAAAAAAAAAATTTAAAAAGATTTAAAAAAGAAAGTGAAAGTTTCCCATGGAAACATGTTTTTTCCCCCCCAAGTTTTAACTGTAATTTCTCTAGTATAAACCAAGGTGGTATTATAGTAAACATCTGGTTTTAGAACAAGTGCTTTTCTCAGTTAAAACCACGTTGGCCACTTAGGTTGTGGGCAGTTTTTATTATTACAGACTGTGCTGTGAGTGGGTATGTGTGTAAGTGGGTAACTTTTATGGTGGGTTAAATTTATAGAAGTACACTTGAATAATCAAAGAATATGAACATTTACATTTTTTAAAAATTTATTTATTTTGAGAGAGAACATTTAAATTGTCATACATAAGAAGTAAACTGTCCTCTAAAACATGTCAGTTTAGGGGCACCTGGGTGGCTCAGTCAGTTGAGCGCCACACTTGGGCTCAGGTCGTGATCTTGCAGTTCTGTGGGTTCGAGCCCTGCATCGGGCCCTGTGCTAACAGCTCAGAGCCTGGAGCCTGCGGTGGATTCTGTCTCTCCCTCTTTCTGTGTTTCTCCCCTGCTCGCGCTCTATGTCTCTCTCTCTCAAAAATAAATAAAGATTTAAAAAAAAAAAAATTTTTTTTTTTTTTTTAAATGCCAGTTTCTACTTGGGGCTGGAGGACCCAGTGCAGTCTGGCCTCTTCCTTTTCAGATCGCTCTCCAGGACCTGCAGACCAACTCCAAGATCGCAGCACTCCTCCCCTACTTTGTTTACGTGGTCAGTGGGGTGAGTGACGCGGCTGGGGCAGGGTGGGGACGGTTTGTGGGGAGATAACCCAGCACCGGGTAGGGCTCGTGGCAGGCGCCGTCGCGGCGGTGGGCTCCTACCTGCACCCTCGTGTCCGCCTAAGCGACCCTCTTCTACAAACAGGTGAAATCTGTAAGCCACGATCTGGAGCAGCTGCACCGGCTCCTGCAAGTGGCTCGGAGCCTGGTTCGGAACCCACACCTCTGCCTGGGGCCCTATGTCCGCTCCCTGGTAGGGAGTGTCCTCTACTGCGTGCTGGAGCCACTGGCTGCCTCCATCAACCCTCTGAACGACCATTGGACTCTTCGGGATGGAGCTGCCCTCCTGCTCAGCCACATCTTCTGGTAGCCGCTGGGCCTAGCTGAACGAAGGGTGGGGCTGTCACAGTGCCGAGGGGTTGCGTTCGGGAGCGGGTGAGACGTCTGGCTTCGAGGCCATGCGTTGAGGGGGCAGGGAGCCTCTTCCATTAGAGCTTCCCAGTCGGTGTGCCTCGGCACGCTGGGATTCTAGAGACGGACACCCGATATCCCCAGGGTTGGGCCCTTCGGCCCTTCAGGTAGCCTTCGCTCCCCCTTAGCCTTCCTTGTCCACTTACCCCGGTGCGCCCCGACCGGAGTCCAGTTTAGGCTGCCCTGTGCCTCATTCTCCTCTCTGACCGAATGCCGCTCCCGTAGGACACACGGGGACCTTGTGAGTGGCCTTTATCAGCAGATCCTGCTCTCCCTGCAGAAGGTGTTGGCAGACCCCGTGCGGCCTCTCTGCTCTCACTACGGGGCTGTGGTGGGGCTGCATGCCCTCGGCTGGAAGGTGAGGACCCCGGCCTTTCCCACACACAGCGCCGTAAGAGCTCCCATTTGTAATCAGAAAAATAGTATTTGTGTGTCTTTTATCATGAAAATGGTATATGCTTGGGCCGCCTGGATGGCTCAATTGCTCAGGCATCTGACTCTTGATTTTGGCTCAGGTCATGGTCTCGACGGTTCGTGGGTTTGAGCCCCACATCGGGCTCCGCGCTGACAGCATGGAGCCTGTTCGGGATTCTTTCTGTCTCCCTCTCTCTCTGCCCCCTGCTTGCTCTCTCTCTCTCAAAATAAAAATAAATTAAAAAACTAAAAAAAAAGGTATATGCTTGCTGTTGCCATGTACTGAGCTCTTGCCTTAGGCCCCACTATTTGATAGCTTGCCTTTCTGTGTATAAATGTCTTATCCTTTCAGAAGTTCTACATGGCAGGTATTAGTATATCCCCACTTCATAAATTCCTGGCCATTCTCTGTTAATCATGTTAAGGAACCACCCCTCAATTCCTCTTGTATTCAGGGTTTGTTTTTGTTTTTTTAATGCTTATTTATTTTGAGAGAGACATAAGGAGCCTGAGTGGGGGAGGGGAAGAGAGAGAGGGAGAGAGAGAATCCCAAGCAGGCTCAGCACGGAGCCTGATGCGGGTCTCCATCTCACAGACTGGGAGATCATGACCTGGGCCAAAATCAAGAGTTAGGTGCATAACAGACTGAGCTACACAGGCATCCCCTTGTTTGTTTTGATAAGATCTCAGACTGTCTTTGTAAATGTTGGCACTGTGTCTTTTTTTGTGGTTAGATATTTTATTTAACTACTACAGTTATAGAATTATTTAAGCTCTTATACTTGAGTCAGCCGTAAGTTGTGTTTTTCTCGGAACTTGTTGATTTAACGTTTTCAAATCCTCAGGCTGTGGATGCCTAACCAAAGAACTCTTAACGCATCAAAGCCTGTAACAGATGTCACATCCTCTGTGAAGTCTTTTTTTTTTTTTTTAAATAGAATGTGCAAGGGGCGCCTGGGTGGCTCAGTCGGTTGAGCGTCCGACTTCGGCTCAGGTCACGATCTCGCGGTCCGTGAGTTCGAGCCCCGCGTCAGGCTCTGGGCTGACGGCTCAGAGCCTGGAGCCTGCTTCGGATTCTGTGTCTCCCTCTCTCTCTGACCCTCCCCCGTTCATGCTCTGTCTCTCTCTCAAAAATAAATAAACTTAAATAGAATGTGCAAGAGTGAGAGGAGTGGGTGGAGGGAGAGGGAGGGAATGTTAAGCAGGCTTGTGACCTGAGCCAAAATCAAGAGTCCATCGCTTAACTGAGCCACCAAGGCCATCCATCCTCTGTGAAGTCTTAATTGCTTTCCTCAAAATTAATCACAGGATTAAAATCATATAATCGGAGTCCAGGCCTCGGATCGGTTTGTTTGTTTTTGTGCAGGTGGTCTGAACTGAGTCCCAGTGTACATTTAAGCAATAGTACTTGCCTATTGACTGTATAGGGTTAATAGTTGGCAAATTAAATTTGTCTGTTAGCAATGGGCATTACCTATATCCTCTAGCCCTTGTCATACATGTCAGTGATAACAGGGTGGTCTTTGTACCTGACCTTCATTCTCAGTGCTTAGCCAAGGCTTGGGCATACAGTGGGTTCCAAATAAACGTTGGCTGAATACGCCAAGCTGAGAATTTCCTGTCAGAGGTAAAAGTACGTCTTCCGTGGGCAAGGGTACTTGAGAGGCAATAAGCAACAAGGTGCTTACTGCATTCCCTTTTCCCTTCCAGGCAGTAGAACGAGTACTGTACCCACACCTGTCCACTTACTGGACAAATCTGCAGGCTGTGCTAGATGATTACTCCGTATCTAATGCCCAAGTGAAAGCAGATGGACACAAGGTCTACGGAGCCATTCTGGTGAGCGCCTGCCCCTTCCAGTCTCCCTTCCCTGGCGTGAGCTCAGCAGCTCACCTGCCTTAACTTTGGAAAACTCGACGGGCCCAGGTGCCTCCTAGTTCTTGCCTATCCTAGTCCCTCTGCTCTTACAGGTGGCCGTGGAGAGACTGCTGAAGATGAAGGCCCAGGCGGCAGAGCCCAGCAAGGGGGGCCCAAGCGGCAGGGGGTGCCGGCGCTCGGACGACCTGCCCTGGGACAGCCTTCTCCTGCAGGAGTCTCCCTCCGGGGGCAGCGCGGAGCCAGGCTTTGGGTCTGTCGTCCCGCCGCCGCCAGGAGGCGCGGGGCCGGAGGATCCTTCCCCGTCGGTGACCCTGGCGGACATCTACCGGGAGCTGTACGCCTTCTTCGGTGACAGCTTGGCCACCCGCTTCGGCACGGGCCAGCCCGCGCCCACCACTCCGCGGCCGCCCGGGGACAAGAAGGAGCCGGCGGCCGCTCCGGACTCGGTGCGGAAGATGCCGCAGCTGACGGCCAACGCCATGGTCAGCCCGCAGGGCGACGAGAGTCCCCGGAGCGGCGGCCCCGCGTCGGCCTCCGCGCCCGCCGCCTCTGAGAGCAGGCCGCTGCCGCGCGTGCACCGGGCGCGGGGGGCGCCCCGGCAGCAGGGCCCCGGCGCCGGCACCCGCGACGTCTTCCAGAAGAGCCGTTTCGCCCCGCGCGGCGCCCCCCACTTCCGCTTCATTATTGCCGGGCGGCAGGCCGGGAGGCGATGCCGCGGGCGCCTCTTCCAGACCGCCTTCCCCGCGCCGTACGGGCCCAGCCCGGCCTCCCGCTACGTGCAGAAGCTGCCCATGATCGGCCGCACCGGCCGCCCGGCCCGCCGCTGGGCACTGTCGGACTACTCGCTGTACCTGCCGCTCTGAAGCGGCGCTGGCCCCCCAGCCCCGCCCGCCGGCCTCTGTAAATAAAGCCCCCGTCGGAAGTGACGTCTGCGCGCTCGTGGGTCGCGCCGGATGAGGCGGGGCTTGGGCGGTTGGCTCCCGCGGCGGCGCTTCCTAGTGGCGAGGGCGCCATGGCGCTGCCCTGGTTGCAGCGCTTCGAGCTCTTGCTGTTCACAGCTGCCTTCCTGTGCGGGGCCGTGGCGGCCGCGACGCTGACCCGGACGCAGGTGCGGGGCGGGGCCGGCCGTGGGGTCGGGTAGGCGGGGGCGGGCTGGCCGGGGCCGGCCTGGTGCCGTCGCGCTGCGCCTCGGAGCCGGGGCGTCGGGGGAGGCCCGGCGGGCGCCCGTCTGCGGCGGAGATGCACCGGCGCCGATCGCGCTCTCCGGCCCCGCCCGCCCACGTTGTTCTTCAAAGTCATGACCTGGCCTAGGGACGGGTTTTCCGGAGTGTCTTCCAGCACCACACGTAGCCCGGTCTGGTGGCTGCGGCTGCATCACCTTACCCTGGTTCTGAAACAGAAATCGGCCCGGGCCCTGCCTACACGTTTTCAATCAGGCACTTGTGCCGAGCTACGCCAGGAAATAAAGCATAGCGTAGCGGAGATGACCGAGCTTCCACACGATTGCAGCACGGTGTGTGAATGACAAAATACGGAGGTAGAAAATGCCCAAAGCAGGAGGGTTCCCCCCCCCCCTCCCAGCTTGCAATCTTGCTAATAAACAGGCTCATTTAACCCTATAAGGCACGATTATGCCTTTTTCGTGTTTTTTGTTTTTTTGTTTTTTTTACAGATTAGGAAATATCGGAGATAGTTGAAGGTTACACAAGTTCTGGTTTTACTCTAGGCTTTCTGCAGAGGGGAGACCAGAACTTGTGAGGCATCTGTGAAGCTCACTGTCTTTTATAACCACCGCCTATTTCCTGATCCTTCTGTCCGCTGCAGGTTTGACTTCCCCAGCAGGCCCTCTCCATCAGTCTACTGGCCCAGAAACAGGAACTGACAGTGCATAAATAACTTCCTAGGGTGGCCCTCTCCTAGATTATCCCTCACACCTGCCCGGAGCCTGCACCCAGGCTCTAACCTGAAATCTAGGTAGGACTCAGCAGCTTCTCTTCACAGGGTTCCTTCAGTAGCCACTGTCCCTTGTACGGCGTGGCCGCCCTCAATGGCTCCTCCCTGGCTTTATCCCAACCCTCGGCCCCATCCCTCTGCTACTTTGTGGCCGGGGTCTCTGGCCTCCTGGCCCTCTACTGCCTCCTGCTCCTGCTCTTCTGGGTCTACAGCAGCTGCATCGAGGACTCCCACAGGTGACTGCCCTACCCTGAGAGTCAGGGGCTGAGCTCGGGGAAGGCCCATCCCAACCACAAGGCTTGTTCTCTCCCTCCTCAGAGGCCCTACAGGGCTCCGCATTGCACTGGCCGTCTCTGCTATAGCCACCTTCCTGGTCTTAGTGTCTGCCTGTATCCTTCGATTTGGCACCCGTTCTCTCTGCAAATCCATCGTCTCCCTGAACATTACAATTAGGTAATGGGAGAGGGAGGGAACCCTGGCTCGGGCTGACTGCCTTCCCTTTTTGTCCCTCTCAGTTCTCCTCTCAGAGGGCATCCGGGCACAGGTATGTTTGGGGTATATCCTCCCTTTCTCACCACCATCTTTTGACCTCACAGCTGCTCCGAAGCCCAGAAAATTCCATGGACACCCCCTGGAACCGCTCTGAAGTTTTACTCCAACCTATACGATGCCGAAGTGAGGTTCTGGGACATGAAAGACTAGGTGGAAACTCAGGGGTCCACAGACTCCTATAAGCATCTGTAGTTGTCAGGGTGCCCACCAGTGAGAGGCTGAGAGGGGCTGATGGGCTTGTTGACCTGACAGCGAGCAAATAGCTGTATGTGGGTGGAACTGGATTCAAGATGGCCACGTTCCTCACGCTCTTGTTCCTGTTTCCCACAGACCTCTTCTTGGGTGAATCTGGTATTGTGGTGTGTGGTCTTGATGCTTCAGGTGGTGCAGTGGAAGTCTGAAGCCACACCTTATCGGCCTCTGGAGCGGGGGGACCCCGAATGGAGCTCTGAGACAGATGTTCTTGTTGGGCCACGCCTTTCCCCTTCCTGAAGAGTAACCAGAAAATCCTTCCTGCAGCCAAAGACTCCATGCCCACGTGCCTACAGTCCTCTTGCCCCCACGTGGCCCTGTTTATACCGGGAGCCTGTTTTCCCCTCCACGAGGGAAACGTGACCATGGGCTCCCTCCACCTCTCTTCCTACAGCTGTTTTTGTACCAAAATATTAGATTACTTTTTTCCTTCATCTTGGTACTGAGTTCTTGGTGTTGAAAGCACTGTCGGCAGGTGGATCGGAGGACGGGAGCGAAAGCCACACAGACGCGGAACCAAAAGTCAGAGGTACTGTCGGCTGCCTTTGGGATGACTGCTCTTTTATTTGCTGTTAATGAACCCTGGGCCCCCTTGGGTGACCCCCATCCCCGAGCTCCGGTTTTTATTCCCCTCTGGGAGGGGTGAGCCATCCGCGGTGGTCTCTTCACAAGCTGCGGTAGGCACCCACAGTGTTGTCAAAGAGTTTCGTGTTGGGGAAATGTCCAGCTTTGTCCAAGAGGAAGTAGAAGCGCCGGCCTTTGATCTTCAGAGGCAACATGGCAGGGACTTCACCACGGTGGGCCATGCAGGATACGTGGTTCAGAGGAACGGTGAAATGGGCACCCAAGCCAAAGGGAGCGTGAGTGGTGAGGGTCACCTGCTTTCCTCCAGCCAATAGCATCACTGAACGCACAGAACGGAGGGAGAAGAGGAGACCGGCACCAAGTACCAGGGTACCTGCAGGAAGAGCAAAGTTTGGGGTGGGGCATTTTCGCGGGAGAGCTAAGCAGGAACCTCTCCGGTCCCCCCAAATTAAAACAAGTGCGACGATGGTAACATTTTTTGAGCTCCTCTTCTACCCCGGGGTCTTGTGTTCCGTCATTCCTTCCCAACAACTTTAATGTCCACCCCCATTTTAAAGACAAGGAGACGGGTCCAGAGCCGTGTAACTGCTCAAGCTCGCAGAGAGAGAGGCCGACCTCACCCTAGGCCTGTCCGAGAGCTTGGCTCAAGGCCCTCCCACCTCCAGTACTGCCCGCCTCGGAGGGCCGGGAGCCCCTCCCTGTCCTTGTCGGAGCGGGGAAGGTCGTGCCCAGCCACCCCACGTCCCCAAGGTGGGAAGCCAGCCCACGCCTTACCGATGGCGCCGCAGCCGAGCGCCAGGCCGTAGCGCCAGAGCATGGAGCGCAGGTCCGAGCGGCCGCGGTCCGGGAACTCCGCGTCTGGAGACAGCGGCCGGGCCGGGGGTCGGGCCAAAGCTGCCACGGCCAGGGAGGCCCAGAAGACGCCCTGGCCCGCGCAGAACAGCCCGAGGACCGCGAAGAAGCGGCCCCGTTCGTGCTCGAAGAGCAGCACGTCCCGCGGCGGGGCCGCGGCGTGCAAGGACCGGTGCACGGGCAGCGGCCGCGGCGCGAGGAGCAGCCGCACCGGCCACCGCCGCCCGGGCGCCGCCATTACTACGGCGGCGCTGCTTCTGGAGCGGGATTTCCGGCAGGCGGGCCCCGCCCCCAGCGCTCAGCTGCCCGCAGCCTGGGTCCAGCCCCGGGAGGGAGGGGAGGACGGGGGTGGGGGCGGGGCTGCCCGCCAGGCTCCGCCCCCGCGCCCCCTCCTGGCAGGGGCGGGGCAAAAACAATCTAGCACGCGTGACACAAAATACAATATCACTCTTTATCTTAAAAAGTAAGGAGGGTTCTGGGGTTAAGTACACAAAGCACCTAGGTCCTTCGGTAGTTTAGTGTCAGTTCTACAAAGTAAGCTTTGGCTTCCTGGCACCAGTGAGGCTCAATCTTCCAGAAGTCTTCCAGAAGTCTCCCAGAAGGCAGGTGAGGAGAGGGATCCGGCAGCCCATCCTCTTCGGTCACGGTCACAGTCACAGGGTGGCCTCGGTCGGTCGGGGCCAGAGAGGAGAAAACGACAGCCATGACAAGGAGACGTCAATATCCAAGGGCTATTTTACAGGGGGCTTCTTCTGGGGCATGACTACGGATCACTTCATGAACGCCACTTCTGGGATCTCGCCCTTGGCCTTAGCAAAAAAGAAAAGGTCAGCAGGGCCAGCCCCTTTCCCCCACCCCCAGCTTGCCTGACCCTCTTGAAGGCCCAGAGATCTCTGGCCTTTTTGCTACTGAATTCCCAAAACTTACCTTCAGATGAGTAAAGGCCTGGGCAGATCTGGTGTAGTCCCAGTTGTTGTCCTGGAGGCACCTGCAGTGGGGGAAGAACAGGCACCTTCATTAGAACCAAAACGCACTCACCCTGATGGCTAGATGCCACTTCAAAATCCATTATATAGTAACACTTGCCAGTGTGTGCCAACAATTATATACATTCTTGCACTATGTATACAAATGAAAAACTTGTAACAATCCAAATGTCTATCAATGGCCTACTGGATACAAAGGATTACTAAGTAGCTGTCAAAAGGAGGAAGGTGATTTTTACAGTGATGGAGATGTGCCTGGGTGGCTCAGTCGGTTCAACTTCTGACTTCAGCTCAGGTCATGATTGCAGGGTGAGTTTGAGCCTCATGTCGGGCTCTGTGCTGACAGCTGGGAGCCTGGAGCCTGCTTCAGACTCTGTCTCCCCCTCTCTCTGCCCCTCCCCCGCTCATGCTCTATCCCTTTCTCTCTCTCTCAAAAATACACAAGCATTTAAAATACACACACACACACACACACACACACACACACACACACAGTGATAGCGAAAGATGTTCACAAGATAAACAAAAAGGTAAGTTGTAAAACAGTATATATAAAGAGACTTCATTTGGGCTTTAAATTTTGTGATGCTGATTTATGCAGAGGCCACATTTTTTTATGGACCGTATTTATAAGTTCTGGTTTTTACAATTTTAGGAGCACTCATTATTCACTACCACCCCTACCTCCATTTCCCCCTACTGCTACACATGCCCAGCACTCACTTCTGGGACCACTCAAGGTTCATGCCAGACTGGGTAGAGAATGCCTGCAGCATCTCCTGCTGCTCTGGGGAGAGGGTGGGCACTGGGCTGGAGGAAGGTGTGGGTGCAGGCATGGCGAAGGCTCTCTGGATCTCATCAGGGCTGGCATTGCGCACAAACAGCTCGTCATTTACGATGCACAGCCTGTGGGACAAACAGCACTTTAGACAGCTGGACAAACAGACCACCTCATCTTCCCAACTTTATTCCTGTTCTCATACTTGACACTCTTACACTCGACAGGTTCTTTCAGCATTCACAAAGTACCCCTCCCCCACTCTTGGTCATTACATTTTATCATTTACGACCCTTCCCATACAACCCGTGTATGCGGTTCTCTACCAAACACACTAGAATTACACATTCTCCCCCAACTCTGGACAGTTCTCATCCCCACTTATCTTCACGACAGGCCACGGAAGTAAATATACTAGTTTCCAGACGAGGAAACCTGCCCTTAGCTAGAAGTGGTGGGGCCAGGATGAAAAACCCAGCCTGGCTCCAGAGCCAAGCTCACCACCATTGTGAGAGCCTCCTCCTGATTCCCCCCAGCCTTTCTGAAATTCTGAAAACATCCTGAGGACCGGCTCCCCCATCCCCGCCCCTACCAATTCCCACATGCTGGCCATGCATTGGGACTGGGACCGCATGTGGTAAGCCAAACACTTACCCTGAATTGCTGGCAGGAACAGCGACAAATGTCCTAGTGAAGGCTCGCAAAGAATCCCGAGATTTTCCATCCACTGTAATGTTAACAACAGCAACGACCCCTTAGGATCAGCCACGCTTTGTGTTTACCGAAAGCTTCTCCCATCACGGTCTTACTTGATACGACTAACCCGAAGTAGACCAGACGGATGACTGCGTGTGTACAGGGGACCAGAGGTGAAGAGGAATGTCGGGCCAGCGAGGGCAATAACCACCCGTTAGCCCACCCACAGAACATCTGTGTGCAAGGTCCTACGGCAAGCCCTTCATTTACTCCCCACAGCACTGCTAGGGGATGGCTATTACCCCTTTTTACAAATAAAGAATCTGAAGCTCAGAGTTCATGTACATTGGCCACGGGCACACGGGACCAAGGTTGGAATGGAGCCTTGGACCTGCCTGACACCAAAGCCTGTGTCCTCCTAATCCTCAGGTTTGTCCCATATCCCAGACAGGAAAGACAGGTGGAGAGGGTAGGCCTCACGAAGACGGCTTGGGGCAGAAGAGGAGGAGGTCAGGGAAGGAGAGGGAAGGTAGCTGAGAAGCCGAGAGTGCGGAGAAAAAAAATCTAGCTGCAGGAGGGGCCCACTCTGCAAACTCCAGACTCCACCAAGATTCTCACCTTCCTTGAAGACCCCGTTGACGGAAAAACACAGCAACGTGCTCTGAAAGAGAAGCAGCGTCAGTCACCAGGTGGGCTCCCCGCCGGAGCCTAAGTCCCCCAAGCCTCGTGACCGCCCCTTCCTTCCCTAAGTTCAGGCTCCGGCCAGGGAAGAAACAGGTGCTTACTGTCTGGGCGCTTATGTCTACCACAAAGGAGTTGACGTCGTGCTGAGTTTTGGGCAACTCATTGAGGAAGGCAACAACGTTGAGACGCGTGTGCTTCAGCAGGCGGAACCGCAGGGCTGTGGGGAGAACCCAAGGTCAGGGGCTGCCACACACTCCTGAGCCCTGTGACCGATTCCTTCCCACCTCCGTCCCAGGCTTTTTGCTCCCATCACACACTTACTGGGGTCTTTGAGCTTCTTCACATTCCTGCTGTCCTTGAAGTACTCGGCCAGGTTGCTTCTAGGGGATAAGTGGAAAAGGAGGCGGTGGTCAGCGTGGGATGGATGCTGGCAGGTGCTAGCCTGCATCTGCCGAGAAATGCCGGTCCCGGGCAGTGACACTCACCGGGAAGGGTTCTGGGGGGTAAAAGGAATGCTGAGGGAGCAGCAGGCCCCGTCATGGTAGGCGTCCAGGAGCCGCTGCCGGTCTCCAGAGTCATACACCGCGTAGTACCTGCGGGAAACACAAAAGGGCAAGTCTGAATTCCCCGCTCTGGATCCACAGAACGACCCAACAGCTGCCCCGAGTGAGCGGCACTGGGGCTGGCCCACCTCTCCCCAACCTCAGGGGTCCTCCAGCAATACTCACTGCTGCAAGAAATGCAGGACCAGGTTCTTCAGGGTCTCTGTTCCAAAATAGCTTCCCTGGAAGCAAACAGGTATCAGAATCCCGTAACCAATACTCTCCTCCCCACACGAGTTCTAACTCTGCCCCACTTCTTACCTTGCAGGGCGGTAACGTCGTGGGGGCTTCAACGTCAAAGGCAATCGGAGGGGGTAACTCATGGCCATCCTGCAGAAAGGAAGTGGAAGTTGACAGCATAAACAGAGATGAAAAAGGCTGGATGAGTAATTAGATGGGAGAACTAAGAATGAGGGGGTCAGAGGACAAAGAGACATGGAAAAGATCCCAGGAGCTGTGATAGGTACAACTTTTGTCTACAGGCATTTCTCTGGGAAGAAAGATTATATAACCTTTGCCAGATTCTCCAAGGGCTCCATGTCTCCAAATTCATGGTCATACAAACATACGTGAGGTGGGACCTTTTGGGTGGGAGAGGCTATGCTCGTGAGAAAAGAATTAAAAAAGCTGAGGACTTACCAGGCGTAATAATTTGGGAAATCGTTCGCGAATGGCGCTGTCAAGAACAGGACAGAAGTGAGTGATGCTTCAGAGCCACCGTGCCTCCTGAGCTGCTCTAGGAGCACATACACCAACGCCCAAGGGACAGCCCCTCCCGTCCTCACTCCCGCCAGCCTCTGAGCTCCTGGGAGAGAGGCCCCACTCCCCACCTCACCCGGGGCACCCAGAGACAACTGCCTTGAAGGCTGACCCTTTTCTCTCTGCCTGATCCGAGCGCCACGAGAACAGCGCTCCCAGCCCGGGCTTTAAGCCAGGACGTCCTTCCCCACCCTGCCCCCCTTACCTTCCACCTACTCACCTGTGCAGCCCCGGGAGGAGGGAATGGGGTGGGAGCCCAGGGGCTCCGCTGCCTCAACAGGTATCCATCAGTTCTGCCCAGTCTGGCCGTGGCCAAGACCAGAAACACCACAGGGATGGCACAGGATGTTGGGGCAGGGAGATGAGCAAGGCAGGGTTTAGGAAGAGGTGAGGCGAAGGAAGAGGAGAGGAAAGGAGAAGAAAGGAAAAGAAAGGAGAAGAAAGGAGAAGAAAGGAAAAGAAAGGAGAAGAAAGGAGAAAAAAAGAAAAGAGAAGAAAAGAGAAAAAAAGAGAAGAAAAGAGAAAAAAGAAAAGAAAAGGAAAAAAAAGAAGAGAGAAGGTAGGATGGGGCAGGGGAGAGATGGGGGAGACAGAGGGGGAGCAGAGAGAGAGAAAAGAAAGAGAAAGCAAAGAAAAGGCGAAAGAACTATCAGGCAAGGAGGCATTTAGAAGAACGAGGAAGGAAAAAGGGAAGAAGACACCCAACACAGCCTTTTCCTTCAGCTGCCCCTTTCCCTGTGGTCCAAGGTAGAAACGGAAAACAAATTCTTGCTGCAGCGAGAGGGCAGTTGCTGTCGTCCAGGTCTCTGCCGGCTACCTGGGTCCCGATCTGAGCTGGGCGTGGGAAACGAAGCAGCCATGGGGGCGGGAGACCTCCCTCAGAAGGTTGAGGGTTCAGGCCCCTGCAAAGTTGGGGGGGTGAGGGTCTGTGCCCCACCTCTGTTGGCCCCCAAGTTCTCTCCTGATGGCCCCTCTGCGACTGTGCCTGTCTTAGGTTGTTCCTTCCCTGAGGAATCTTACCCGTCTCTGGCTAACCAGCCATCCTCCGGGGCCAAGCAGGGTGACGTGAGGTGTGTGAGTGAGGGCGGGGCGGCGCCCCCCGAGAGGGTCAGTTCTCTGTCTCCTTGGTAGCCACTGCCCCCGTGGCCTCCACGCCCAGCACCTGCCTTGGGACGCCCTCGCCTGCTGGCGGGGCCCCGGCTCTGATCACACGGCTTGGGGAACCCAGGTTTCTTCTCCAGGGAGGGCCCAGCTCACAGCTCCGGGCAGGAGAGACACACTGCATGGCACCAGCTCCAAGGAGTCCTCCACCTCAGCACGAGTGGGAAAGCCCAGGCAACAGCCTTGGGCACGTGGACCATGAGAGGAGAGTCCCTCTTGGCACGGCAAGAGGGGCCGTCGTGAGACAAAGAAGGGAAGGCCCATCAACAGGAAGTCCCGGGGAGGGAGGGCTTTCTCAGCCCAGGAATACCGGGCTCTTAGCACAAGGCAGCTCCACGTACGGGGCATACGCAAGACACCCCCTGGTCGTGGTAGAAAAAGGGAGGTGCCCTTCCTGGAACAGTAGGGTAGGGAGATTCTAGAAAAGGCAGTGTTCAGGAAGGAAGAGGCAAGACCACAGGACAGCGAACAGGCAGTCAGGTGAGAAGGAAGGAGAGGAGACCTTGGGGCCAAGCTGGGACACACGGACAGACGAAGGGAGGAGCACGTGATCCTCCCAAAGGACAGGCGGCTCCAGCTCAGGGCTGCACAGCTCCTGCAGACGGGCGCTGGTCAGGGTGCATTAGCTCAGCCTCCCAGGGGGTGAAGGTCCCCGGGAGGGGAGACAGAGGCCACAACTGACCTGATGTAGGTGGACTGGTCTCGGAAGGTGTCACACAGCGGGTTTCCGTCGAGCCACAGCTCTTCCAGCTTCAGCCCTTTTACCTTGTCCAACTCCCTCTCGGACTTCAACTGCAGAGACGGGGACAGAGAGCGGGCAAGAGACCCCGGTAAGGAGAGGCAGCGAGAGTCCCAGCTCGGAAACTCCCTCCCGGGGGCCCCCCTCTGCTCACCCTGCCCACAACCGGGCTCTCCTGCCTCACCTCGTTTCCGGAGAGGTTGAGGATCTTCAGGTTGGGTGCTTTCTGCACCAGGCTGGACATGTCATCCAGCCTGTACAGCCTGTTGTTGCTCAAGTTCAAGGACAACAGCTGCGGGCAGAGGAAAGTTTAGAGGAAGCGCCACCAACACAGGGTTCAGAGACGCATCTGCCTCCCAACCCCATCCTACCCACCCCACCCCGCCTCCTCCCCTCTCAAAACGGGACAGAGGCCTCACCTCGGGGATGTTCTCCTCGATGATCCGCAGGGTGGCCGCCATGCAGCTCCTGCGATTCAGGACAACGTCAATGTTCTGGGCCACCAAGTCTTCAGCACACAGAAAGGAAGGAAGGGCGAGTCTGAGAGGGCTTTCCCAGGTCAGAGTTAGTACCAAACCGTTCTCAAACCGTCCCCGTCTGACAGATCCCCCCGCTCGGTCCCCACCTCTCTGAGCGGGACAGCTATCAGCCATACCTGGGTCTGAACGGAGGCCCTTCAGGTCAAGCGCTTGTTGGGAGCCATCATATCGTTTGCTCATGATCAGCTACAGGGGAGGGAAAATGGGCCGGTGGTCACTGGGGCTCTGTGGGGGAGGGGGTGGGTGGGTGGCGGGAGTGCATGTGGGGAGTGGGGGGACTGGAGGGAAACAGGACGCGAGCCTGCCTCACCTTTAGCTGCTCCACTTGTTCCGGCTTCAGCTCGTTCTGTACAGAATGGGGTGGGACAGAAGAATTGATGATGATAGAGATCTGCACGGGAGACACAGAGGGCAGGGTGAATTCCGGGGAGGCCTAAGCAGCGGGCCCAAGACCCACCCCCAGCCACGCCAGGCCCCTGACACACACCCTTCGGTTCTCCTGATCCAAAATCTTATAGTTGACGGCCTTCAAAGCAGAGGCGGTACTGGCATCCTCAACAAAAAACTGGGCCCGTGTGTTTTCATAGTGAAACTGCACAAAGAGGAAACAAGAGCATGAGACTCGGGAGCCCAGGGCCCCTGGTCCAGCTGGCCCCTCGCCTTCCTTGGTGCCCAGCCAGCCACGCAGGCCTTATCTCACCTCGATGGGGGTGAAAGGGACACTGCACTTGCTCTGAATCACACTCAGGAGCCATGACTTGTCATATTTTCTGCCATAAGGAATCTAGACGAGAGGGAGAGAAGGGAACAATGTGGAACGAAGGCTGACCAGGAGCCCCGGTCTACTCCTTTCACACCTTCCGCCGACCCTCACAAGGTTTTCTAAAAAAAGGGCCAGTTAAAAGTTTTTTGTTTTCTTTCTTTTTTTTTTTTTTTTTTAACTCAAGCCAGACATGGATTCCTTGCCCTCCTTTCTGTCCATTTAAACTTAGCATTTCTTGGGATGCCTGGGTGGCCCAGTCAGTTAAGTGTCTAACTCTTGATTTCAGTTAAGGTCATGATTTCACTTAAGGGAACTTAAGGGACCCGAAGCCCCACACTTGGCTTGAGCCAAATGGAGGCATTCAGAGGAATTACTCCATCTCCCAACCAGTTTTCATGTTTCCCTTTAGATGGTGTCCCCATCCCTGCCCCCCCCCCCCCCCCCAGCATCCTGCTTGTCCTACTCCTTTTCTTAACCTGCTCTTGGGTGTTCTAGAAGAAAGGAAAGACACCTGATTGTGGAGAAAACAGAGGAAGAGATTGATTTTGTCACGTGAAAAGTAGAAACCTTCATTCTGAGCCCAGCTCCCTGTCTCCCTTGCACATCCACTTCCCCAGACACTCACTGTAATCTTAAACCAGTTCTTCGAGGTCCCGTCCTGGCTGGTGCCAGCCCCTCCTCTCTCTGGAAGAGCTCTGTCTCTCCGCACGGTAACATGAATGCGGTCTCGATCATGCCAACTGTCACCTCGACGGTTGGGTCGGGCAGCATAGGGGATGCTATGGGGAAGCAGAGAACAAAATGCCCACAAACACTAGGCATGTCTTCTCCAAGGCCTGCCCACACCGTTGTCAGGATTACAGCTAAGACTGCTCAACCAGTAAGCTGGCCCTGGCATCCCTCACTTTTCCAGGTGGAAAGAGAAATGACGTGGCCAGTAAGAGAGCTTTATCAAACAAATGGGCTGCTAAATTCAAACCAGATCAACTGGTTACTTACTATCGTACTCGGGGAACCTCCTGGGCATCACTCATCGCTACATCTCTGTCATCTTCCTCCAGGCGGGAAGACCGAATGCCAGAACCTCCTCTTCCAGACCTACGGTTCCCCTCACCATATTTCCACCGGAAGGGACCCCGGCCCTTCTTTCTTCTTTGAGGGAAACTAACACGGTCATCGTGCTCTGGGGTTAAAAGCAGAACATCAGTTAGAAAGTACATTGCTAGTCCAGCTACCTTGCTGGGGCAGTCACAGTATCCAGCACCCTGCTATCGGATGAGATACACAGTAACTACAGGGGCCACTTCCCTGCAAACTTCTGTCAGTTGAGAGAGAACCCTCTCTGTGGCATGGCGGCATGAGGGAAATGTTACTGGAAGACAGTGTAGGGCTTTAGGAAAAGGAATCAGAAACTGGAACTAACAGAGAAGAGAAGCACAATGTGGAAGTGTGAGTGGACCCAAAGCAGAACTAGACACAACTCGGACCCCCGGGGAAATTCACCTGAAACTTGCTTTCTTAGCCTCCCAAATCTATTTAACCCCTCTCAAACTCTGGGTGGTGACCTCTCTCACATCTTCTAAAATCAACCAATTACAGTGATTACATTAGCTTTCAGTAAACAATACTTTTGCATACAGAGGACAAACGGCATACAGTTACAAAGGTGGTCAATTTAAAGGCTTTTTAAAAACTCTTGTTCTCAAACTGCCACTCTGAAGTTTTGGGAGTGAACTCTTCATTTCCTTGGCCAGAAATGCCTTTTTAAAAAAATCTTTTTTTTTTTTTTTTTTAGTGTTTATTTATTTTTGAGAGAGAGACCAAGGCAGAGGCAGAGCAGTACTCATGGGGGAGGGGCAGAGAGAGACAGAGACACAGAATCCGAAGCAGGCTCCAGGCTCTGAGCTGTCAGCACAGAGCCCAACGCAGGGCTCAAACTCACAAACTGTGAGACCATGACCTGAGCCAAAGTCGGAGGCTTAAATGACTGAGCCACCCCAGGTGCCCCCAGAAATGCCTTTTAACTCAGGAGACAACTCCTGAGACTCAGGTTCCAATGACAGCTCGGGGAGCTTAACCAAGGGTCCTTGACTGCTCTCAGGTAACATGACCTTCTGAATCCTGGTGTGTAGGAATGGCTTATTTAAAAAAAAAAAAAAAAAAAAAGGTCTGTGATTCCTAAAAAGATCTGCCTCTTGCTTAGTAAGGACTCTGCAAACAATGAACCCTAAGAAATGACCCTGGGGTGGGGGGGTGGGGTGGAACGAATAGAAGGCACAGCTAACATTCACTGAGAACTTTCTCCAGTGTCAGGCACTATGCTCCAGGCACCTGATATGAATGATCTCATTTTAGCACATACACGGACACACTAAGAAAATAAATACTGTTACTACCTCCTTACAGGGACAGAAAGTGAGACCCGGGAATGGACTTCACTCAAGCTTAGTGAAGACAACTCAGGATTCAAACCTCGGTCTTCTTGCGCTCCTACCCACTATTCTGGACTAAAATCCAGTGTAGTGTTCGGACTAGCACAGGGAGCTGGTGTGGAGGTCTAAAACATTAAGCCAAAGCCAAGGCCGCAGGGGAGGCGGGGCAAGACAGACTGGACGAGGTGGAAAGCAGCACACGGGCAGCCGATGAACTGGGCGGGCACTGACTCACATTAAAGGAAGAGTCTGGCCGCCAAACTGAACTGACAAGCATCAACCACCTACAAAGTTCAAAGGAATCTCGCCACCCCGCCGCCAAGCCACCCGCTCCAAGCCGAAGCTCCACGCAACGCCAGGATTCCCGAGCCAACGCCTCGGGCGCTCAGCCTCGATGGAGGCCGGGCCCCCGGGTGGCCTCGCCCCCGGCCCGCGCCGCGCCCCCGCCCCCCCCCCCCCCGCCCGCCGCGGACACCCGGCCCCTCGCGGCCTCCCGCCCCGGGGCTGCGGCCTAGGCCGGCACCGCCCACCGGGCCCCAGATCGCCTCGCTTCCCGCCCAGAGAGCCAGCACTGACCGTTGTAGGACTTCCCCTCGTCCGCCATGGCACAGCGAGAAACAGGGCAGGTTCAGGCGCGGGCCACGACCCCGCCAAACGTCCGAACACCCAAGCACCCCAGCCTAATCGCTCCTACGCCCGGCGCCACCGCATTTATCCTGCGAACTACGTCGCGCGCCGCCGACGTCCCCCGGTGGTGGGCGGTGCCGCCGAAGGAGCGCGGCCCGCTGCGCGTGCGCACTCGGCTGGCAGCTGGGTCGGGGCGGAGCTCGCCTCTGCCTACCGCACCAGAGACCCGGGCGCCGACAGCTCGCGCAAGGTTGGGGCGGGCCCAGTCGGCCCGCGGTCTGCTTTCTTCTTTCTTCGGGCATCAGCTAGGCCGGCACCTCTGGGGCTAGCGCCGGAGCAGACAGCAGGCTGGTGCAGCCCAGGACTCCGAGAGGAACAAGAAAGGGGGTCGCACGAAGGGCCCTCCGAGGAATGGGAGGCCCGGGCCTCGGAGCGGGAGTGATTGTTCATAGACCTCAGTACTTAAGTCTCGGCCCAACCCTTTGCCAGCTGCGGATATATACCACGCTTTCCTCATCTATAAAATGGATTATCAAGCAATAGAAAACTAGCACGTAAACCCCAAGAGGGCAGGGTCCTCGACAAATTCATGGGTGGTTTGGTTTTTTTTTTCTCTAACCCCTGGCTCAGTACCCTGCCTGGCACGCACCAAGAACTCAACAAACATTTGTGAAATAAATGAATTTCCGATCTCCACATCCTCCCAAGAGTTGCCGAGTCAAAGGAGCATTGCACTTCCGACTTTGGCAAGCAATTGGCTTCACAACCTCCTCACCCACCACAGACGTGCTGGGCCAGACCTACATTCTGTGTCAATTGGGCAGTGAGGATGCAAGCGAGACACCCGGTGAACAGAGGCCAAGGGGACCTAGTAAAATGCCTTGGCTAGAAAAGCCATAGGTTCTCCTAGGCGACTTCCCCACCCTCCCACCCCGACCCTCGCCACAGTTCTAGGGCCAGCTTGGTGTATGGTTATTGTTTTCCTGTAGCTTGAGCTGCTTTTGGGGTGTGTGAGATGGGGGGGGGGAGGGACTCCAGTAACCTCAGAAACTTGGTTGTGGGTCCTGGCCAAGAAGCATATGAACTTCCCCAGAGGGTGGATATTCCAGGCAGGCCTCCATCCTCCTGTGACTGGCTTGGATGAGGGGCTTGGAGGGGACCAAGAGCCTCAGTTGGAGCGGGGAACAGATTCTTCGCCTTTCACTCCTTGCAGCAGGCAGAGCTCCTGTGTCATCCAGCGTAAGGAAAAACGGGGCCAGCTGGTCAGAGGATGCAGCTGAAACAGGTACAAATGCTCCTAGAGATGGTCCTGGAAGTTGCTACCAAACAAGGACCCCCTCTGGGGTCCCGATTCCCCCTCCGAAGGGAAGTTTCCATGCTAATGAAATGCTGCACTTGAGTCCTCCTCCGCCTGGAGGCAGTTGTGTACATGGGACCCAAAGCCTGGCCCTTCAAGCCGTTGGCCTGGCCTTTCGGTCCCTGTACTGGGCGGTGTGCTCACTGCATAGGCCCTTCGACGCTCCCACCCAGAAATGACGACAGGGCCAGTGAGGCTGACAGTCTTGCTGTAATTGGGAGAAAACGGGCTGCAGCACATTTGGCAGAGAGAGTCACCAGCAGCCAGAGTTGGGGTTGTGCGGGCAGCCGAGGGGCTCAGGGCCCCCTGCCTCACGTGGTGAAGAAAGGAAGAAGAAAGGTCAAATTCTAACCCAGATGGGAAAGTTGGTCCCAGGGGGGCAGTTTCGCTTCCTCTCCTCACTCGCAGGAAGGTGGGGAAACGGCATCATCTCCCCTTGCTGCCAAAGTTTCCTTTGGAAGAGGCTGGGGAGTTTCTAAAAATCTCCTACCTAGTGGAGACAACCTCCTCCACAGGCCCCCAGTTGGCCTCTGCTCTCTTCCAGCCACTTCACAGCAGAGTACAAATCCAGAACCGTGTGTTTCGTGGGCCTGAGGGTGGTGAGGGGAGGACAGGGTGGCCAGAGGCAAAGGGTCAGGGGTCAGGGGCAGTGGCCATTCTCAGCAGTTCTAGGGAAACAGGGCCTTTCTCCCCAGCACCCTGCACAGGCTCAGCGGCAGCACTGGCCACCTGCCCTCCCAAAAGGGTTCCAAACCCCCACGAAGTGCCTCAGAGTAGAGAGGGTTCAGGCAAGGAAGACCACAAAGATGATGAAGAAGACAATGAGGATGAGGAAGATTTTGACCATGAGCCACCGGTTAGAGGTGACCGACTGGAAGTACTTGAGGATCTCTGAATGGGCGGCGTCAACATCCAGCTGGGCTCCCAGCACGTTCTCGTCGATCCTGGGGACAGAGCCAAAAGAGGAAAGAGAAGGACACCGGATTAAAAAGAAGGCTATTATACTATAGTTACGGACACGGGAAGATAGTCACAACGTGTGGGAGTGGGAAGTAGGTACATACGTTGTGATCCCATTTTTGTGTATACGCACTTGTGTCCAGAGAAAGCTCTGGAAGGGTAACGTAGACAAGTCTTGGCTCTGGCTTGAAAATTAGCTCTGCAACTTATTAGCTTATGATCCTGAGCCAGTCATTCAGCCTCCCGACTCATTTTCCTCAACTGCAAAGGAGGGAAAATGAGGATACACCGACCCGGCCTCTCCGGTTGTTGTCGGCCTTAAATGAGTTAACAGAAGGTGCCCAACCCTTAGTAAGAGCCGCCAAAATGTTGGCTATTTGAATTTTTTGCTCATCAGGATTTATTGATTTTCGTCTAAAAAACAGTATTGAATTTGTAACAAGGCGGGGGCGGGGGGCGGGGGGGGAACGTCCATAGATCATTAGAGTTAGGAAATCCCAGCTCTGAGTTAAGACAGGAAGAAAAACTGCATGATATGGACAGGAAGTCAGGGGAGAAGAAAAGCCCTGCAATTAGTCGAACATGTCTCTCCAGCATATAGAGAAGTCCTCAGACGAAGGGCCACCTCTTGAGACACCGCTGAGGAAAATAAAACATTTCCCTGCCAAACTGCATATGCAATCCTGAAAACCCAATGCAAATCCAGGTCTTTGCAAAGGGAGTCCCTGGGAGCAGAGACCTCTGTGAGCTCTGGGGACCGAAAAGGTGGAGCCTTGTAATCCAGTTGGAACATGAGAGGCTGGGCCAGTGGCTGTAAGCCCAAGGTCCTCAGAAGGTGCTCGTGAGAACTATGAACTAATCTCTGTCCAAATACAAGAGCCCAGGGGTGCCGGCTGGCTTATTCAAAAGAGCATGTGACTCTTGATCTTGGGGTTGTTGAGTTCAAGCCCCGTGTTAAGTGGAGAGATTACACACATGAATACATTTAAAACGAATTCGGATACAGGAGCCTGGACTGTACATGATTCCCTATTTATATCAGAGTGGCTATAACTCAATTAGTATCAGGTTTCCTACCTCTGGGCTGGAATTTCATTTCTCAGTGTGGATTCCACTGGCATACCCCAGAAAGCTCATCTTGACCATTAGGAATGGCTTTACTTAACAAAAATGGATAGTCAATGCAGTCAGGCATAAGAAAGATTTTAAACTTTTTAAATTTAATTAATTAATTTATTTTGAGAGAGGCAGAGAGAGCATGCACAGGGGAGGAGCAGAGAGAGAGAGGGAGAGAGAATCCCAAGCAGGCTCCACACTGTCAGTGCAGAGCCCGCCTCAGGGCCCGAAACCACAAACCACGAGATCACGACCCAAGCCGAAATCAAGCGTAGGACACCCAACCGACGGAGCCACCCAGGCACCCTTGGCCTAAGAAAGATTTTAAATGGGAATCCATGAATGAAAACTAATGGGAGAGGGTACTGGTGGTGAAAAATTAGGTATTGGCAGGATACTCGGAGAAAGTAGGGGGGGAGTAAAGATGGAAATGACGGGGGTGGAAAATAATGGCTTGGGAAGAAGGCTGAAGAAAATAGAAAGGGAACAAGTCTGCAAGGTGGGGAGGACAAAGGGGTGGATGGATGGAGAGGCAGGAAAACCCAGAGCACGAGAAGGTGTGTGTATGTTGGGGATGACAATAAAAAGGAGGTTGAATGGAAGAAAACACTAAACCTAGGGACTGGAAAGATTATTTGACCACAATTCAGAGATCTGAGATTTTAGTTTTCGGAGTGTAAGTTTCCCCAAAGCTTCCTAAGGACCAACAGAGGAGTTGGGTCATGTTCAGAGGATACAGAAGCTGCCTTTAAGGAGCTCCACATGGCCAGGTTTAGGAAATCTGACTGTAATAACAAAATAATGATGGGGCACCCGGGTGGCTCAGCTGGTTGTGTGTAACTCTGGCTCAGGTCATGATCCCATGGTTCGTGGGTTCGAGCCTCATGTCAGGCTCTGTGCTGACAGCTCAGAGTCTGGAGCCTGCTTCGGATTCTGTGTCTCCCTCTTTCTAACCCCTCTCCCGCTCACACTCTGTCTCTAAAATAAATATTAAAAAATAATAACAATGATGATGGCGGTGCCTGTGTGACTCAGTAGGTTAAGTGCCCGACTTCTGCTTAGGTCATGATCTCATGGTTCGTGAGTTCGAGCCTCACATTGGGCTCTGCACTGATGGTGCAGAGCCTGCCTGGGATAATCTTCCTCCCTTTCTCTCTACCCCCTCCCTCCCCCCCTCAAAATAAATAAACATAAAATAATAATGGTAATGGATTATCTTACATTGAGTAAAAATAATCCATTATTCCTAGTAATGTTTAAAGAGAAAAACCTCCTTTAAAAAAATTTTTTTTTAACGTTTGTTTATTTTTTTTTTATTTTTATTTTTTTTAAATTTTCTTTAACGTTTATTTTTGAGACAGAGAGAGACAGAGTATGAACAGGGGAGGGGCAGAGAGAGAGGGAGACACAGAATCTGAAACAGGCTCCAGGCTCTGAGCTGTCGGCACAGAGCCCGACACGGGGCTCGAACCCACGGACCATGAGATCATGACCTGAGCCGAAGTCGGACGCTTAGCCGACCAAGCCACCCAGGCGCCCCACGTTTGTTTATTTTTGAGAGAGAGAGAGAGCGCACACGAGCAGGGGAGGTGCAGAGAGAGAGGGGAGACACAGAATCTGAAGCAGGCTCCAGGCTCTGAGCTGTCAGGACAGAGCCTGATGTGGGGCTCGAACCCACGAACCACAAGATCATGACCTGAGCTGAAGTCAGACACTTAACTGAGTCACCCAGGCGCCCAAGAAACCTTTAAAAAAAAAAAAAAAATGGGGGGAGGCACCTGTGCGGCTCAGTTAAGCGTCCGACTTCGGCTCAGATCACAATCTCACGGTTCATGAGTTTCAGCCCTACAACGGGCTCTGTGCTGACAGCTCAGAGCCTGGAGCCTGCTTCAGATGCTGTGTCTCCCCCTCTCTCTGCCCCTCCCCCGCTCTCACTCTGTCTCTCTCTCCCTGTCTCTCAAAAACAAATAAACATTAAAAAGATTTTTTTTAATTTTTTAAAAATGTTTGTTTTTGAGAGAGAGAGACAGGATGTGAGCAAGGGAGGAGCAGAGAGAGAGGGAGACACAGCATCTGAAGCAGGCTCCAGGCTCTGAGCTGTCAGCATAGCAGGGCTCAAACTCAGGAACCGTGAGATCATGACCCGAGCCGAAGTTAGGATGCTCAACTGACTGAACCACCCAGGCGCCCTGAGAAAGCTCCTTCTTTACAGAAGGATTCCAGCTGTAAAAATGTAGCAGAGAGGAAAGAATAAGAGAATTGCCATGTTGCCATATACAATGTTACAAATGAATCAGGCAAGGACCATCATGGGCGGAAGGAGCTGCAAGTTCACACGGCCTCAAATCGTCACCCCATGTTAAACTTGGTGGGATGGTCACCACAGTCAACAAGTGACCAAACCTGGCATCGCCAAGAAAAGGATGACCTCACCACGTGCCTACTGATAACAATCACCTACACAGCTGGCCAAAAATCTAGAACCTAAATCCAATCGTGAGGCAACACTGGATAAATACACGTGTGGGACTTTCTGTAAGAGGCACCGGCCTCTTGAAAGGAAAGTCCGTGCCACGAGAAGCAAAGCTTCAGAAGGCAGACTAAAGAGGCAAAACAATCTAATGCCACCTGTCAATACTGCCTGGGTCTTGAAGGGGGAAAAAAATGCTTTTAGCATTTTAGCGACTCTTATCTAGCAGTTTAAAAAAAATTTTGTTTTAATGTTTATTTATTTTTGAGACAGAGAGAGACAGACCATGAACGGGGGAGGGTCAGAGAGAGAGGGAGACACAGAACCCGAAGCAGGCTCCGGGCTCTGAGCTGTCAGCACAGAGCCCGACGCGGGACTCGAACCCACAGACCGTGAGATCGTGACCTGAGCCGAAGTCGTAGACTCCACCGACTGAGCCACCCAGGCGCCCCCTTTTCTAGCAGTTTTTAAGAACAGCTGGGGAAATTTCAGTATGCACTAAATACTGGACAGTGCTAGAGAACTGTTCGTTTTCTTAGCTATGATAATGGCATTGTGGCCGGTCAGGAGAATACCAGACCTTGGCAGATGTGTGCCAAAGTATTCAGGGATAAAAACATCATGATCTTTGCACTTACTTTCAAATGATTCAGAATAAAAAAAAAAAAAAAAGAGAGAAGGAAAGCAAATACGATAAAATACTAAGCGAATCTGGGTAAAAGGAACATATAGGTGTTCATTGTACTATTCTCCCCACTTTTCTAGTTAGAAATTTCATAATTTATAAAATGGTGTGAAAAAGAAAACAAAGAGAGTAACAGATCAGCAGTTTTCATACCCTTAGAAAAAATAAGAAACACCTTTGGGGTGCCTGGGTGGTTCAGTCGGTTGGGCATCCGACTTCGGCTCTGGTCATGATCTCACAGTTTGTGAGTTCAAGCCCTGCGTTGGGCTCTGTGCTGACACCTCAGAGCCCGGAGCCTGCTTCAGATTCTGTGTCTCCCCCTCTCTCTGCCCCTCCCCTGCTCAGGCTCTGTGTCTCTGTATCTCAATAATAAATAAATGTTAAATTTTTTTTTTTTCTTTTCAAAGAAACACCTTTTAGGCATCCCCTAAATGCAAATTCTCATGTCTCACGTCCAGAAAGTCTAGGATGGGACCCAGGAATCCACATACTGAAGAACTTAGGACTAAATTACTTTTTTTTTTTTTAAGTTTATTTCATTTATTTATTTTGAGAGAGAGAAAGAGAGATCAAGGGAGGGGCACAGAGGGAGAGAGAGAATCCCAAGCAGGTTCCACACTGTCAGCGCAGAGCCTTATATGAGGCTCGAGCTCACAAACTATGAGATCATGACCCAAGCTGAAATCAAGAGCCAGATGCCCAACCAACTGAGCCACCCATGTGCCCCTACATCAGTGGTTTCTAAAGAGGGTGCTCAAATCCAGATCTACCGGCATGCAGGAAGCAAAGAGAAGAATGTTTAGGTCTATTTTATTATTATTATTATTTTTTTAACGTTTATTTATTTTTGAGACAGAGAGAGACAAAGCATGAACGGGGGGAGCGTCAGAGAGAGGGAGACACAGAATCTGAAACAGGCTCCAGGCTCCGAGCTGTCAGCACAGAGCCCGATGCGGGGCTCGAACTCACGGACCGCGAGATCATGACCCGAGCCGAAGTCTGCTGCTTAACCGACTGAGCCACCCAGGCGCCCCAAGTTTAGGTCTATTTTAAAACTTTCATCCTTTCAGGGGGCCCCTGGGTGGCTCAGTTGGTTAAGCGTCCAGCTTCAGCTCTGGTCATGATCTCACGGTTTGTGGGTTCAAGCCCCGCGTCGGACTCTGTGCTGACAGCTCAGAGCCTGGAATCTGCTTCAGATTTTGTGTCTCCCTCTCTCTCTCTGCCCCTCCCCCGCCTGCACTCTCTCAAAAATAAATAAACATTAAAAACAAAATTTAAGAGGCCCCTGGGTGGCTTAGTTGGTTGAGGCCTCCCTCATCAGGGAGGCCACAGACTCCCCCAAGTCTCTTGTGAGTATCAGACCACACATCACATGCCACTTGGATGTCCCATCTGGCACTCGGCATGTCCAGAACAAAGCTCGTCCCTTTACCCAGCGCCAATCTACTTCATCCTGTATTCTCGCCCTGAGCACAAACTCCTTGCTGTGGCGCACCGGCCCTTTGCGACCCGGCCCTGCCCCCTCCGGTTTCCTCCCTCACCACCCCCCATGCCCTGTGCGGTAGTGCTGCATTCTTGGAATCCACCCAAGCTCTTTTTCATTTCTGAGCTGGTCCTCCCCGCCCCCCCTACCCCAGAGAATGGCCTTTTCTTTCCCCTTCTTCGGCTGGCATTCCTCCTCAAGACTTAGCTCGGTATTTTTTTTACTTCTAGAAAGAGGTACCTAGTCTGAGTTCCCTTATCTCCTTCACTTCCTGCCCTTCCCATGCTGAACTGCAACTGTCAGCGTATGACGCTCCGAGTGGACATGAGCTCCACGAGGACCAGGACTGTCTTTCACCGTCCTATCCCCATTTCCAGCAGGACTAGCTCGCAGCGGCGACAACAGGTGTTTGCTAAACCAGCGACCAAATGAATACTAACGCTGAAAGATACTTAGGACGCTGTTGCAAGGAAGACTAGAAGGTAAAGTTGCACGCGTGCTATCGTGTTAACTATTTAAAACACGTACGCGATGGACACAGAACCCCAATGCCTTTTATAATTCTGTCTCACTGGATCTACAGTAATATTCTAACATTCAAAATACATCACAGCCTGAGGAGCTGTGGAGTGTCTGTGGAACAAGCCAGTAAGGAGTTCCCGAGGTACCAGTTGAACCAAGTAAGTGTCAGTCTTTTAAAGTCTCTTGATTCTAAGACCAAGACAGCTGTACTCACAGCACCTTATAAATGGCCGGTACCATAGTTGTTGAATAAATAAACATCCTGTTAACCAGTGGTTCTCAAACTTGGATGCTCAGCAGAACCCTCTGAGCTTACAGGTCATGATCTCACAGTCTGTGGGTTCGAACCCCGCGTCGGGCTCTGTGCTGACAGCTCGGAGCCTGGGGCCTGCTTCGGATTCTGTGTCTCCCTCTCTCTCAAAAATAAAACATTAAAGAAAAAATTTAAAATAAATAAATAGAAGAACCCTCTGAGCTTACATAAAAATGGGAGATTCCTGGCGGGCCACTCCACTCACATCCACGGAATCTGAATCTCCAAGTGTGAGGCCAGGGACCTATCTTCTTCACCTCTGCCTAATTAAATATGTGAGGCTGCTTAATGGATCAGCACAGGGAAACCTGCTTTATACAAATCCAGGTGTTCACCAGTTTCATTCGACCTATACCCCAGCGTGAAAGCACTCTGCTAGGCGCCCTGGGGAATAAAGATCAACCAAGACTGCGTGCTGCCAAAAGGCCTAAGAGCAACTGGGCAGGCACGCGGAGCCGTGTGGATTCCTCTACCTCCCACATCTCCTTCTGCCCCTCTCTCTGCCGCTGGCCCCCCTTGTACTGAGCTGAAGAGGCTGAAATTGTGTGAGGAACTGGGCGCGGTCTGAGTAAGTAACAGCCAGACAGTTCTGAAACTTTGTGAAAGATACAAATGTACACATTCAAGAGGCTCAGCCAACCCCAAGAAAGAGAAATAAATGCAAAGAAAGTGACATCTGGACACATGCTGGTCAACTGCTGAAAAACAAAGACAAAACAAAACAAACAAAAAACCCCCAAACAACTGAAAAGTAGCCAGAGAGAAAGACATCACATAAACAGTTCATGTTACCACTGCCTTCTCATTAAGAACAAAAAAGACCAAAAGAGAGTAGAGTGATACATCTGAAGTGCTTAAAGAGAAAAACCATAAATCCAGAATTGTATAACCAGGGGAAACATCCTTCTCTATAGAATGAGGGTAGGGTCGCCTAGCTGGCTCAGCCAGTGGAGCCTGCGGCTCTTGAACTTGGGGTTGTGCGTTCACACTGGGCATAGAGCCTACCTTTAAAAACACAAAACGGGGGCACCTGGGTGGCCCAGTCGGTTGAGCATCCGACTTTGGCTCAGGTCATGATCTCGCGGGTCCATGAGTTTGAGCCCCGCGTTGGACTCTGCTGACAGCTCAGAGCCTGGAACCTGCTTCGGATTCTGTGTCTCCCTCTCTCCCTGCCCCTCCCCTGCTTGTCCTCTGTCTCTCTCAAAAATAAATAAACCTTAAAAAAAAAAAAAAAACGGGGTGCCTGGGTGGCTCAGTTGGTTAAGCGTCTGACTTCGGCTCAGGTCATGATCTTGCGGTTTGTGAGTTCAAGCCCCACGTCGGGCTCTGTGCTGACAGCCTGGAGCCTGCTTCTGATTCTGTGTCTCCCTCTCTCTCTGCCCCTCCCCTGTTCGCAGTCTGTCTCTCAATAATAAATAAGCATTAAAAAATTAAAATAAATAAAAATAACAACAACAACAAAAAAAAAACAACTACAAAACAGGGGCACCAGTGTGGCTCAATCGGTTAAGTGTCCTGACTTTTCAGCTCAGGTCATGATCTCATGGTCTGTGGGATCGAGCCCCGCGACAGCTCTTTGCTGACAGTACGGAGCCTGCTTGGGATTCTCTGTCTCCCTCTCTTGGCCCCTCCCCGGCTCGTGTGTGCACACATGCTGCTATAATACTCTCTCTCTTTCAAAATAAGTAAACGTTTAAAAAAAAACAAAAACAAAAGAGGGGTACCTGGGTCACTCAGTTGATTAAGCATCCAACTTCAGCTCAGGTCATGATCTCACGGTTTGAGTTCAAGCGCAGCATCGGGCTCTGCACTATTCAGAGCCTGCTTGGGATTCTCTCTGACCCACCTCTCTCCACACACTGTCTGTCTGTCTCTCTCAAAATAAATAAATTCAAAGAAAAGAGAGCGAGAGAGAGACGCCTGGTTGGCTCAGTATGTTAAGCATCTGACTCTTGGTTTCAGCTCAGGTCATGATCTCACAGTTCGTAAGTTCCAGCCCTGCATTGGGCTCTGCGCTGGCGGTGTGGAACCTGCATGGGATTCTCAGTCTTTCCCTCTCTCTCTCTCTGCCTCTCCCCTGCGTGCACGCTCTCTCTCTCAAAATAAATAAACTTAAAAAACAGAGGGAAAGAAGGGTGCCTGGGTGGCTCAGTTGGTTGAGCGCCGACTTCAGCTCAGGTCATGATCTTACAGTTTGGGAGTTCGAGCCCCATGTCGGGCTCTGCGCTGACAGACAGGAGCCTGAAGCCTGCTTCAGATCCTGTGTCTCCCTCTCTTGCTGCCCCTCCCCCACTCATGCGCGCGCTCTCTCTCTCTCTCTCTCTCAAAAACAAAAAACATTTAAAAAAAAAAAGGGGGAAAGAGAATAAAAGTGAAATAAAAAAATTTTCAGAGAAAAGGAAAGTAAAACATGCCAGCAGATCTGCACTACAAAAAATGCTACAGAAAGTTCTTCAGGTTAACGGGAAGTGATACCAGACAGAAACTGGATATCCAGGAAGGAATGGAGAGTGCTGGAAATGGTCAACAGAGAAGTAAATCGAAAGACAATTTTTTCCTTTTGATTTCTGTGAAACAAAAACCATAATACTGGATTAGGGGATTTCGAACGTATGTAAGTGCAACAGATACGACAACTAGAGTGTAAAGGCTGGACGAGAGGGTTGCGAAGTTCTTCCATTTCACATGAAGGAGGCTGTAAAAGCTGATGATGTAATCCCTAGAGGAGCCACTTAAGAAAACAGGAAAAAGAAAAAGCAAACAGTAAAATGGTAGAAATCCAACCTTATCAAAAATTACACTAATTTTATGGACTCACAAAAGACCCTGAATAGCCAGAGCAATCTTGAGAAAGAACAAAGCCGGAAATATCACACTCCCTGATTTCCAACTATACTATAAAACACTAGTAATCAGGGGTGCCTGGGTGGCTCAGTCGGTTAAGTGTCCAACTCATGGTATTGGCTCAAGTCATGATCTCACGGTTCATGGGTTCAAGCGCCATGTCGGGCTCCGCGCTGATGGTGCAGAGCCTGCTTGGGATTCTCTCCCTCCCTCTCTCTCTCTAGCCCTCCCCTACTTGCGCGCGCGCTCTCTCTCTCTCTCTCTCAAAATAAACAGTAAAAAAGAAAAAGAAAAAAAACCGTAGTAACTAATACCGGCACAAATGCAGACACAAAGATCAACGGAACATGAGAGAGAGCCCAGGAATACATCCACCCACGTAACATCAATTGGTCTACAACAAAGGAGATAAGACTATACAATGGGTAACTGTCAGACAATCACTTCAATAAATGGTGTTGGGAAAACTGGACAGCTCCATGCAAAAGAATGGAACTGGACCACTTTCTTACACCATACACAAAAAGAAACTCAAAACGGATTAAAGACTCGAATGTCAGACCTGAAACCATAAAAATCCTAGAAGAAACCATAGGTGGTAGACTCCTTGACATCACCTAGCGCCATGTGTTTTGGACCCGACGTCGCAGGCAAGGGCAACAAAAGCATAAATAACAAATGGGAGTACAACCAAACTAAAGAGCTTTTGCACAACAAAGAAAATGATCGGCAAAGTTCGTTTCTACTGTGAGGGAGAAAAGTTTGCAAGTCATATATCTGATAAGGGGCCAATATCTAAAATATAGAACGACCTTATACAACTCAACAGCAAGAACTCCATAAACGATCCAATTAAAACACGGGCAGAGTCTAAGTAGATGTTTTTCCAGCGAAGACATCCAGATGACCAACAAGCACATGAAAAGATGCTCAACATCACTCGTCAGCATGCAAACCAAAACCACAATGAGATACGTGACTTCCTACCTGTCAGAATGGTTAAAAAAAAAACAAAAGAAAGAAAGAACAAGTGTCGGCGAGGGTGTGGAGGAAAGAAACCCTTGTGCACAGTTGGTAGAAATGTAAACTGATACAGAGATCGTGGGAAACAGCAAGAAGATTCCTCAGAAAATTAAAAATAGGGGCGCTTGGGTGGCTCCGCCAGTTAAGCGTCCGACTCAACTTCAGCCCAGGTCATGATCTCACGGTTTGTGGGTTTGAGCCCCGTGTTGGGATCTGTACCAATAATGCAGAGCCTGACTGGGATTCTCTCTCTCCCTCTGCCCACTACCCTCTCAAAATAAATAAATAAACTAAAAAAAAAAAAAAAGAAAAATAGAACTACCATACAATCCAGTAATTCTACTGGGCGTTTATCCAAAAAAAAACCAACAAAAAAAGCCCTCCAAAGACCACTAACTCAAAACGATACATGCACCCCTATGTTCACTGGAGCATTATTTACAACAGCCAAGATATGGAAGAACCCTAAGAGTCCATCGATAGGCAACTACTCAGTCACTTTCTTAACACGTCATCCTGTTATAATTCTCCCTGTAGACCTTATCACTACCCGGAAATTTCTTGTCAATTCTTTTGAACAGCTGTCCTCACCTGCCCAATTGACTTCTGTTACCTATACTATGGAGACTCCACTGTCTTATTCGTTGCTACACCCCCAACACCTAGAACGTCGCCAAACATGAAACTGGTGCTCAGTAAACACTTGTTGAATGGATGGACGCAGATGAACTTGGCCCTGTGGGTGGGCCAGATTTACTCTACTCTTCCAAAGGGCATCAAGCTGTCCCGGGGGAGCTTTAGGATGCCACCCTATGGAGAGGAGAAGGTCCTTCTGTCTAGGGTGGAAGAGAGAGTCTCACCTCTGGATGGTCTCTTCCTGCTCCTTAACCATGTGCGCCAACTGCTGAAAGATGGAGCCCAGCTCGACAATCGTGGACTCAATGTTCTGCATGGTGTCTGCCCGGCTCTGGATGTAGGAATCCTTCAGAGGAGAGAGAGCACACATGAGCACTGGGAGCTTCCTCAGGGTAGAGCCTGCCTCTTTAGGACCGTCCCCGCTTGCCATTCCACGCAAGGCCCATTTCAGCCCTTGCTGGTGGCCCACAGGGGAGGACAAAGGAGCATCTCCTCCCCAGTTCAGAGCCCAGGTACCTGCTCATCAATGAGCTGCAGCTGCTGGCTGGTCCGAGGGTCCATCATGTCAATGGCCACATCCCCGGAGGCACGGGACTCCGCCCCCAAAACCACAGCACTGCCCCCTACGGAGAGAAAGAAAAAGCACTTCTCAGGTTCAAAGCCCACGTGCTCTGGATGTGACTCCCAGCTCTGGCACTTAATAGCCTTGTGACCCTGGACAAATCATTTAACCTCTCTGAGCCTCGGCTTCCTCAACTGTAAAATGGGGGATAGTAACAACTGCTTTCCCAGAGGGGGGTGGTGACAAGTGAGAGAGGGGCGCCTGGGTAGCTCAGTTGATTGAGCATCCAACTTTGGCGCAGGTCATGATCTCACAGTTTGTGAGTTTGAGCCCTGCATCGGGCTCGCTGCTGTCAGCACAGAGCCTACTTCAGATCCTTTGTCTCCTGCTCTCTCTGCCCCTCCCTGGCTTGTGCTCATCTCTCTCTCTCTCTCTCTCACAAAAATAAACATTAAAAACAAAATTAAGTGAGAGAATGCGAATGAAGTAAGTGCACGAAAAGATCAGAAACCATCATCGTACTGCATGTGACTGACGTCAGCCCCAAACACTAGAATGTGGTAGACTGAGTGTGGATCACGAATGCCAGCAATGAGGTTTGACCTCTGAAAATCCTAGCACGTCCCTTGCTTGTCTGTTCTCCTACCCTACTGCTGCCATCATGGGATTAGAGGATGCCATCAGAGCCAGAGGAACTGGGTCTTTCCCCTCAAGGCTCCCCTCGTCACCTATGACTTACCCAGGTGGTTGGGGGCAAGGGGCAGGGCTGACACAGGCGCCCGGGAGAACTGCTCCCGCCGGTTCCTCTGCTGCTTCAGGTTCTGGGGTTGGGGAAGAAATGCAAAGGTCCTGAGGCCTCTGGGAAGCAGGCGTGTTAGAGAGGCCCTCTTGTTGGTCCTTGACCCTGTTACCTTCACCCCTCCACTTGTTCCTGCCCCATTTCTCCCTTGGGCCCTTACCCCCAAACTCCTACCCCTCCTACAGATTTTCCTTACCTCTGTCCTCACTTCTAAAACTGATTTGAAGTCATTGGACATCGAGGCCAGTTTCGACTAGAAGAAAAGGAGAGAGAGGATCAGCCAAGGAAGACAACACCTTTCTCCCTTCTGCCTCCCCCTCTACCAACCCCAGGTCCCACCTGCAGGGAGACCACGATGGTGTTGGAATGAGTTTGCAGGTGCCGGCCGCTCTGGCTACCCTTGGCCCTCACAAAATCCTGAAGCTGGGCAATTTGTTTGTTGAGGCTATTGATGTCCTAGGGAGAGCCAACAGAAAAACTGTTAACAAAGGGTTCCTCAGCCAATGTCTCTCCCGCATGGACGGCTCTGGCATGGAGGGCAGGGCGGAAGTTACAAATGGGAGGGAGGGTGCTTCAGAGTCAGACCAGAAGGGCCTGCTAGGATGTTCCAAGCTCTGGACTTTGCTCTGGCTCAGTCCCTGCAGAGGAGAGCCAGAAGAGGTGAAATATGGTCTCATCCATTTGTATACAAATTTTTTTTGAATGTTTATTTATTTTTCACAGAGAGAGAGACAGACAGAACATGAGTGGGGGAGGGGCAGAGAGGGAGGGAGACACAGAATTCTACGCACGTTACAGGCTTTGAGCTGTCAGCACAGAGCCCGATGCAGGGCTTGAACTCACGGACAGCGAGATCAGGACCTGAGCCAAAGTCGGATGCCCAACCGACTGAGCCACTCAGGCACCCCTGGTCTCATCCATTTGTAAATAAATGACTTGCTTACCCTCTTCGCCCTACGGCCCAACTCTACCCTGTGAGGCCAGGCACATGGCCACAGAACTGCTTCAAAGGCCAAAATCTCAAGCCCAGAGCACACTGACTGACAAAGCACCTGTGCAGTAGGCAGGAGAAGGGAAGTCAAAGTCTCCACGATGGCCCAGAAACATCAACAAAATGCCTTTTATATACAGAATTCTGTTAAAAAATTATTATTGCGGGCAGCCTGGGTGCCTCAGTTGGTTAAGCAGCCACCCTTGATCTTGGCTCAGGTCGTGATCTCACAGTTCATGGGATGGAGCCCCACGTCAGGTTCTGTGCTGACAGTGCAGAGCCTGCTTGGGATTCTCTCTCTCTCTCTCTCTCTCTCTCTCTCTCTCTCTCCCCGCGCCTTTCCCACTCATACACACACTCTCAACATAAGTAAACATTAAAAAAATATTTTTATTGCAAAAGAGTGAAAGCTGTGACTTATCCGAGGTCACACATAAGGAGGTACCGTAGCACAGCCAGGCCTTCTACACCAGACCAAGGCATCCTCTGCCCCCCGATCTGGCTTGGCAAGTTACCAAGGGCCACATGAGACAAGAGAGATGAAGGAGGTGGCCACAGAGTGGCAGAGAAAGCTTGCCCAGGGGGTTGGGGGTGAGGAGCCCAGGGAGAAGAGGTCAGGAATAGTGAGTTCAAGGAATAGGCTGGAAGACAAACTGGATTAGGCAACTTCTAGAATTTCTCCAATAGGCCCCAGGTAGTATTCCAGGTGCAACCATTCTTTTCTTTTTTTCTTTTTTTATAAGTTTATTTACTTATTCTGAGAGAGAGTGAGAGAGAGAGAATACCAAGCAGTCTCTGCACCAACACAGAGCCTGACGCGGGGCCCGAACTCACGAACCTCGCAATCGTGACGTGAGCTGTAAATCAAGGGTGAGACGCTTAACCAACTAAGCCACCCAGGTGTCCCCCCGCCCTACAGCAACCATTCCTGAGACCAATGGATGATTTTCACTGCTGGCTGGCTGTCCCTTCAGAGCTGATGCACCCTCCCTAGAGTCCCGTGGCCAAAACTGCATTCCAGGTTTTCTCCCCATAAAATCTCCCCCCCCCCAGAGTTCTAGCTTAGAAAACGGCACCACTTCCCACCGAAGTGCCCAAGCTGGAAGCTTCTAAGTCACACATTCGTACCTCCTAAGCCCATCTATGTGCCACAACGCAGCCACACTCGGCTGATCGCTGACCAGGCACTCGGCACCTTATATTCGTTTACTGTGCGCCACACGGCACGCTACGGAGCTTATAACTTGCGCTTTGTGGTGAAACTTAACGTGGACGACAACTCCTAATCCCCCCACCTCCAACGAAAACCTGTTCCCCCTTCTTCCTCCTTTTCTGTTTTGGTAAATGGCACCGCCAGTCGCCAGCTGCCCAGACCAAACGCTGGAGAGCCGTCCTCCTCTCTTTTCCCTTGATCCACATGGAACCTACACGGAGCCCACAGAGAACCCAGCCGATTCCAACAGATGCTCCGAATCGAGCCGCTCAGCTACTTCTCTTCTAACCCTATTCTAGACCAAACCACCACCTTTGCTCTCTCAACTATAGCCAAGAGCCTCCTAAATGACCTTCCCCTTAAAGCCCACCCGCAACAATCCGCTCTCTACACAGCAACCATGGCGAGCTTTGAACCAGAAATGGAGCAGGTCCTCCCTCTGCTGAAAATCTTCCAAGAGCTTCCACTCAAGTTAGAACACAAACCAAATTCTTTGCGAAGCTCACACCTGACTCTGTGTGGTCCAGCCCTGCCCATTTCCCCAACCTCATCCCCTCCCAGTCTCCTCACTTGCTCTGCTGCAGCCACACTGGCCTCTTTCGTGTTTATCAGATGCATTAAGGTGGCCCACCCTTCAGGGCCTTTCCCTTTGCTATTCCCATTTTCTGGAAAGTGCTCCCACCAGATCTTTGGATAACTGGCTTTTCCTTTACCATTCAGGTCTCAGAGTCACTTCTCACAGACTATCCTTTCCTTTCCTTTCCTTTTTAATTTTATTTTAGAGAGAGAAAGAGAGTGTGAGCAGGGGAAAGAAGCAGAGGGAGAGGAAGAAAGAGAGGATCTTTCAAAAAAATTTTTTTTTAATTTATTTTGAATGAGTGGAAGAGGGGCAGAGAGGGGGCCAGAGGATCCAAAGCAGGCTCTGTGCTGACAGCAGAGAGCCTGACCCAGGGCTTGAACCCAAGAACTGTGAGATCCTGACCCGAGCCAAAATCAGATGCTCAACTGACTGAGCCACCCAGGCGCCCCAAGAAAGAGAGGATCTTAAGCAGGCTCCATGCTCAGCACAGAGCCTGACATGGGGCTCGATCTCGCGATCCTGGGATCACGACCTGAGCTGAAATCAAGAGTCGGACGCTCATCCAACTGAGCCACCCAGGCGCCCCTCACAGATTATCTTATATCACCCCATCTAAAGTAGGCCCCTACCCTGAGGAACTCACTTCCCTTATGTCTTTAATGGGATTCACTACCCCGAAGTCGTCTGACAAACTCTACTTGTCGAGTTTCAGATAGGAAATCCTCAAGGGGAGGTACCCCATCTGTCTTGTTCACTGGGGAGTCCCCCAGAACCAGGCAGCTAAAACTCACTCCATCATGTGAGTGACTCCAAAAACAAACAACTGAATCCTCACATCCACCCTACGAGGTGGGTGCTGTTATCAGCCCCCTCTTATTTCCGAGGGCACTGAAGCTCAGAGTAGTCAGGCAGCTTACCCAAGGGTACACCATAACCAATGGACTGTCTGAGAACGGGCTGTGGTTCTTCAAAGCTTACGCAATAGCGCCCAATAGTTCCTGGTATCCTCTCTCTCCTACCCTGCATGGCACCTCTTGAACACGTCTGCCCTGGCCTTTGCCACCATCATCTTTTCACTGGACAGCGGCGGCAGCCTCCTCCCTGGCCTCTCTGCCCATCCATGCTCCAGGCTGGTATTTCCCCCCGGCGGTCATTCAGTCAACAAACACGGAGCACCTTTTCTACACCAGACGCTATTACAGGCATTTGGGATACATCTATGATCCCAAGATGAAAAAACAGCAAGAAAAAACTCTCCGCTCTTGGGGCACTTATATTTTTCTCTTTTTTTCTTTTTCTTTTTTTTTTTTGGTTGAGGGCTGGGATGAGGTAGATGAGAGGGAACGGAAACAATAAATTAAGTGAGTTAATGATACAGAATGTTAGAAAGTATGAAGTGCTATAAAAAGCACAGTTTGGGGGGGCGCCTAGGTGGCTCAGTCGGTTAAGCGTCCGACTTCAGCTCAGGTCACGATCTCACGGTCCGTGAGTTCAAGCCCCACGTCGGGCTCTGGGCTGATGGCTCAGAGCCTGGAGCCTGCTTCCGATTCTGTGTCTCCCTCTCTCTCTCTGCCCCTCCCCCGTTCATGCTCTGTCTCTCTCTGTCTCAAAAATAAATAAACGTTAAAAAAAAATTAAAAAAAAAAAAGCACAGTTTGGGGCACCGGAGGACTAAACAACACGCTCAGGGTAGGCCTCCCTGGGCGAACAACATCTGAGCAAAGACATGAACTTTCTTTTATAAGCCGTGCCTCTGCACCCTGTGTCCTCTGTCTGGAATGTTCTTCCACTGCCTCTACACAAGCCTTGACACCAGTTCAGATTTCACCCACCTCTGTAACATTTTTTCCCAGCGTCCTCAGGCTGTCTCATTCATCTTTTTGAAGCTCTGTTTTGTGTCACTTGCCTTCTACTCGTTCTGAGTATGAATGTATGGGACTAGATACCCCTTACAGACAATAAGCCCTCAGGGTGGAATTCTTGCCTCAGGTTTGTGAGGCAAGGGCCCAGCAGGGCTTTGTACACAGCACATGACCAAAGAGTGTCCACTGACTCAATGGATGAGCAAGGTCTTTGGGGCTGGCTCCAGAAACTCGCTCTGGACCTCCAAGACAAGGGGAAATTGATGAAAGCGATCTGACCGGAATGCTAGCTCCCAACAGCTAGCAGCTCACCTGTTTGATGATGTAAGTTAGCTCTTCGATTTCCACTGCTTTGTCATCGAAGAGGGACTTGCGCTTTGCCACTGTAGAGACAAATGAGGCCAGGACGGGTGAGGTCAAAGACAAGGCTCAGGGAGTCCGGTTCCTTAGAGCTCTTTGGTTCACTGCCCCATCTCTGAAAGACCCCAAGAACTCACAGATCGTCAGCTTCTCCAGCTTGGCAAATGTGTTGCTGAGGTCTTTCCCGATGCGCCTGGAAGCAAGCATTAGTGAGGGCACTAGGAGAAAGAGCAGGACAGGACCTATTCCTATTCCCACATTAGCTCCCTCACAGCCGAGGCCACCAAAGGCAAGCCAACTCCTTCCCAGACACCGCACCACCCCACCACGTAACTTCTCTCAACTTACTTGGCCATGAGGGTAAATTCACTACGCTGCCGGACAGCACGCAGAGCCGGCTTGTTTGTCTGGATTCCATTCTGAAAAGCAACATCAAGAGGTGAAGCTTGAGTTCCCCCTCCCCGTTTCCAGCTTTCGCTATTCCTCAGGTGCCCACTAAATTCTCTCTAGCTCTTGTACCGGACAGTCTAATCTTGTCAGTAGTTGTCACGTAGAGCTCAGATTTGAGCACAGGCGGACCCAGGTTCAAATCTCGACTCCGCCACTTACTAGCTGGAGGGGTTGGGGCAAGTGACATGCACCATTCTGAATGTCTATTTCCTCTTGTATAAAATGCAGTTGCTGGAATCAAGTAGCATCAGGGCTATAAAGTACTTTAGTCATATACCTGGTACGTTATAAGCACTAAATAAACAACAGGCACTTTAACATTCTGTTTCTCCAGTCAGGAAATCAAAGAGGATAACTGGAAAGCTCTTGGTGATCATACAGAAGAGCAGTAAAAATCTTTCAAACTGCAGTCACTCGGGGCCCACTTTGATTCAGAAAGTCTGGACTGAAACAAGGGAATCTAATTTTTTTAAAAAGCACTGCAAAGGAATTTTGACAAAAATTACTTATCAGGAAAACTTCTTTCATTTTACAGATATAAAAACTGAGGTCCCACTAGACTTTCTGGCCCAACATTCTGTGGTCACTGAGCAAACGTATGGTAAGGACTATTCCAGAACCAGTATTCAAAGTGCCTGTCTCTGAGCTAAAGGCTCTTTCTAGAACGTGTTCCTTACCCAAACCAAAAACACTGCAGCCACCTCTCACCCTGAGATATTCCTTGCAAAGTAACAACCCTACCCTCTGGGGGATTTCTCACACAAAAAAAGTCTAGGTCCTTGCCTCTAGATAGCTGGCCCACCCCATTCCCTGTTGCTTAGTAGATCCTCCAGCCCCCTCCAAGCCCGATCAGCTCTCCATCGTGTCACCCCCAAAATTCAGTCCCTCAACAGTGCTGGAGCACAGCCTCTCCCAGATTTCAGTAAGGCTCGCTCCTGCCTTTCCCACTCCTGGTCCTTACCTGACGGCTCTGCAGGGACTTGCAGGCAGACAGGAACTCCTGGGTCCGATCCCGGCAAGACATGGTGTTGGGAGGGGGAGGGACCAGGGCCGCTGGGGGGGGCAGAGGGGCGATGTCGCTGCTGCTACTGCCAGCAGTTGCAGGGGACAGGACCTGTGTCTTTGAGAGACCCAGGTAGACACCCTGATCCGTGTTCTTAGACCCGTAGCGTTTCCGCGGGATCATTGAGACGCATAACCTCGGACTGTTGTGGAGGGGAGAGTGTCATTCCCTAGGCAGCTTCCTTCCCCATAAATCCTTCCCCCACCCTCCCCCCGCCCCAGCCAGCAAATCCTCGGGTCCCTTCTGCACCTGGCACGGACTTTCGCGCCCAAAGCTACCCGCCGATCCTGGGGCCGGCCCACCGCGGGCAGGGGCCCGCTCTCCGACCCAATCGGTTCCCCCTCCTCAGACTCTTCTTCCAACTTGGCTCGGGCGGCCAGAGCGCGGGCCGGGGGCCTTGAAACAGAGACAGGGCCAGAGGCAGGTCCCGTGGCCCCGAGGCTCCAGCCCGGCCTGTGCAACTGCCCCAGGCCCTAACCGGGCCCTCTCGTATCCGCGGATCCCTTCGACTCCTCAGGGAGAAACGGTGACGGACCTCCTGAGGAGGACACACTTCGGTGGGCGGAAGGGGGAAAAATCTCTAGGTGTTTATTTGAAACAGGAAGTCCCACCCCCGCCCAAATCCCGCCTTCTGGGGGACTGCGACCACCGATTAGCTAATGCCGACGTCTTTCTCAACAGGGGCTTTCCTGATTGGACGACGAAGTATTCCCTCACCCCGAGCCGGGCCGGCAGGACTTGCCCGCTCGCCCCAGGTTCCCTTCCCCCCCTCCCGTCGCCGCCCACGGAAAGCCGCTGCCCAGAGCGGACACGGTGGCCAGACCCCTTCTAGAGCGAGTCCTACCTCCTCTCTGCCGCCTGCCGCCGCCACCACTGCCACAGTCTCCCGGGTGGTCACCGCCTCCTCCCCAAGCGCTAAAGCCGCCGAAACCCGACCAAAGCCTAGAAGCCGCCACGTCACCCACACGTAACTCCACCCCCGGTGACGAGAAGGCGGTGCCACACCTTTTGGAGCACAGCAACCAGAGAGACACGCCCCCCCCACCAAAACGCAAGAGCAACTCCGCCCTCCCATTGGCTACGCCGCCTGTGACCCCGCCCCTGAGGAACCAGAGCTGGGGCCCAGGGGGCTGGGCCAGCCTCAGGGGAGGGGCCTTAAAGAGCCCCGGCGGTGTCCAGTGCGCCCAGAGCGGGCAGCGGAGACAAGCAAGATAGGAAAGGTACACGTTAGAAACTTTATTCTCCGGAGGCTGGGGCAGATTGAGAGCAGGTTGGGGTCACCCCTTCTCCGGCTCCTCCAGGATCCCCTCCCGCTTGCTCTGCTGTAACGCATGCTTTTGACTCTGGACTGACTGCCTCTTGTTTGAACGAGAGCCCCGACGGCTGCACAGGGATAGCCGCCGCCACAGCACGGTGATCAGAAGGCTTTCGTTCGACTTGAGAGTCTTTTGGTCCGGCGAGTCCATATCGACCTCTTCGGTGCCTGCGGGGATGACGAGGCCACTGAGCTCTGCTCTACCCTCCCCGGTCCAACCTCCCGGGCGATCCCCTTCGGCGCAGCCCCTTCTCCCGCTCCCTGGGTCCCGCTAGTGTGTCTTGGGTCTCACCTTCGACTTCCTCCGAATCAGCCTCCTTAGCCTGCTCATCGGAGGTCTGAAAGTCCTTGTCTTGGCAGCAGCCCATGGTCCCGAGCGGCCCCGTACTCCGTGCCACCCACGCCAGCCCACCAGGCTCCGCACCTGGCTTTTGTGACATCAGCTATCCCGCTGCACCAGCGCTGGGAGCAGCCAGTCCTCTTTCCATTCTCCTATCACAAAAGGCTCAGGGTCATGGTGGGTGTTAAACTGTTTATTTACAAAGTGAGCACAGGCTCTTCAGGTGCTGGTGGATCCAGGCCGCTGCTTTTTTCTCCGTCTGGTTTGGAGAGCCCCTTGGGTCTGCTCCAAATCAGGGAGCTTCCGCTTGGCGGCTGCCTCCAAGGAGGCCCAAAGTTCATCTGTTTCTGTGTCTTGTAGGGCCGCCTTTTTGGGCTCTTGAGGCTCTTGGGGCTGATCCTGGTGAGTGGGAGAAAACTTAGGAATCAGGGGCACAGTAACAGAGGCCCGGGGAAGGAGGATCTAGTTGGGAAAGCACTTTCATTTCCTGCTCCCGGACACTATTCCCATCCATGCTCCTATGTGGCCCTTTGCAGTAGCCCTGCCAGGATTACAACTGTTAACCCCCCTCAGAGAACTTAAGTAACTTGGCTGACAGGCAGACAGTTCTGGCTGTGTTCCAGCTGTTTCTTTTTTCTCTCCATGGGGAAGTGCTCACATCTGTGCCCTTGCTCCCACATTCCAAGACCCAGCTGCTTACCTCCCAGTCATCCCTGCCTGACAGGAGGAGGCAGTTCAGTTGAGACTTGAGATAAACCTGCAAAACAAGAGGGGCCATAAGGAGCTAGGGACACTGAAACGGAAACGTGGCTTGGGACACACAAGGCAGCCAGCTCTCACCTTATGCTCTAGACCCCGTGGATTCCGGATCCTGTGCACCCTCAAGACTCTGTCCAAGCCACAGGAGGCTAGTAGGGGCTTTGAAGGGTGGCACTGTAATCCTCGGACACTGCCTGCCAGCCCCTTCAGACAGCCCAGTAGGCGCCCTGGAGGAGGAGGGGAGGCATCAGCACTAGCCGGCCAGCCAACAACCATTGTTTACCGTTTCAAGTCGCTTTATGTTTCAATATTTATACCTCAACATAAGGTGGGGACAGGAGTTGTCATTAATATCTCCATTTTACAGGTGAAGGAGCTAATGTCACAGAGAACTGAAGTAATTTGTCCGAGACCCTACAGCTTCTGGTGAACCAGGATTTGAACCCAGGCAATCGGCACCTGAATGAGGGCTCCACCATGCCACTGTACCCCCTCAGAGGGAATCTTGCCCTTCCTCCCACCTCTTCCCCTCCTGCAAGGCTCCCTAGTCCACTCACCTTGCCGAAGGTCAATTTCTGCCAGCTGCCCATGAGTGTTGCCCACGATCACTGAACTAAGGAGGAGACCAGAGGTGGGTGGGGTCAGCAGGAGCCTCCTAGAGTCCTCTCCGAGCCCCACTCTGTATCCTCTCAACACTTACTTGCCCCCGGGAGTGAGGGTCATGGCCGTAAGTGGATACTCTCCATAGGTGGCCTCTAGGACTGGCCGACGCTGGGGAGAGGCTGGATCGTAGACACGGACCTGGAGAACACCGAAGCATCACGAGAGCACCCTCACGCCACATAGCCGTCCCTGGGTTGTCCGTATCTTCACTCCCTCCTTCGTACACTGCTTTCTTACTTATGACCCACTCTTAGAGAAACTTTCTCATCTGAAACGTACCCCCCTCTTGCTCTGAGTGTCAGGGAAGAGTGGGCAGAGGAGATCTGCTTAGGGAGAGAGGTCCCCCAGGTTAGGGGGGGTGACAGCATTTCCAGGGTCCGCATGTGTGGGCATTCCACCCCTCCATACTCCCATCTTGGCATGAAAAGGCAAGCCAGTCCAATTTTCAGAGAGTACTGAATTTCAGGCAGGGAAATTTAGCCTGAGCAACAGAGGAGAGAGTAAGCCCTCACAGTGTTTTGAACAGCGACATATCCCCAAGATCAGACTTCAGTATGCAGGAGCAAAGGAAATGGGACAAACACAGGGACCCAGTCCTGCCAGGGTCTTAGGACTTCAAATGAGGCCAGCTGTAAAGATCCCCAGTCGGGCCCACCTGCCCTCCCTCCCTCCTATAAAGCTGAGCTGAGGGGGCGCCTGGATGGCTCAGTCGGTTGAGCGTCAGACTTTGGCTCAGGTCACAATCTCGCGGTCCTTGAGTTCGAGCCCTGCGTCGGGCTCTGTGCTGACAGCTCGGAGCCTGGAGCCTGCTTCAGATTCTGTGTCTCCCTCTCTCTCTGCCCCTCCCCTGCTCATGCTCTGTCTCTCTCTGTCTCAAAAATAAATGAAAACATTAAAAAAAAAAAAAAAAAAAAAAAAAAAAAAAAAGCCAAGGAGCCGAGGATGCAGAGGAGTGGGTCAGGCCTGGGTCCCAAAGCAAATCAGAGGCTGCATCAAGACCAGAACCCAGTTCCCCTGACACCCAACCCAGTGTCCTCTCATGACACCTGGACCGTGGGATTCTACTGTGAAAGAAGCAGAATTCTCCCTTCTTCTCTTCTCCTTTCCACATTGGAAGCGAAGGAAGGGTCACGGTTCAGAAAACTCATCCTACAATGTACCAGAAGGTCTCTGGCTCAGCCATGGGGCTGGGATGGCCGGGGGGCCGGGAGTGGGGGGGAATGCTCCCTCTGGGAGCTCAGAGACAGAGGATGAAGGGTCGGTCTGTCCCAACAGGCAGGTTGTTTCGTTGTTTCTCTAGGAGGCTGCTTAAGCCCCGGAGGAGGTAGAGGTGGGGTAGTACCTCACCTGATGGTACCCTGTGCAGGTGACAAGCTTCTGAGATTCAGGAAGGAACTGTATATCTTGATCCCAGATGGGAACCCGCAGGTCGAGCCAGTCGTTCCGTACCTGGTGGGGTGGATAGATGGGGGACAGGTTGCAGGAGGGCTCATAGGCCCTGTCCTTCAGCTCTTCATCATCATCCCCCAACTCAGTGGCCTCAGCCTCCTTGAACCTCAGCCCCAGCCCCTCCCACCACTGTCACTCACATTCTTGGCCCGGAACACAGGCTCCTCCGACCCCTGTAGGTCCCACACCTTCAAAGCATTCTCTTTCCCACCCGTGGCAACCACGTGCGGGCGTGCTGGGTCTTGGCGCATCCTGCACACCCCAGGACCCACACTCAGCTCCAGGAGCTGAAAGAGACAGGAGATGAGAGTCAGTTCCGGAGTCCTTAATCCTATTCCCCCATGGGAATGCAAGCTGGTGCAGCCACTCTGGAAAACAGTATGAAGGTTCCTCAAAAAACTAAAAATAGAACTACCCTACGACCCAGCAATTGCACTGCTAGGTATTTATCCAAGGGATACAGGTGTGCTGTTTCAAAGGGGCACATGCACCCCAATGTTTATAGCAGCACTATCAACAATAGCCAAGGTATGGAAAGAACCCAAATGTCCATCGATGGATGAACGGGTAAAGAAGATGTGGTATAGATAGATAGATAGATACAATGGAGTATTACTCGGCAATCAAAAAGAATGAAATCTTGCCGTTGGCAACGACGTGGATGGAACTGGAGGGTATTATGCTAAGTGAAATTAGTCAGTCAAAGAGAAATATCATATGACTTCACTCATATGAGGACTTTACGAGACAAAACAGATGAACATCAGGGAAGGGAAACAAAAATAATATAAAAGCAGGGAGGGGGACAAAACAGAAGAGACTCATAAATATGGAGAACAAACTGAGGGTTACTGGAGGGGTTGTGGGAGGAGGGGATGGGCTAAATGGGTCAGGGGCACTAAGGAATCTACTCCTGAAATCATTGTTGCACTATATGCTAACTAATTTGGATGTAAATTAAAAAACAACAACAAAACAAAACAAAGAAACAAACAAACAAAAAACCCTCTTCCCCCAAAGCCCTCCCTCGGTTCCTACCCGGGCCCTCATCTTCCCCATCACTGGCAAGGCAGGGGAGCCTTACTGGGTCAGAGGATGCTTCCTTGTCATTGTTACGCCAGACCCGGACAATCCCAGAATCCACACATGTGATGAGGGTGCTGTGGGCAGAGGGAGGTTAAACAACAACAAAAAGTAAGTAAGTATGAAAGTGTTCTCTGGGCCCTAGTCAACCCACCCCCGGATTCACATTAACTAGACTCCCTCCTCCCATGTTTGTTATTTAATATCCTCAACGGGGGATGGTTTCTCAGTTTTGTAAGTGAGGAAACTCAAGCTCTGAGAAGTGTAAAAAGATTTGCCCACACAGCTCTAAATGTCAGAACCAGAGCTGGAAAGTCAAGTGTGTGATACTCCAAAGCAGAGTTCCTTTGCTATTATCTGGGGGCAGCCGGCCCTGCCGGTTTTTCTGAACCTTGGGTGGGTCACCAGGGGTCAGGATCAGTAGCTCTGAAAGAGCTGAGGTGGGACTGGTCTCACGTTCGGGTCTGGCCAAAGTCAAACACTAGCTTCTTCTCTCAAGTTCCCTGTTTGGCATTCCAGACACTAAATGTCAATCTCTCCCTAAAACACACACCCCCTCCCATGAAGCCCAAGCAAGCCTCCCCCAGGATCTGTGTAAAGCCCGAGCCTATGTTCTTTTTCACATCTGCCCACCCTCCCCGCCTTGGTTCAGGCTGTGGTGGTGCTTGCCTGGGCTTTGGCAAAAGGTTCTCAACCACTCTTTCCAACCCATTCTCCACCCCCCTCCTCGCTCAAAACCACCTGCAAAATCATAAGTGCAAATCTCTCAGTCTGACGCTGAAAGGCCTTCACATTTAATCACTACCTACCTTGCCCATCTTGTACTAAAATGAGCCCTCGGTTTCCACCCCCAAATGCTGTTTACCTTGCCTGAAATTACCATGTAGTCTGACACCAATCCTTGGCCTCAGCCCAGGCAGCAGTCTCTTTCTGAAACGCGCTTACTCCTTTCTCCTCCTGTCAAAATTCTACCCATCCTTCATGGCCCAATTCAAGTGACTCACCTACACAGGCACTTCGACTAGTCAGTTGTCAGAACACCACCAAACCCACACAGCCTGTTCACAGCCTTCTCCCTCTTTGGAAGAAAGCTACCCCCAGTTACTTAACCACTAACCCTTCCCTATCCTTTCCTTTGGGAACTTCACCGTATCGTTGGTGGTTGTTAGTCTCCATTTTCAAACATACTCTAAACTATTCAGTGACCTGCTCAGGGTCATCCAAAAAGCTATGGAGCCAGGAAAAATACCCTTGATGCAAACTCATGAAGGCAGGTACTGCACGTGTCTGGTTCGCCTGCAAGCCTTTGCATTTCGTCCAATGCCTACTAATAAGCAGGTGTTCAACAGCACCTGGCCTGTCACTCAGCCCAGGCTGGGGTCCCTAAGGGTTGATTGCCCATTATTCGGCAGTCCCGCGAGAGCCTCCACGCTGTCCTTACGACCTGAGCGTTCAGCGAGGGGCTCGGTCTTACCCGTCGACCTGGGCGAGGCCTCGGAACGTGCCCTCCCCGCCGGGGCAGTGCTTGTGGCCCTGGAATCTGCCCTCCTCGGTGCTGAAGTACCTCACTGTTTTGTCGGCGCAACCCATCAGGATCTGCGGGCAGAGGAGGGCAGGATGGCGACCAGAGCGAGGCTGCCGCACCGTAGATCCCCCCCCAGCTCGGGACCGACCAGCGGCCGCTCACCTGAGTCTCGCCGCCCGCGCCCCAGCACAGGGCGCTCACCGCCTCCTCGCGCCGCGGCTGTCCTGCCGCCGTGAAGTTCGCCGCCTGTTTGCGCTGAAGGTTCACCCCTGCGGGAGGCGGGCGTCAGTCGCGCCGGGGTCGCGAGCGAGGGACACCCCCCCCCCCACTTCCCGATGCTGGGCCCGGCCACCCACCTTTCAGGATCCCGGTCTCGGTGCCCACCCACACATGGTTCCAGCGTGCCCCAGCAGCCGCCATAACGGAACCCAGCAGCCCACGGCTCGCACTTCCGGCGCAGCGTTGCGTCACCAGCGCGCCGCGTTTGATCGGGATGAACGCTGCCTCTTGCAGTTTAAAAAGCCGGAAGAAGGGCGCTTGGCTGGCTGGGTGGAAGGAGTTCGTGACTTTTGATCTCCGGCTCGTAAGTTCTAAAGCCCCACGATGGGTGTAGCGATCACTTAAAGAAATACAAACTTAAAAAAGAGAAGAGTAAATATCCCCTGGTCCCCTGCCTTCTGCAGCTGGTTTTGCTTTACGAACTCTGGAGGTGCTTGTGGAGATCTGGAGAGTAACTTGACAGTTGTGTACTTGGAGTGGAAGGCGCCTCCCTGCTCCAAAGCATCGTGTAATATGTTTTCTGTACAAGACAAGAAAGACGAGCACACCTTAGGGGGAAAAAAAAAAAAAAAAAAAAAAATCACTGAGGCGCAATGGCTTCAACCTCGAGCGTAAAAGCCACAAACCGACGAAGGATGAGGAAAATGAGACCGATGATCTTAAAATAGAAACCTAGAAAGTGAAGGTAGCTGCGTCGTTTTTATTTCCTCGCATTGAGGTTTGGTGATGGTAAAAAACATCAGCTCCAACTGAGAATAAAACTGCAAAATTAACAGTATTTCTCCCAGGTACAAGCTGCTGCTGCATAAATGTAACCACCCTTCCTGTGAATGACTACAGTTTTATTACAGAGATTTTGTTCTCTGAGATTAGACTACCAGAAATTTGCCCGTTTAAAATTTTATCAGTAAGAAATAAAGCATCGCACTCTTGCCTGCACAAGGCCTCACAGAGAAGCAGCCACGATTTCCAGCTCAGCTGCAGAGCTGTGAATGAGGGTTCTGAGCACGACATTCCACACTTACGTAAACGTTATTACCAAGGTAACAAGCACGATGTCTACTTCACAGGGTACACTGGATATTGACCCCTTTGTCTTCCCTCCACAGTCCTAGTTTGTATTGAACCTATCACAACATTAAATCAAATCTAAACTCCACCTTAACCTTAAAAGTCTTTCTTTAAATTACTCCTTTATTTTGTGAGACGTCTCCTTTGTTGGTGGGCGGTTTCCTCTCATTGTAAACTCGGGGATACACCTGGGGTTTAGGCTGGGCTGGGCCGGCCCCCTGGGAGTTCCCTTTTCTAATCCAGGATAAAACAGAGCTAAGCAGAACCAAACTACGCACGCTCCCAAACCCTGCAAATCGTTTTTGAACCCTTTAAAGAAAGCATTTTTTAAAAGTGCAAGAGAAAAAAGTTGCTACTCCAGCTCCCAGACCGAGAAAGTTATTTTAGCAAATAGAAACTGCCTTGGGGAGAAGCACATCCTAAACATACCAGGAAAACAATTTCTGCACGCAGAGTAAGAAACAACGGGGATTCTTCTCAAGTTACTTTACTTGCTTGTATCAGAACGCTCCCCGCTGAGCAATATATTATTCTTATTAACGTTGGTACACTTGTATTTGACAAAGACAGGTGGGCACGGCCGGCGGAAAAGACACAGAACCCGAAAAAGACTCCCAATTTCTGGGTTGTCAGCGCAGAGCCTACGGGGGTGGGGAGAAAGGGAAGGCGGGCGTGCTCACAAGTCGCGTAAGTCATACCTTGGGTTAAAGCCACACAACAGTGAAGCTCTTTAGCAACTCCGTTAGCTTAACAGGTTTAAGATAAAACGCCACTCTCCGAGGCCAAACCCAACAACGTTCTTCTTTTAGAACCGTTATTGTTCCCCCAAGAGGGGGGTGCACCGTTCCTGGAAGTACTGCAATACCAGGTCGATGCGTGGAGTGGACGGAGCAAGCTCCTATTCCATCTCCTAATTCCAAAAATCCATTTAATATATTGTCCTCGGATAGAGGACGTATCAGATATTAAACTGATAAGAACAGATACTACACTTGATCTTAGCCAAAAGGCCGAGAAGCGATGCCGTTGTTCTCGGCTCCTGGCAACCCTTACCCTTACTATAGCTTTTAAGGTTGTGGCGATTTTTATGACATAATGATTAGGTTACCTTGAAATATGTAATATTTCTCAAATTCAACGTCTCATTATTCTTCCTTTATAATAATAGCTAGATTTTTTTTAAAAAAAGATCTTAAATAGTGGTCTTTGCTGCATTGCCTGCCTGTACACGCTCCGCTTGTTTTACATAACCCCGCCCTGCCAATGATTTTCTTTCTTGGGATTGGTCCACATACAAGTCTGGATTTCAATATGGGCGTGGTCTCTTTGCCTCCCAGACTCGGGCCTGTCTGCCCGCCTGCAGGCCGCGCGGCGCTCTCGGTGAGTGTGTGGAAGGCGTTTCGGTAGGTGGTGGCGCCCTTCCCCGGGACGTTTGTTTATCGATCCCATGTACAGGCTTCGGAGTCCGAAGAACTGGATTGGGATCCCTGCTCGCCAGTTCCTAACTTGATGACATAAGGCCCGTTGCTTGGAATCTCCTTTTCTGTTAACTGGGGACTAATAACGCGCTTACATGGCGGTAGTGAGAACCCAGTTGAGGTTGGGCTTTGGGGCTGCATTCCCCTCTCATTCTAGGGCTCCCCTCGCTTCCGCGCCTCCTCCTTGACTGTACCATCCACCCGCAAACCACTTACATCTTGCCGTTTACGACGCATCGTCCACCGTGCGCCCTTCACACAAGGGAAGAGATGCCCGGAGAAAGGCGTTTTGGAGGGTCCCGATTCCTAAACCCAGGTGGGAGAGACAGGCTGAGACCAGTGTAGATAAAATGTAAACGAAGCAGTTCTTTTGTAGGCTCAAGGCGAAGTCCGGCTGTATGAAAAGGATTGATGATCAGGCGGGAACTGAGAAAGGACTTGAGGTCCCGTTTCCTTGGAAACTATATTAATATAAATGTGGAGCGTTCTTTTTTTTTTTTTTTTTTTTTTTTTTTTTTTTTTTTTTTCTAATGTGGAACGTTCTGTTGTTGGAAATCCCCTTCACTGAAGCTCTACGCCCGGGCTGGAAATAGAGGCCGTTGTCTCCGTGTCAAGGTGACTAGGTGGGACCTTCTGTTCTCACTGACAGGCTTTCAACTAGCAAAATTTCTATAATCTATGATTTTAGAGAACAAGGTTCTCAGCATTGTGTCCCTGATGCTAATAAACAGGCAGTTTGTAAAGGTTCCCATATGTAAATCCAGAGCCTCCAAGGAGGGCTGAATTAAGGAGGTGTGGCCGGTAGAATACTGCCCCCAATAAAGATACTCCCGTGCTAATTCTCAGAACCTCTCAATGTGTTACCTTCCATGGCAAAAGGTACTTTGCAGATGTGGTTAAATTAAGAGTTGGGGGAAGGAGAGTTTATCTGGGATTATCTAGTGGATGCCTGTAATCACAAAGGTCCTCATCAGGGTCCGAGGGGGGCGGGAGCCAGCGTCAGAGTGATCGAGCACGTATAAGGTGGATGAGCCATTGCTAGCTTTGAAGATGGAAGGAGGTCATCAGATGGATGTGGGCAGCCTCTAGGAGCTGGAAAAGGCAAGGAAACAGATTCTCTTAGAGCCTCCAGAACGGAATGCAGCCCTGCGGACCCAGCTTGATTTTAGCCCACTGAGACCTGTTTTGGATATCTGACCTCCAGGACTGTAAGATAATAAGTTGTTATGTTTTAAGCCACTGAGTTTGTGGCAATTGGTTTCAACAGCAATAAAAACCAATACAGGGGCAAAAGCAATGTTCAGTTTCTTTCGATCTGAACCTTCTCCAAATTCTACTGGACCCAACCTCGGGCAAGGCCACAGTCCCCTAGCTGAGTGGGCTTCACCTTCTGCCCCAGGCTATGTACAGCCAAGTATCGCAGTACACAGATCTGGTGGCCAGTGCTTCCTCAGCTCGGTCTGCAGTCAGCAGCAGCCCTGTTCCTCCTCTGAAGCCAAGGCAAGTGGGGAGTGGCTCCTTCACCCTCAGTCTGCTGTTACCCTGCCCCTTTCCATACAAGTATGGGAGACTGACAGTGCAGGCACCATGAGAACTTGGAAATTAACCTTTGCTCCTGGGAGGCCATGTGTCCATTTGTTTATGCTTATGGAGCACATACTCTACAATGATAAAATCAGACAGGACCTTTGGCTTCGTGAGTTCGTGGTCTACTGGGGAAAACTGGGAGAAGGCTCCTGTGATTCTCCAGGCAAGAGCTGGAGGGGATTTGGGCAGGCTGGCTGTGATGGCAGAGGTGGAGGGAAGTGGAAGGGATCACAGAGAATCACTGGCTTTGATGACAGGCAGAGTGAGGCCAAGGGAAGAGTATTCTTTCCGTGTGCATACATTTTAAATTTGATGTCTTGGGGGCACCTGTGTGGCTCAGTTGGTTAAGCTTCTGACTTCTGCTCAGGTCATGATCTTGCTGTTTGTGGGTTCGAGCCCCGCATTGGGCTCTGTGCTGACAGCTCAGAGCCTGAGCCTGTTTTGGATTCTGTGTCTCCCTTTCTCTCTGCCCCTCCCTTGCTTGCGTTCTGTCTCTCAAAAATAAACATTGAAATAATAATAAAATAAATTTGATGTTTTGTTTTCACAAAACTGACACACTATACATTGTCACGTGTTCAAAGGCTTATAACATCCCCCCCATAAAATGTTTTAATGGTACTTTTCTTGTTGTTTATAAATTGATTAAACAATTTTAGACTTTGTGTGTGTGTGTGTGTGTGTGTGTGTGTGTGTTAAGAAATGGTATAAACTTGGGGCGCCTGGGTGGCTCAGTCGGTTGAGCGTCTGACTTCAGCTCAGGTCACGATCTCGCGGTCCATGAGTTCGAGCCCTGTGTCAGGCTCTGGGCTGATGGCTCAGAGCCTGGAGCCTGCTTCCGATTCTGTGTCTCCCTCTCTCTCTGCCCCTCCCCCGTTCGTACTCTGTCTCTCTCTGTCTCAAAAATAAATAAATGTTAAAAAAAATACTAAAAAAAAGAAATGGTATAAACTTAAAAATCAGCACAATATAGAGCATGTCAAAGAACAGCCTAGTCAGTTTGAAGAATTTGATTTTAATGTAACTGCATCTCCCAACCCTTCTGAGAATCTGTTGAAGCTTTCCTCAAATGAGTTGCCTTACACACGTCTTGCATACCATTTCCTGAGGGGATTCTTTAGGGCCCCCTAAGCCCATTCATTAACAACCACAGTCCTAAAGAGACAGGAGAACCTGACTGAAGGCGTCCAAACACCTAATGAGGTCATATCAAGTTGGAGGTACAGGGGCGCCTGGGTAGCTCAGTGGGTTGAGGGTCGACTCTGGATTTCAGCTGAGGTCCTGATCTCACAGGTTCCTGAGTTCCAGCTGCGCATCAGGCTCTATGCCGACAGTGCAGAGCCTGCTGGGGATTGTCTCTCTCTCTGCCCCTCTCCCCAAATAAAGAAATAAGCGTTAAAAAAAAAAAAAAAAAATGGAGGCATAGATGGGGATGGTCCTGGAAGCCCTGCTTCGGCTTGTGGCAGGGCTGTCTGAGAGCACAGTCTCCTGGACTCAGGGCTGGCTCCACTGGGCCCACTTTCCCGTGGCAACTCGGGGGTGGATTTGGACAGCTCCTGCAGCTCCTGGAAAAGAAGCACCAGTTCTCCTCTTGGCCACCAATTCCACCACACCCTTTGCTAATTTGTGTGAACCGCCCCCCCCCCCCCCCCCCCCCGCCCCTCATCCCCCAGCTCTCTAGAAATTCGAATTCACACTTTCTACTGAAAGCCTCTCATCTGGTGCCTGGGCTTTCGGTGCTATGGTGACAACAGATTCCGTCTCCAGCCTGACTGGTCAGTGGTGCCAGGCACCATTCCGAGGGCTTTGTATGTGGTAACAGCCTTAAGAGAGAAGTGGTGACTGTCATGTTCCGCTTTTACAGGAGAAACTGAACCACTTCAAGTCACACAGCTAGTAAGTGGTGGAGACTCCAGCCTCAGGCAACTCCTATACCATACCACGTCTGCTTGACTCCTTGGGTGTCAGGGAGGCATCTGAGACTCAACGCTATCCAAAAGCATTCCCTACTGTCCCCACTGGAATGTCCTTTATGCTCCCTTCACTCACCCCCACATCCACTCTGTCCGCTAGTCCTGTTGCGTCTACTCCAGAATACATCCTGAGTGACTCCGTTTCATCCCATCAGCTGTTCCTTCCTTAGCCTCCAGAACTCCCCATCTTAGCTCAAATGTCACCTCCTCAGAGACGCTTTCCCTGACCACCTTCTTACCAAATCACGGATTCTTGTTCCCTGCTGGCATTTCTCACAGATCTCAGGGTGTCTTCAACTTAGCACTGTTGACATTTTGGGCTGTATGATTCATTGGAGTGGTGGAGAGGGAGCTGGCCTGTGCATCGTAGGGTCTCCCCACTGGATGCCAGTATACCACCCCCAAAGTTGTAACAACCAAAAACGTTTCCAGATATTGTTAAATTTTTTCTGGGGGATGAAGTCACTGCTGCTTGAAAACCACTGTTATTTCAAACTATCTTATGCACTCACTGTCCTATTTTCCCTTTCCCTCCCTCCTGTAAGAATGTAACTAAACAGCAATCAACAACCGCAAAAGCAAGGCCATGGCTCTTGTGATCAGTACACTGCTAGGTTTGGGACAGAGCAGCTGCTCAGTGCTGTGACCATTCATGGAGGTGGGGAGACGGGGTGTTGTGTCAGGGGGGAGCAGACCTGGGCAGGACAGGGACTCCAGGGACTGTGTCCAGTTAGATAGATCAGGGAAGGAGGTCAAGGGGCAAGTGGATGTACCTGAAGCTCAGGGGAAAGGTGGTCTGAAGCATCAGGAACTCGAGGAGCCAGGCCTCAATCATTCCAGCCCCCTCCCCCATTCCTCCATATTGTCTGTCATCTCATCTTTTAGCCAGAGTAGCCATTGACTTGGATCTTAATTTGAATTCATTTGCCAAATGGTGAGAATAGTATTCCTGGAAGGCTTCACTGTCAACCAGACTCTTCCAGTGAATACCTTCTGGCCCCTGTACCAGCCTAGATCTAACTTTGGTTCCATCGTCTCCTTGCTGAATCCCTCGGCTGGGTTAGAGTAGAAGCAGCCTCCAGACTCCTAGAGATAGCACCCGGCCTGATGGCTAAGTACCTAGGACCTTGAATAGTAACCCTCTCCTCCCCTGGTATTCTGTGACAGGGACAAGTCGCTTCTTTGCTAGTTCCCCTTTATCCAAGGATACTTCTGGCAAAGACCTCCCACAGTAAGTACTGGGGTGAGAGGTCATGTGCATAGTGGCTGGTCTGTAGTAAGAGCTAAACACTTGCTTGTTTTGTTTCAAGTCCACCTGACCTTAGTGGCTTTGACACAAGTGATCTGATGTTTCCTGGTCAGCACTGCAGATTCTCACTGCTTGTGGTAGCTCACTGTTTCTCCTGTGTTCCTCCCGGGCTTTTTTTTCCCCACCAACTTTAAAAGTTGGTCCCTGTCTCTTTTCTTGTGCAACCTATTTGCATCCCACTTATACATAAGTATAACTATCCGCTCCCCAACAGCGCCATAGGTTTGTGGGCTTGATGGCCCACCCCTAAAGCTGGCTTGCCCAGGGCCAATTAAAAAGCAGACTTGAAAACATTAGGTATGTGTGAGGCGACAATCCATCTGAATGAGATTGTAAATTTTCAAGTACTCATTCATGTACCTTAACTCCACTTGCTAAATTTATGCTCAGAAACAATGGCACATGTAGATGGAAAGATGGATGTTTGATGTCAATTCAGGGGTTCACTGAGCATTCCTACCAGATGTCCTAAGTGAACAGAAGTTCTGGTTTCCCATGGAAAGAACAAATGGAAGACAGACACAAGCAGGATTATTCTCATCAAGTTATATTTACACCAACAGGATAAACACAATAATTGGCCAAAGTAAGCCTTTTAGCATTGACTTAAGAAAAATTTTTTTAGGGGCACCTCATTGGCTCAGTCTGTTATATGTCGAACCATTGAATCCAGCTCAGGTTATCTCAGTTTCAGAGTTCAAGTCCTGCGTTGGGCTCTGCACTGGACAGCATGAGGTCTACTTGGGATTCCGTCTCCCTGTCTGAAAAATGAACATTCACAATTAAAAAAAAAAAACAAAACTTTGGTACCCCCTAGCAGGGACTTTTGAGTGGCACCCTGAGTTACCTACAAGAACCAGGACAATTCCAGATAAAGGGAAGAATGTAGAGACCCAGAAACTCATTAGAGGAACAGAAACTCAGGGGCTACTGGCCTGATCCTACAGAAAGCAGACTCCACTGAAATGTTGGGAATTTTATATGCAGAAAAAGGGCAGTGAAATACCAAAATCTGACAGCCAATATTTTGAGTCTGAGTGGTCCTTAATGGTGATTATGCCTTATGGCTCTTTGTGCCTTATGAACCAAGCCTGCCAAAGTTAAGGCAGAGCTAAGGATCACCCAAAGCCAGGGAACTTTTCATGCAGTGAGGCATGTATTGGGGAAGGAAGATCTTAGAAGGCTCCTTGAACAATGCTTCCCTGAGCTAGATACCATCAGGCAAAGTGCCACATTAAATTGGATACTGCCAACTTCCCCAGGATTATTTCCTTCTATCCGGCTACATGCACAAGTCACAATGAAGGTTAAACCTTTATTTAGAAAGAGTTAAACAATTATGTTAATTGCAATAACTAGGTTGTACAAAAACAGGACTTGAAAATTCCCTTTTGATAAAGAACTGAATTCCTGTACAGAATAAAGTGCATTTTCTTGGTAGACAAGAAGAATGTATGTACTACACTGAGTTTACAAGGGACTACCCTTTAAACTAGTTCACACTGGAGAGCATCAATAGCTCGGTTGGTTGAACATGATTCTTGATTTAGGCTCTGGTCATGTGGGTAAGCCCCACGTGGGCTCCACACTCAGTATGGAGCCTGCTTAAGATTTTCTTTCCCTCTGCCCCACTTCCCCTACTTGCTTTCTAAAAAAAACAAAACAAACCCCTAGCATACCTACTTTCAGGTATACTTTTGTTTTTTGTTAGCCTGCTTCAGATTCTGTGTCTCCATCTTTCTCTGCCCCTCCCCCACTCACATGTGGTCTCTCTCAAAAATAAACATTAAATAAACACCAATATTTGGACAAATACCTACCCATTATCTATGCCTTGTTCCTTCTTCAGACCTGGAAAAATAAAAAAAAAAACAAAACTCTACGTCAAAGTGACTTTCCTTCCCTTTCCCATCTTTAGAAATCTCTTGTAATCCCTCAGACTGTTCCTTCTGGAACAAGCTTCCTCTTTTCCCCCAGCCAGTCCCAGTGGGTTCACCTTTACAGGCTCTGGGACTAGAACAGGAAGTAAGACATGTGACTGTTTCTTCACTGGGAAGTTTTAATTTGGACCATCTAGTATCTAGGTTTACCCACCTGACTTCAGGCTGGAGCTGAGCAGAGAAATGGCTGAGAGTACCTGTAAAAGAATGATTGGGAATTATAGGCCTCTCAGTCATCCCCCTGGGTCCCTATTGCTTAGAGGGAAGGCACAGTATAAAAGTTATGTAGTATTCTGCATGCACATTTTACATAGAAATCACCAGCCAACTTACCACTTCTTACTCTAAGATAAGCTCACAGCTCAGAAAATACCTTTCAGTCACAGTGTTCAGACTGGGGCGGTATTGCATTCATCACTGGTGAGTGGGAGCTTGTCACAGATGGTTCAGGGTGTCCACAGACAAGACTGAATTAAGTCAGCAATGTCTTCTTCGAAGAGCTACCCAAAGTGTCGCCCCCTCCCCGTTAAAAACACCTAGTAAACTTTACATAATGGCTATAAATGACAGCATTACAAAGGCATTTACCTCAAATCATTCTTGGGCTCCAGAGAAGGTGCTGAACCTGAAACAAACCAGACTGGAGTCAGTAATGCTTACCTTCAGCAATAAATCGTTCCCCTTTAAAACCATCATTTCTAGGAAAATCAGATTTCCAATCTCAACAGCAAGTTATCAGCCGAACGAGATTCCATGTAAGTCATCATGTGTTTAGGCCCCAAAGGGTGGTTTTTTTTGTACCCAATATGCTTCAGGTATCACGTATGGAAACTACTTACCTCTGAGCAAATGAGCAGGTTATGGGTAACCATACCTAGAGAAAGACAAAGCTGTGGGTAATGAAAAGTCCTTCCACGTGGCATCCCCCCCATTCCTACTTTTTCCAGTTTCTCAGGTGTTCACATGTTTTCATTCTGGAGTCATAGTGAGCTAGTTTTATTCATCATGGAAACTTGCCTATTTGGTGGCATGAACCACAGACATTAACCAACTAACCTGTTAACTCTGGAGGCCTTTTAGTAGTATACACGAACAAGCTGCTCCTGAAGAAGATCATGTAATTAGCCAAGCAAGTATCTAAAACAGCCAAAGCTATTCTAGCTATATAATTAATGGGTTTAAGTGAAGAAAACCCAAGCAAATACTATTGACAGGGATACGCTGTACCTCAGACAGTTCCTTATGGAACAAATTCTCATCCTCTCACCCAGTTAGCCCCAGTGGGTTCACCATTACTGGCTCTGGGGCTAGAACAGGGGTAAGACAGGATGCTTGCTCTCTTCATTGGCATTATACTCTGGGGCAAGCTGTAATCAGCAAGGTTACAAGTACTCACCATCCTTAACTCTTTCCACGAGTTCGACCCTGAGCACATCAGTGGGCATCTAGAGAAACAGATCAAGAAACATCACTACAAGGAAAAAGAACCAGAAAGCTATACGGGCTGATCAAGTCTTTAGTCACAACGACAAGACAAATAAAAACCACACGATGGAGAAACAAAAAAAAAAAAAATCACCCTTTGATGGGTTCACATATATGCTAACAAAATAACAGTATTGGGAGAAGCTACTCACCATAAGGTAAATCAACATATTACCACCATCAGGACGACCTGCAAAAGGAGACCAGATGATTATCAAGAAATACTAGGCTAGAACAAAGTTTCTTTATTAATAGAAACTGCCATCAGAACTCTAACATGCTATTAATTGTTGTACCTCACAGAGGATCAGCATATCTATTCAAATCATCTGACAGTGACATATGGGTGAGGGAGAGCACACCATCTCAAGAATTAACTGTACTGTTGGGTTGCTCTCTCCCTCCACAGGAAAATCATTCTAAGAGGAATAAGCTGCAAGAAGCAAAAAGGCAAAACTGCTCACTTTGCTCTCCTGGTTGTAGGCCAAACAGGAGAGGACACCCCAATCCCCTCATTTGGTCAAAAAATTACCTGTCTTCACCCTTGGAGGCAGCTAGATTCCTCAGGCCTGGGGAGGAGACGCTGGAAACAGAAAAGAAGGCATTATATGTACCTAAAAATAGCCATTCATAGGTCCTTGAATACTCTTGGTCCACTTCTCAGCAGGAAGATGACATCACTTTTAAGATCAGCCATATGCTTGTCTTTTTTATGTTCATCACAGAGTGGCCAGCATAATCTGAACAAGAACAAACCCCATCTAGACACAGTGCCCACCCTTAACTGCGGTAAATCACTGCATACCCACCTGGAGCATCACTGGAACGCTTACTTTGCAGGGATGGGTCTTGTCCCATCCTCCAACCCGGAAGGTCTTTTGAGCTGAACCACATCTGGAAGGAAAAAAAAAGGGGGGGGTACCTCTCACTTAGTTTCATACTTTGCAGTCGGTCTTCTTACCTCCGCGCGAAACACCCGAACATTCGCTGCGGGCTGGTGCTACTCAGAACTCTTAGGCTTTCTCCACTACTCCATCAGAAAGAGAGAGTTCAATCCTTAGTATCATCCCCGTAGCACTTCCCACAGGGCCCCCGTACACTCGACAACGGAGGAAGAGGAGGTAAAAGAGGGCCACCCACTTACCCTAACAGGTCGGCTCTTTTCCATTCTAGCGTTCAGACGTGCGCCTGAACCCTGCAGACAAGACATTAAATCAACACCGGCTTTTTCACAATCGTTTTGTCCGCCGGAGCTACGACTGTGTCGCATCTCGGCTGTGCAAGGCCCGTCTCTTCAGAGTTTCTTATCCTCACGGAGCTCAGTACAGGTCTGTGAAAAGGTTCTCATCACAGAGAGGGCCGCCGGCACGGCCCGCCATCGCCATCTTGTCCTTCACAAAGCGCCGCGGCTGCTTCGTGGACTCAAGGCCGTGGCCGAGCTCTTACCCCTCCCCCACCAACCAATAAATGCAATGTATTAGTGCTCAGGCAAGCCACGCTCACTTTTTATTTTTCCCTCGCTTCACCTTTTAAAAAAGATAAAGTAAACAACCCACATACTTACCTGACACCGTGAAAAAAAAATGAGGCAGACGGGCCGCAGCGAGATACTTAAATACCACCTCGCAGAGGCCCACGGGATTTATGGGCGGGACTATGGCGGGCGCACGCGCATATGGAGACAGCGCGCGAGCCTGGGGAGTTGTGGGTAGGGAATTCCAGGGAAGGCGGGAGTGCAGTGCGCACACTCAGCCTCTGTGGCGCGAAAAAAGACGCGCATGCGTCTCAGGGAGTCGCGCTGGCGCTCATTGCAGCGGGGTTCGTACCGCCGGCTGTCTAGGACGAGAACGCAGAGATCCTGGCTTTGCAACGATCTTGGGAGACGCTCCGTCCCGGTCACGACCGCCTGCTCCCACACCACTCTCTGTGCCCCCCCTTACCCACACACACCCTAAACTGGTGTGCAGGCTCCGCCTCCCCGTGAGGTTCCCCCTGAACCTCATCGTGAAGTCTCGACCGGCGTCATCCCGGTTACACGCCTGCCTCCCGGCGCGCCTCTGCAGGCCTGGTGCGCAGGGTCCCTGCGTAGAGGGCGGCTGTGGGGTACCGGGAGCGGAAGGCCCTTTGTACGGAGCCATTTTGGGAATGTGAATCAGGCCCTCAGTGCTCCTGCTCCGCTTGGATCTTCTGACAGGGTCTGATTTTTCCCGAGCGACGGTTTTTCCCGTCCGATGTCGTTAGGAGCTTGGCTTGTAGCAGGGCGTATACATATACAGGTTATATATAAAGTAGGCTCCACTGTCCAGCGTGGGGTTCAAAGTCACGGACCCTGGGATCAAGAGCTGCGTGCTCTACCTGCTGAGCCACCCAGGTGCCCCTGAATCCCAGGTCTTTCCACAGACCAAATGAATCAGAATTTTCATGTTGACAAACTCCCTGGCTGATTTGTATATGCCATGTCCACTGTGCTTTCTCAAGACTATTTTCAGTCACTTTCTTGACCTCTCGGCAACACTACCCAGTTGATCCATTCCCTATGTCCTGAAACACTGTGTTCCCACAGTTCTTGAGACCCTGTCCTCTCCCACTGTTGACATTTCTCATAATGTCTTGTAAGGGTTAAATTGTAGTATAGGGCTAACGCTTAGTTTGAAAAATAACAGCTTTGTGTTGATACTGAAGGTTAAGAGATAACAGCCTTGCTTTATTCTTGAAAACGATGCCTCATACTCTTGTAAATTAGGCTTCACCAATTAAGGAAACAAAAGTCCAAAGAAAAGAGCATCAGAGGCAGGGTCAAGGGGATCCCCTGGTTGCAACTTAGAGGCAGAAAGTCTAAAATAAACACCTCGTTAGGCAACTGTTTCTGACTCATCTGGAAACTTTCTTTGTTCTGTTCCAAGGTGATGATAAAACGATGTGATCGGTTATAAAAACTCTGTACCCCAGCTGTTCGGGGCGCACTCTTATCAAGAGTGTTGGTCCCGATCGGTCAGCCTTGCCTCTCATTGTAATAAAGTTTGTTGTGACTGTCACTGGTCCCCGTAGCATTCTGTTTCAGGAGTCGTGTGGATGCAACAGTCTTAGTGATCTCTTGAAGTAGATAGTGTAGCCATTCCTTAAACAGTAATGTACCCCCAGTTGGGTGCCACACCCAGCTATTTTTCTCACTCTGCCTGGGCCACCTTATTCACTCCCATGATTTTATTTTTCTCACTCTGCCTGGGCCACGTTATTCACTCCCATGATTTTATTTTTCTCACTCTGCCTGGGCCACCTTATTCACTCCCATGATTTTAATGACCAGCATTATGCCTATGACTCCAGCCCAGGCTCTTTTTCCTGAGCTTCACAGCGGTAAGTCCAGTTGCCTTCTGGATGAACGTTATCACTTGGTTGGTCCCCAGACTCCTCAACTTTTCCAAAATGGACTTCACCTCACTATTCATTCCACCCAATTGTCCGTGCCCCCCACTTCTGCTACCCTAATTCAAGCCATTCACCCTGAGGTTTTTACAAAAAATTTAACCTGCTCCCAGGGTCTGGTTTCCTCCCTTCTAATCAATCCATTCTCCCCCTTGCAGGCAGAGTGATTTTTCTAAATAAAAAATTATGATCAAGTCTCACTTCTCAGCTCATAAAACTTCAGTGCCTTTCCATCGTCTTTAGGACCCATCAGTATAGCCATTAAGACCCCTGCTTTCCTTGCCAGCTTTTTTTTTTTTTAACCACCACTCCCTCCCCAAGCCTGATTCACCTTGCCTCCCACTATAACTCTTTTTAATTCAAGATCATGCCCGTGAAAATCATCATTGTATCCCTGTTGCCTGGCAGAATGCAAGACACTAAGTAGGACTCAGTATATATCAGTTTATCTCCATAAATTTTGAATGACCTTTTTCCAGTCCCAATTCATTGCCCTACATATCACAGGTGCTCCTTGCGTACAGAGGTCCGGGAGGGTTTGCTCAGGGAGCAACTCTGCCCTCACCTGGCTACAAGAGGCACTGCCTCGCTTAACGGAGGTGGATATACAAATAACTACCGCTTTGCCAGGAATTACTAGCTTCCATGGAGAAACAGTCCCAATTTGATGACAGAATTACTGGATTGTGGAGAAGCGTGACACTGGGGAGGATTAGCCTGGTCTCAGGGGAGACGAGAATGTTGAAGGTTATAAGGACAGGCTCATATGCTGTATTTGTGGACCTGAGGGAGGAAGGTTTGGGATAATAGGGAGTTGATACGGGTAGGGATTGATCTTTTGGCTAAGCTCAAGTGTGGTATCTGTTCTTATCAGTTTAACATCTGATACCTCCTGTATCTGAGGACAGTGTATTCCATTGATTTGGGGAGCGGGGGCTAGAATAAGAGCTTGCTGTGTGTACTCCATTCATCGTTTCCCTGGTCCCCGGGTGCTTAACGGGGTTGATATACTTGGGGTTGGAGCGCATTACCACCACATCAGGTCTTTGGGCTGGGGGAAAAAAGCTATCACAGTGGGAAAGACAAAGTAGGAATCTCTGAAACTGCACCGTCCCCATTCCAGCGATAACCTTTTCTCCCATTCTGTCCTTAACCCATTGCACTCCAGCTCCTGTACCCGCCCCTCCAAGGAGGCCACTACTGACCTCATTCACTTAATCCCAGAAGATACTTCCATCTTTCTTGACCTCTCTGTGGCATTTGACACTGGTGACCTCCCCCTCTTCCTGAAGTGCTCCCTACCTTTGCTTTCTGGGATCCTGCACCCCCCTGGGTTTCCTCTTCCTTCTTGACCTTTTTCACTATCTATTCCTACCCGTTCCTCAGGGTTCTGTTCCGGGTCCACTTGTTTTCTCCCTCGCTAGACTCTGCCTAGATAAACCAGCTTACCCATCACCTTGGGCCTCATTTACCATATATATGCTGCCATCTCCCCCACTTCATCCCAACACAAGATCTCCTGGACTGCACACCCTGGTATCTAACTGTCTATCAGACATCTTCACTGGGATGGCCCATAAACAGCTCAGCTCAACTTGTCCGCAATGGAATTTATCATCTTTTCCTACAAATCTGTTCCTTCCCCGACGTGCCCTCTTTGACTCGATTGTCTAAGCCAGAACGTGGTCATTATCCCTGCCGCTGATATGCTGTAAATCCTCTCCGGCCAAACACTTCGGGAACGTATTTGTATCGGAGCAAGTTGGTTATTTGTTGCAGCGAGGAAGAACACACCCCGTGGGGAATCACGGGGTGTCTCAGTAAGAGGGTGTTAGAAAGAATTTACTGCAGGATTTGGGCTTGTGCTAAGTGATTTGTGGGAGATTTTAAGCAAGTGAGGCTTTACTCTGGACTTGATGTTTTCAGGAAGTGACATCATTTATTATTGGGTATCTTAATAAGTCTTACCTAGAAGGACGGAAGGATAGAATGAGACTGACTTATGATTGGTAAATAAACCATCACTCATATTAGCGAGGACAGGGAGCAGTTTGGACTTTTGCTATCTGGACGATGTTCATGCTTTTTTCTGTGCTCAGACGTATGGGATGGACTTGTTTTGCCTTGATCCACCATGATCACAGAGTGGCCTTGTCTTATGTTGATATTCTGAAATTACGTTCAACAGGAGACCACCAAGGTCTAGGTGTGAATCCCAGGCCAGCTTCTGGATGTCAGTAGATGCTTTTCTCCTTCTCAGTACCCTAGTGTAAGCCATTCACCCCTGGATTTCTGCTACAGATTCCCAAACTGGTTCCCTGGCTTTGACTTAACTCTCTTTTTGTGTGTGTGTTTTTTTTAAGTTTATTTATTCATTCTGAGAGAGAGTGTGTGTGGGAGGGGCAGAGAGAGAGAAAGAATCCCAAACAGGATCTGCACTGCCAGTGCAGAGCCCGATGTGGGGCTCAAACCCACGAACCGCGACATCATGACCAGAGCAGAAATCAATAGTTGGTTGCCTAACTGACTGAGCCACCCAAGCATCTCATGACTTCAACCCCTTATAACCCATTCTCCACATTATAGCCAGAGTGATCTTTCTAATTTTTTTTTAAAAAATTTTTTAACGTTTATTTTTGAGATAGAGAGAGATAGAGCATGAATGGGGGAGGGTCAGAGAGAGGGAGACACAGAATCCGAAACAGGCTCCAGGCTCTGAGCTGTCAGCACAGGGGCCCGATGTGGGGCTTGAACTCACGGACCGCGAGATCGTGACCTGAGCCGAAGTCGGCCGCCCAACCAACTGAGCCACCCAGGTGCCCCTGATCTTTCTAATTTTTTTTTTTAACGTTTATTTATTTTTGAGACAGAGAGAGACAGAGCATGAATGGGGGAGGGTCAGAGAGAGGGAGACACAGAATCTGAAACAGGCTCCGGGCTCTGAGCTGTCAGCACAGGGGCCCGATGTGGGGCTTGAGCTCACGGACCGCGAGATCGTGACCTGAGCCGAAGTCGGCGCTCAACCGACTGAGCCACCCAGGCGCCCCTGATCTTTCTAATTTTTAAAACATGTTTTATTTTTGAGAGAGAGAGAGAGAGAGAGAGAGAGGCAAAGAGACAGGTAGACACAGAATCCGAAGCAGGCTCCACACTCTGAGCTGTCAGCACAGATCCGAATGCGGGAGCTGAAACTTACGAACTGTGTGAGATCATGAGCTGAATGGAGCTGGATGCTTAACTGGCTGAGCCACTCAGGCGCCACCAGAGCGATCTTTCTAAACGGAAAGTCTGATCTCAGCTCAAAATCCTCAGTGCTTCTCCTTTGCTCTTAGGTTAAAATCTGTACCTACTGACAGAGCCAACAAGGCCCGTTTTCCTTTTCCAGTTTTAATATCACTACTCATTCCCTCCCTTGCTCTACTTGACCCCTTCCCTATATAAACTCCCTGAGGTCAGAAATCGAGTCTGTATAACTTATTTTATCCCTATCGTGTAGAACAAGGCATGACACTGTAATGCATCCAGTGCCTGCCCTGTGCTATGAAGGAAGCTCCTGAAGAGGCTGTTAGGAAAAATGCAGTTGAACTGTCGACAGCTTCCTGGCAACAGGAAGCTCGCTCAGAGGATGGAGGCTGCGTCTGCCCCCTCCTGGCAGCAAGAGGCACTGCCTCCATTCGTGGAGGAAAAGGGATCCGCAAATGAACAGGGCTCTCCTGGGATCTGGGTACAGTAGGGCATTCACCTCTGGGAAAAATTCAGTTTGAGGACAGAATTTCCTTATTTCCTGAACTGTGGAGAAGTATGCCAGGAGAAGCTCTCTCATAGAGGGGTGAGACTGGTTTTTGGAAGAGTTGAGGATGTGGAATTTTATAAGGGACAGCTGGGAAGCGAGTTCTGCTGGGAATCTTAATTGTAGGTTGTTTCTTTGTTTCTTGGCCCAAGATGAAGAACAGTATGTGTTCTTTAAAAAAAATGTTTTATTTTTAAAATGTTTATCTTTATTTTTGAGACAGAGAGAAACAGAGCATGAGCGGGGGAGGGGCAGAGAGAGAGGGAGACACAGAATCCGAAGCAGGCTCCAGGCTCTGAGCTGTCAGCACAGAGCCCAATGTGGGGCTCAAACTTGTCAACTTTAAGATCATGACCTGAGCTAGTTGGATGCTCAACCGACTGAGCCACCCAGGCGCCCCATGAATAGTATGTGTTCTTATCATTTAGTATCTTGTAAACCTGTACCTGAGGATACTTCATCAAGTTTATTATTATTATTATTATTATTATTATTATTATTATGTGGGTTTTTGGAACAGAGAGATTGAATAGGGGCTCTCTCCATCTATTCTACAAACCAACCCGATATTGCAGTACCCCCATGAATGGTATGGTTCTCCCTTTTGGAGTCAATATCAGTTAAAATGCAGACTGTTGCATTCCACTATGTCTTTTGGTTTTTGGGAAAAAATTTTAAGATAAATCTGCTCTTTCCCCTCTTTCTTTAATGCTATATTTTTGACACATATTTTACTTGTCTTTTATGTCCTGGTTCTTTAATATTTATTTATAGTGCTCTATTTAGAGATTTTCTACAGATGATCTTGTCCCTTAGTGATAGAACATTTTTCAGGTTACCAGATATATATTGGTGTAACTGACGTGGCAGTGAAATCTTTCATATGTTGCTTTGTGCACACGTATGAGAGTTTCTCCGGGGTATGCATCTAGGAGTGACATTTCCAGATAACAGCAAGAGTATTTTCAGTTTTATAGACTGTTGCAAATTTCCCACATGTCCTGAATTGCAATTCTCTGGTATTCCTGAATAAACTCATTTTTTTTCTGGTAAGATAACTGACAGTTTTATTTTTAAGGTTAACAGTTGCTAGTATAAATGGCAACTTAAAAATTTTTTTTTTCTCATTGTTTGCTACTGGTATACAGAACAGAATTGTTCTGCATCTAGTTTTTTAATTGAACTCTTAATCTAATAATTTTTAGATTCAATTGGATTTTTTTAAAGAATTTATTTTGGGGGCACCTGGGTGGCTCAGTGGGTTGAGCATCCAACTTCAGCTCAGGTCATGATCTCAACAGTTTGTGGGTTCAAGCCCCACATCGGGCTCTGTGCTGACAGCTCAGAGCCTGGAGCCTGCTTCAGATTCTGTGTCTCCCTCTCTTTCTGTCACTCCCCCGCTTGTTCTCTCTCTCTCAAAAATAAATAAATAAATAAATAAATAAATAAATAAATAAATAAATAATTTAAAAATTACCAACAAATTTTTTTTTATTTTTAAAGTAATCCCTACACCCAAAATGGGGCTCAAACTTACCACCTCAAGATCAAGAGTCACACACTCTCCCAACTGAGCCACCAACCGCCCCTCAATTTGGACTTTTTTGTACAGAATTTTCTATAAGTAGAGCAAAACATTTAGGTCTCATTCCCTACCCCCCAAATTGAATGTTAGTTACCTATAAAAGTATTTTGTAAATTACTGATAGTAATTTAAATTTGAGACCTAAAACCATAAAAATCCTAGAAAATAACACAGCCAGAAAGGTCTCTGACGTCAGCCATAGCAACATTTTTCTAGATATGTCTCCTGAGACGGGGGAATAAAAGCAAAAATAACCTATTTGGGACTTCATCAAAATAAAAAGATTCTGCACAGCAAAGGAAACAGTCAACAAAACTAAAAGGCAACCAACTAAATGGGAGAAGATTTTTGCAAATGACATATCCAAAAAGGGTTAGTATCCAAAATATATAAAGAACTTATACAGGGGCACAAGACTAGCTCAGTTGGAAGGGCATGCGACTGTTGATCTTGGGGTCGTGAGTTTGAGCCTCACGTTGGGTATAGAGATTGCTTAAATAAATAAAACTTAAAGAGAACTTATACAAATCAACACCCCCAAAACCAAATAAACCAATTAAAAAATGGGCAGAAGAAATGAAAAGGCATTTCTCCGAAGAAGACATCCAGATGGCCAAAAGACACATGAAAAGATGCTTAACATCTCATCATCAGGGAAATGAAAGTCACAACTGCAGTGAGATATCACCTCATACTCATCAGAATGGCTAAAATTAATGACACAGAAAACAACAAGTGTTGGCAAGAACTTGGAAAAAAAGAACACTCATGCACTGTTGGTGGGAATGCAAACTGGTATAGCCACTAAGGAAAACAGTAAAGAGTTTCCTCAAAAAATTAAAAATAGAACTACCCTATGATCCATTAATAGCACTACTGGGTATTTATCCCCCGGAATACAAAAACACTAATTTAAAGGGATACATGCACCCGTATGGTTATAGCAGCATCATTTATAATAGCCAAGTTATGGAAGCAGCTCAAGTATCCACTGATAGATGAAAGGATTAAGAAGATGTAGTACATATACACGATAGGATATTATTCAGCCATAAAAGAGAATGAAATCTTGCCATTTGCAACAACGCGGATGGAACTAGAGCGTATTATGCTAAGTGAAATAAGTCAGTCAGAGAAAGACATATGATATCATTTCACTCATATGTGGAATTTAAGAAACAAAACAAATAAGCAAAGGGGAAAAAAGAGAGAGAGAGACAGACCAAGAAACCGACTCTTAACTGTAGAGAAGAAACTGATGGTTTTCAGAGGGGAGGTGGGGAGATGGGTGAAATAGGTGATGGGGATTAACAAGGGCGCTTGTGATAAGTGAAAGAGCAGACCTAGGCCGGCCAACTAGTGACTATGTCCCTGACATGGCCGCAGGAAGAGGTTCCCGCTCAAACCTCAGACCACGCCTCCTCCCCTTGAGTAACTTATGTTTTCTAAGAAAGCAGGCTACCGATTGATGCATTCTTCCGAAGCCTAAGGTGGGAGGAAGGGGAGTATGAGAGGCGTGGAAAGTGTGAGGAGAAGAGGGAGGGCTTCTCTCAGGTAGGGGCCAGAGGCAGGAGCCCTCAACCCTGTCCGGGCTTAGAACGACCTGGGAGCATTTTACCCCTCCCCAAACCAATTATTCAGAGTCTCTGGGGATGGTGTTTGGTGCTAGGTATTTATCTAGCACAGCAAGGCTGACAGCCAATGGTTCATAGGTGACCAGTGAGAAACGTTCTGTATACACTGAGGCCAAACATGTTAAACAACCTCAGACACAGTGGTTCTTAAACTTCAGGTGCATCAGAATCTCCTGGAAGACTTGTTCAAACAAGTTCAAACAAGATCTGTTCAAACAAGATCGCTGAGCCCCACCCCTAGAGTTTCTGATTTAGTAGGTCTGTGACCACCAGGCCCAACCTTTGCATTTTTAACAAGTTCCAGGTGACGCTGATAATTGCTGATCTGGGACCACACCTTGGCAGCCATTGGTCTATCCTTCCCCAGCCAATCAGCTGAGGCCACGACCCTTCCCCAGCCAATCGGCTAAGGCCATGATCCCTATAAAACCTTTGTGCTTTTGAACCGCACCCTCTCCAGTATCTCACCGCTGCCTCGGTGCAGGTCGGGGATTGAGCTCGAGCTAGCTCGAATAAAGGCTCTTTGCTTTTGCATCGGACTTGGCTCCCTGGTGGTCTTTGGGGATGATGAATTCTGGGCATAACAATAAGCACCTGGTGACATGGAATTGTTGAATCACTATATTGGACACCCAAAACTAAGATAACACCATACGGTGACTATGCTGGAATTAAATTATTGATAGTACTATTTAAAAAATTTTTTTTAAATGTTTATTTATTTTTGAGAGAGACAGAGACAGAATGCAAGTGGGTTGGGGCAGAGAGAGAGGGAGACACAGAATCTGAAGGAGGATCCAGGCTCCGAGCAGTCAGCACGGAGCCTGACGCGGGGCTTGAACTCACGAGCTGTGAGATCGTGACCTGAGCCGAAGTCAGATGCTCAACCGACTGAGCCACCCAGGCGCCCCTTGATAGTACTATTTTAAAGAAACTGGGTAATCAGTTCTAATGCTGCTAATTTGAGGATGAAAGGGAATCTGTTCTAAACTTGCTAGAGGATCCATTTCTTTAAAGTTTTGAGTTTTAGTTTTCTCTGTAGTAAACACCTTAATTTATTCAATATAATTTATTTCTTGAAAGCAATTTTAAGTTTACAGAATAGTGGACAGGAAGAATGGAGTTCCCATATCTTCCATTACCCTCTCTCCACCTCCCACCCTTTCCCCTATTAAAATCTTGCTTTAGTGAGGTACACCTGTTATAGTTGATGAGCCCATACTGATACATTATTATTAACTAAAGACCATGGTTTACATTAAGGTTCATTCTTTGTGTTGTACATTCTGTGGGGTTTGACACATGTCTAATGACATGTATCCACCATTACAGTATTGTACAGAATAGTCTTCTGGTCCTAGAAATCCCCTGCCCTCCGCTTATTCAGCCTGCCCCCCCCCCCCCACTCCCAGAACTCCTCGCAACCACTGATCTTTCTACTGTCTCCATAGTGTTGGCTTTTCCAGAATGTCATATAGTTGGAATCATACAGTATGTAGATTTTTCATATTTGCTTCTTATGCATTTAAGATTAGCAATATGCATCTAACATTCCTCCCTGTATTTTTGTGGCTTGATAGCTCGATAATGTTCCATTATCTGGATGTACCAGTTTCTTTATTCACCTAGTGAAGGACATCTGGGTCGCTTCTGAGTTTTAGCAATGATGAATAAAGCTGCTATAAACATCCGTGTTCAGGTTTTTGTGTGGACACAATTTGTTGTACAGCTCATAGAACTCAGGGAAACACTTTACTTACTATTCCCAGTTTATTAAAAAGGACGTTATAAAGGATACAAATGAATAGCCAGATGAAGAGGTACATGGGGTGATGTCTGGAAGGTTCCAAGCATAGGATCTTCAGACCCCGTGGACTTGGGGTGGGTTACCTTCCTGGTACATGTTCATCAACCTGGAAGTTCTCCAAACCCCATTGATTGGTTTCTACAGAGGTTCCATTACGCAGGCATGATCATTGGCCCTTGGTGATTAACTCAGTCTCCAGCCCCTCCCCCTGCTTGGAAGTTGGGGGATAGGACTGGAAGTTACAACCCTCTAGTCATGCCTTGATTTTTCTGGTGGCCAGTCTCTACCCCAAAGCTACCACCAAGAGTGGTCTCTTTGGAAGAGGCTTTCTTATCACCCAGGAATTCCAAGAGATTTAGGAGCTCAGTATCAGGAACTAGGGACAAAGGTTCATGACCTTTCTTGTGCCCTTGTGTTCTCTCTCTCTCTCTGCTTTTATCATATCACAGTTACCCATTTATAAAAAAGGTGAGGTTGGCTTTTACCATAAATAAAAAATCAATTAAAGGTGGATTAAAGACTTGAATGTCAAAAACAAAACCTTACCTTCTTGCATAGAAAATGTCGATGAATATCTTTCAGGCCTTGAAGTAAAGAAAGAATTTTTAGGGGTGCCTGGGTAATTCAGTCAGATAAACGCGGACTTCAGCTCAGGTTATGATCTTAGGGTTTGTGAGTTTGAGCCCCACCTCGGACTCTGCACTGATAGCTCAGAGCCTGGAGCCTGCCTCAGACTCTGTCTTCCTCTCTCTCTGCCCTTGCCCCACTTGTGTTTCTCTCTCTCTCTCTCTCTCTCTCACAAATAAACAAAAAGAAAGATTCTTAAAATAACACACCAAATAATATTTTCCAAAACAAATAATACATTAAAATTTTTTATAAAGTTTATTTATTTTGAGAGAGACAGAGAGAGTGTGGGTGGGGGAGGGGCAGAGAAAGAGGGAGAATCCCAAGCAGGCTCCACACTGTCAGCACAGACCCCACGCAGGACTCAAACTCGTGAAACTGTGAGATCGTGGCCTGAGCTGAAATCAAGAGTTGGATGCCCGACCGACTGAACCACTCAGGTGCCCCAATAATACATTTTAAAATAAGACGTCAAAAGTAAAAATGTGGGCCATAAGAGAAAACACTCATTTATTTATCTATCTATCTATCTATCTATCTATTTATTTATTTATTTAAGTAGGCTCCATGCCCAATGTGGGGCTTGAACTCACGACCCTGGGATCAAGGGTCGGATGCTCCACCAACTGAGCCAGCCAGGCACCCCTATTTTTTCAATCCCAGCCATCACACCAAAACTGGTAACATTCTATTTTTTTTTTATTTTAGAGATAGAAAGAGAGAGAGCACATGAGGTGTGGGGGAAGAAGGGCAGAGAGGCAGGGAGAGAGAATCTTTTTTTAAAAAAAAATTTTTTTTAACGTTTATTTTTGAGACAGAGACAGAGCATGAACGGGGGAGGGTCAGAGAGAGAGGGAGACACAGAATCTGAAACAGGCTCCAGGCTCTGAGTGGTCAGCACAGAGCCCGACGCGGGGCTCGAACTCACGGACTGTGAGATCGTGACCTGAGCCGAAGTCGGCTGCTCAACCAACTGAGCCACCCAGGCGCCCCTAGGGAGAGAGAATCTTAAGCAGACTCCACACTCAGATCAGAATCCAATGTTGAGCTCGATCCCACGACTCTGTGATCATGACCTGAGCCGCAATCAAGACTCAGACACCCAACTGACTGAGCCACTAAGGTGCCCCCAAGACTGATAACATTTTTGATGGATAACTTTTGTTCGTCAAAGGACACCTGAAGGGTGCCTGGGTAGCTCAGTCAGTTAAACATCCCTTGAGTTGGGCTTAGGTCATGATCTCACCATTGGTGAGATTGAGCCCTGTATTGGGCTCTGTGCTGACAGCACAGAGCCTGCTTGGGATTCTTTCTCCCTCTCTCTGCCCCTCCCCTGCCCTTCCCCCTCAAAATAAATAATAAATAAACTTGAGGAAGGAGAAGGAGAAGGAGAAGAAGGTGGCATCTAAGTGCCCAGATCTTGGTTTCTAATACCATTCTCCCAATAAAAGGAACCAGGGCTCTTTGGAGATATGGCTGATTCTAGGGCTGGGGCCCTAACATACATACAAGATGAGCCTGGACCATTTTGTAGTGCCAGGAAGTAAAGACGTGCTCAAAAAAACTGTATGTGGGGGGAGGCAGGGGGACAGCAGAAAGAGGAATGTATTAAAAGAGCCAACCTAAAAGAGCTCACAGCGGCCAAAGCTGTAACAGTTTGAGCAAAACCCCCAGTAATATAGTATTGAATTCTAACCCAAAGGATAAAATACATATGCACAAGTCCATACTGACAAAAAACAAATAACCAGATAAATGAGGGAGAAGAGATAAATCTCCTGTACAGAAAATCTCCAGTAATTCACGTCAATACTCCCTCCCATCCAGGAGGCAGAGCTTAATGCCAGACCTCGTGAGTGTGGCTGCACTTAAGAGATTTTCTTCCAAAGGATGTGATGATAGAAAGTTTTGAAGGTCACAGGGGCTGGAAAGATAGCAATACCCACCAGTATCGTGTGACCACAATGGTAGAAAGAGCTGATGTTGGGGGACTTCAGTCACCATTTTAAGGATAATTTAATCCCTTATTACTATGTAGCCTCTTGGATGAGATCAGTATTCTGTCTCTGATCAGCTAAATATCTGATGTCATCTGTCCAAGGATACTAGGTTACAAATGCTTCTCTGTTTCTTCCATAGGTTGATCTGCTATATCTCTGATGTTACTCTTTTTTTCTACTTTTTAAAAGTTTATTTATTTATTTAGAGAGGAAGAGAGAGAGCACGAGAGGGGGAGGGGTAGAGAGAGAGAGAGCGAGAAAGAGAGAGAGAGAGAATCTCAAGCAGGCTCTGCCCTGCCAGCACAGAGTTCGATGGGGGGCTCATCCCGTCATCCCAGGAACCATGAGATCATGACCTGAGCCAAAATCAAGAGTCAGATGCTCAACCAACTGAGCCACCCAGGCGCCCCATGTTTCTCTCTTTTACTATCTGGTTGCAATGAGAGAGAAAGGCTTGCTGCTGCATTATTGTTCACTGTCTAATTTACTTAGAATCAGGTACTTTTGAGATGGCACATTTATTTCGCTTCTAAGTGATGGCTTTGGCTGTATTTCCTCTCCTCTTTCTGGCTTTTATCCCCCCTCACATTCCCCATCCTCCACTGAGACAACCCTGACGGTTCTCTTCTTTAGAAGCCAGCGTCCCTCCTGCAGGATTCGTAATAACAATATTATTCCAATGTCACTTCTTCAAATGACAGTTGCCAAGTGAGCCCCTTTGGCTGAGGGTCGGCCTCCTTCTCGGCTTTCATCTCCATAGCGCTTTGACCTCCAAATGCTCAGTTCTGTAACTTTCAGCCATCATCCATTTTTCAAATGTCTGAACTCCCCAAGGTCGATGGACATGTCAGAAGCAAAATACGTGTTAATCAGCTGCTTATGTTATCGGTAAGGCTTTCGGTCAACAGTAGGCTATTAGTAGTTAAGTATTTGGGGAGTCAGAAGTTACACGCAGGGTTTTGACCGTGCCACAAATCCCTGTGCTGTTGAAGGCTCAACTGTAATCCTTATTTGTTGGGAAACATGTGACATGGACTTTTGCAACAGGGATTTAGAAAGGAATTTTCTCTGTACACTTAGCGCTCTGCGTTTCAGGGCCCAACCCTCATCTGTCTGCCTGAGCATAAAGTATTAAAGATGTGTAGCCTCACGTGGTCTCTGGATTGTTGAGCTGCCTTTTCTCTTTGCGTTGTCTCAGTCTTTTTTTCTTTTTTTTTAGTTTTTTTAAGTTTATTTATTTTGAGAGAGAAAGAGAGTACGAGTGGGGAGGGGAAGAGAGACAGGGAGAGAGAGGCAGAATCCCAAGCAGGCTCCACACTGTCAGCATGGAGCCCAATGTGGGGCTTGAACGCCCGAACCGTGAGATCATCACCTGAGCTGAAACCGAGTGGTGGACGCTCAACCGACTGAGCCATCCTGTCCCAGCCTTGTTTTGAGAGCTTAATTCTTCGTGACAAATCATATACTTTTCCAGACACCTGGCTGGCTCGGTCAGAAGAGCATGTGACTTTTGATCTCAGGGGCATGAGTTTGAACCCCACATTGGGTATAGACATTACTTAAATAAAACTTAAAAAAATATTTTTTAATGATCTACTTTGCGTTCCTACAGTAAATATTAACTCTTATATGTTTTTATATCAAAAGGCATTGAAGGATCTGAGGATCTCTAGCCACGTTCTGCCTCTTTCTGTACAGTCTTTCCATGTTTTCCGGTCGTCTCCTTCCCCCAGATTTATTACTTTCTTTTGGTTGAACAGTAACAAATCTTGGTTTCCTTTTTTTTTTTTTTTTTTAATTTATTTATTTTTGAGACAGAGAGAGACAGAGCATGAACGGGAGAGGGTCAGAGAGAGAGGGAGACACAGAATGTGAAACAGGCTCCAGGCTCTGAGCAGTCAGCACAGAGCCCGACGCGGGGATCGAACTCACATACCGCGAGATCTTGACCTGAGCCAAAGTTGGACGCTTAACCGACTGAGCCACCCAGGCGCCCCTTGGGTTTCCTTTTTTTAAAGAATTTGGTATTTGGGGCACCTAGGTGGCTCAGTCGGTTAAGCAACCAACACCTGATTTCACTTCAAGTCATGATCTCATGGTTCATGAGTTTGATCCCCATGTCAGGTTCTGTGCTCACAGCATGGAACCTGCTTGGAATTCTCATTCTCCTCCTCTCTCTCTCTGCCCCCCCTGCCCCCCCACCAAATAAATAAACATTAAAAAAAAAATAAAGACTTTTGTTTTTAAGTAATCACTATACCCAACCTGGGGCTCGAACTCACAACCCCGAGATCAAGAGTGCTATGCTCCACCGACTGACCCAGCCAGGTGCCCTTGTTTTCCTTTTTTATGATATAATGTGGTGTTGTTTACATTTCTTTTCACTTTTATCCCTTTATCTTCATACGCTACTTTTGTTGTTTCTAAGAAGGGAAGTATTTGGGTTCGACTGGTATAGTTCATCCACTCATTTTCCAAACACTCATGAAGTGCCTACTATATGTTATCTCTGAACAGGCAGGTCCATCAGCAAATTGGACAAGGTCTCTGCCACTCGTCTTGAAGTGCAAACAGACGCTCAGAAAAGGAAATGCAATAAACAAATAGGATATGTGTTGTGGCAGAGGTAGATGGAAAATAGTTCTTTGGGAGAAGTTGAGAAAAACTGTCATCTGAGCTAGGTCTTGAATGAACGGGAACTAATGAGGCCGAGTGGCAGAACAGGACGGGAAAAACACAGAATGGCATGTCCAGAGATGCAGAGGCCTGACAAAGCTGGCTGTACTGTAAGACTGGCAGGTGTTTGAAGGCTGATGTCACTGGGGGGGGGGGGGGGGAGTAGGGGGAGGGGCAATCCCTGTGGGAGGCGTGGGGATCATAAATTTTGGGGGGTAAGTTGTTAGCTTCTTTACTGCACGCAGATGGAATTGGCTTCATCTGTCTGGAACCACAGGGCTGTGAGTGAGATATTAGGTTTCTAGGGGTGTAATGCCGGACAATCTCAAGGAGAGCTCTTGAACCCAGTTCTCAACCTTGAACTTCAACCCTGTTAAAGTCTGTTCAGAGCCTCTGGTTGGCACTTATCTGCCATGCCCAGGGTACCTTGGACTTATCATCTTTGCGCAGTAGTCTGAACTCCACCCTCTATCCACTCGCCTGCCTCCCTCTAAGAATTGGTTCGGGCTCTCTTAGGGTGGGGGTAGGGTATGGGCTTTGGCATGCAGAAAGGGAATGGCAGAAGATGAGCCTTTTCACACCCTTGACTCTCCTTGGGCCCCCCTTCCTGTCTGCTGTTTCTTTAGATTTGGCTTCTGCTTTCTTCCAAACACACAGCTACCTTGGCTTCCAGCCCAGGTGGGAGAGGGAGAAAGAACTTGTTTCCTTCAGCTCCTCTCTGAAAATAATCCAGCTGGCACTGGTCAGGAACAAGTAGTTCCTGAACGTCTGCACCCCATGGTGTTGATGTCCAGCAGTCCCTGCTATGAACCTTGTCTCTGCCCCACTTAGTCTCCACCCCAGAATCTCTGTGGAGGGAAGCTGGGTGGTCTTCAAGGCCTCTGTGATGAAATTTTGGGGTGACGGTGGGGTGGTCTGGAGCCGACGACCAAGAAAGAATTCTTGAAGACGTCTTTGGTGCAATAATTTTACTACAGCATGGGGACATGACCCGTGGGCAGGAAGAGCTGCACTGGGGTCATGATGGGTAACTCATTATATACCCTCACCTTGGGAGGTGGTCAGGGATAGAGTACGTCACTAAGGAATTTTGGAAGCAAGGTTTCCACGACCTTGAGGGGCTAGCCGTTGCCAGGGAAATTACTGTTTCACTTATTACCGTTTAATAAAATCTCAGTCATGAGATCCTTCAAATGTATAAGGGGGGGTATAAGCTTGCAGCATGATTGCCAGCATATATCCTGGGGCAGTTGAGATAAAGGAAGTAGACTTACAGGATCCTCGTGGTTGGGATAATGTTAAACCAAGGTTCTCTTTGGCCCCAGCAAAGCGTCATCCTTGAGGCAGCTGAGCTCCTAGAGGGAGATCACTCTGTCGGTCTCGGGTCTTGAGGACTTGTCATGGGCTATAGGCAGTAAGGGAATTAAATTTTTCATTTGCTTTAGTTTCCCTCATTACCATGGCAAGCACTTAAACCCCTTTCCTTTGTTCTCTGGTAGCCAGGAGTGTCCGAGGAATATCACATGTATCCCACCTGAAGGGGTGGGAGGGTGCGGGGTGCTAGCTTATGCTTTGCCCTAAACTTGTCTCATCATCTGCGGCTGCCTCCAAGGCTTAGCATAGTGAAGTGATAAGGAGGTAAGGGAATCCTGGCACCCTGGGGAGATTGGGCCAATCTGTCGGAGGCCCTGCAACAGTGGGGAAGAGTCTGGTCTGTTGTAAGAAAATGGTGGGTGCCTCCAATTGAGGCCCAACCTTGGAATGTTTCCTACAGCCCATCAGGCTTTTGGCTCTTCTGTCGGATTCCTAGCTGCCCGACATCCTGGCGCCAGAAACTGGCGGTGGGGGGTTGAGGGGGGGGTGGGGTAGGGGAAGACGGGCGGTGGGGGGTGGGGTCAGCTTCAACTCTCCTGTCCGAACAGATTCATCTTAAAACATCAGGGAGAAGACTGCATTACAGTTAACTCAATAAAATTAATACAGCAAAGTATTGTAGCGGGCACTTAATAGTTGCTGCATGATGAATTATTTGAAATGAACTCAAGATGAGTCTTGAAGGGCGAGTGGGAGTAAGCCCTGCGGGGAAGCAGAGATCCGGCGCCAAGTTCCAAAGGCTTGAGGAGACAAGGCTAGGTGGGGGAAAGGGGAGAAGCTGAGTTTGGCTGGCTCTGAGAGCGCCAGCGGCCGTGCGAAGTTGGGCCCACCACGCGGTGGTTTGAGCCCAGGGCCAGGGGCGAACGGAGCACGGCGTGGGGGCCCAGCCTTCGACGGTGGCGAAGAGGGGCCCTAGGGACACCCGCGGTGCTGGAAGTCCCCTCCTTGTCCACTCCTCGGGGCGGGACAAATCAGACTCCGCCCACCTGGAGGTGGCTCTGCGCTCAACCTTCTTAGCGTTCGACTAGGAGGAACTTTAGGGGTAAACAGGTTCGAGAACGGGGAATTGAGGCGCGCAGCGGTGGGAAGCGTGCTCCGGAGCCTAGTCCCCCCACCGCCGCCCACCCGTGTTGTCTCAGAAAGAGCAATCGGGGCCGTTCCTCTTTAAGGGGCGGGCAGGGGCGGGGCTCCCCGTCTCTTTCCGGTAGGCTGCGCCCTTCCCACCGCAGACGCGAACACTGTAGCCCGAGCTGCGCGTGATCGAGAATTCTTCGGAGGCCGAGTTGGGGCGGGGAGGTCGGGGCCGGAGTCCAGCCACCGCTTGATCGCAGACTGCATCGTATCGCCGGTTCCGCAGGCATCATGAGCCAGGACACCGAGGTGGACATGAAGGAGGTGGAGCTGAACGAAATGGAGCCCGAGAAGCAGCCGATGAATGCGGCGTCCGGGGCAGCCATGGCCGTAGTCGTGGCGAGCGGCGCCGAAAAGAACGGCCTGGTTAAGATCAAGGTGGCCGACGACGAGGCAGAGGCAGCGGCCGCGGCCAAGTTCACTGGCCTGTCTAAGGAGGAGCTGCTGAAGGTGGCGGGCAGCCCCGGCTGGGTGCGCACCCGCTGGGCGCTGCTGGTGCTCTTCTGGCTCGGCTGGCTCGGCATGCTGGCGGGTGCGGTGGTCATCATCGTGCGGGCGCCGCGCTGCCGCGAGCTGCCCGCGCAGAGCTGGTGGCACAAAGGCGCCCTCTACCGCATCGGCGACCTGCTGGCCTTCCAGGGCCACGAGGAGGGAGACCTAGCGGGTGAGCTGTGGGCGCGACCCTGGGTTATCGGGCCACTGGCTCCGATCCTGTCCCCAGATTGACGCCGACGGTTGTCCACCCCATTCTGTACTCGGTCCCGCACCCTCAAGCGGGAGATGTAGCTTCTCCATTCTTTCTTTGAAGAAAACTGCCCCTACGCCCTCTTCCACGAGGATGGCTGACTCAGCGTCCTCACTTACCCTGCGAAGCCTGTAGCTGACGGTTTCTGAAGTAATGCACCGGGCACCTTGCGTCAGCTCCTCTGAGTCTCGTGATTCAGGCTCACTTCCCCCCAACACTTAGTTCCTGCCGGAGGGGAGAAGAGGGGCCATCAAGGCCCAACAGTTAGTTCCCCAACACTTAGTTCCTTCGGGAGGGGAGAAGAGAAGAGGGGCGATCAAGGACCTCTCAGAGGGCCTTCACTTTAAATTTTTTTTTTTAATGTTTATTTATTTTTGACAGAGAGAGAGACAGACAGAGCAGGGGGGGGGGAGGGGCAGAGAGAGAGGGAGACACAACCTGAAGCAGGCTCCAGGCTCTGAGCTGTCAGCACAGAGCCCGACCGGGGGCTCGAACTCACAGACTCTGAGATCATGACCTGAGCCGAAGTCTGACGCTCAACTGACTGAGCCACCCAGGTGCCCCTCAGAGGGCCTTCACTTTAAATCTGCTTCCCCATTTCAGGCCTGAAGAGGCACCTCGATTACCTGAGCACCCTGAAGGTGAAAGGCTTTGTGCTGGGGCCAATTCACAAGAACCAGAAAGATGACCTCGCTGGGACCAACTTGGAACAGATCAACCCTGTTCTCGGCTCCAAGGAAGATTTTGACAATCTCTTGCAATCGGCCAAGAAAAAGAGTGGGTGTCCCGGAGTTGCCAAGGAAGCAGCTGGGAAGGGCTTGGCCTTCTGGCCACAGAAAAGACAGGACAGGGTTTTTGTTTGGTTTACTCCTGTCTGGCTGAGTTTTCTAAGGCAGGTACAAGCTCCCTGCAGTTTGTTAGGCTTCAGCCTAAAATTAATTTGCCAAGTGGTGCAGAGACTTTCTACTTGGATGTGTGCGCATTCACTTACCTTCTGGGCTTCAGTGTCCTTATTTGCAAAATGTAGGCTTTTGCTGATTCAGTGTTCTTTAAACTTGTAAAGGAATGGATCCTTTTGAGAACAATATCCAAATAGAATCTTGTCTTATTTTAAGAGGATTCACTTTGGGGGTGGGGAGCCCAGGGCCCCCTAGGTTAGCCTTCTCGACTACACTACATGCCTTCTGCCCGATAAGATTTTCAGCCCGTCCACTCACATCTTTGTTTCAATGGAATAGGTTTTGCCGGGGTTCAAATCTAAGCTTTTTGTGCCAAATGATACATAGGGAGTAGTCCACCAACTTGTATTTGTTGATTTCTTCCTTTTCTGACACCCCAACGTCTTTCTCCTGACTCCCTTTTTTCCTCCGTTGTTCCAGGCATCCGGGTCATTCTGGACCTCACTCCCAACTATGAGGGCCAGAACTCATGGTTCCTCCCCACTCAGATTGACACTGTGGCCGCCAAGATGAAGGTAAGTGTGTTGGTGCCCATGGCAGGTGGGAGTTGGCTGCTGGGGCTGTGCTGATCCTTCTAGCAAGCCCTTGTAAACTAGCCTGGCTCCAGCTGAGGGGCCCCTTGCTCCTTGGAGCCGAGCTTGCACACCCCTCCCACAGGCAGAGGGTAGGCCAACAATGCACCCTGGTTTTGCTTGTTCCTTTTCTGGTCACTCATTTTCCTTGTTTCCTCGACTCTGATGGTAACAGTGCCAGGAAAGGAATTTCTCAGATGGCGATCTGGGTTTGACTTTTCTTCCTTTGGGGGAGAGGAAGCTGTTTCTCTGTGGGAATCCTGCTGTGTCTGGTTTCCCAGTTCTTGTTTGATGTATTTTGGAGGGGAGCCCAGTCTGAAATTGTAAGCATTGTGGTCTTATGCGTCTGGGACCAGGCCAGGTATTTTGGATATGTGTTCTAAGTTTCTCTGTAACCACACAAGGTCTCTTTCATCTCTAATCTGTCAGTGAAGAAGCTAGGGTTCAGAGGGGCTTGAGGTGCTTAGGATTTGAAGTCTCAAGTAGTCTCATTTCTGTAACCTGCTTTCCCTGAATACAGGTATAGGCTCAAAGACTGTAAGTGGGACTTTGTTATCCAAGCTCCTAATGCCTGGGTTCTAGGACACTGGCCAGTTCAGCAGGGGTATAGAACAAAATAAAATCTCTTAAAAGTTATTGATGAGGGGATGTTTTCAGATGGTATGGCTTGAGGACTGGTAGCCTCGGGTGAAAACGGAGATAAGAGGTGAGACAGAAAGGGGAAAAGGGGTCTTGGGGGTGGGGTTCCATGTCTTGTGCCCACCAATGCCAGGACTTCAGGCCTGGGCCTGTTTTGCAGAACTGGCTTCTCTTCTCAAATCTTCATCTGAACTGCCCTGGGGCTGTGCTTTGAACTTCACTCTTTCATCTTTGGCCTTGCTCTGACCTGCTCTCTTACACACACCCTCCCCTGGCCTCAGGACACCGGGAGAGGAGTAAGTATACTTGTCTTCTGATCTTGGCTAGAGAGAGAGAGAGAGCCGAGCCTGCAAGCGAGCACGTGAGCAGGGGAAGGGGCAGAGAGAGAGGGAGACAGAGGACCAGAAGTGAGGTTCTGTGCTGACAGCAGCGAGTCTGATGTGGGGCTCGAACCCTTGCACTGTGAGATCATGACCTGAGCCAAAGTCCGATGCTCAGTGGACTGAGCCACCCAGGCACTCCTAAGTGAAGTTATGTTTATCAACATACTTTTTCTCTTAGGCCTTTTCTATATCAAAGGAGAAGCTGTGTGATTTGTAATGGGGAGGAATACGGAAGTGAAATGCTATAACTTTAAGAATCAGTGATGGTGAGAGGCGCCCGGCTGGCTCAGTTAAGCATCTGACTCTTGGTTGGGACTCTGGTCACGACCTCACCGTTTGTGAGTTCGAGCCCCACATCAGGCTCCGCACTGACAGTGTGAAGCCTGCTTGGGATTCTCTCCCTCTCTCTGCCCCTTCCCTTCTCATGCGTGTTCTCTCTTTCTCTCCCTCTCTCTCTCAAAATAAATAAATAAACTTAAAAAAAAAAAAAAAAGAATCAGTGATGGTGTAGAATGGGAGGGAGCTGAAGGCTGATGGTTAAGTGAGGCCAGTCAAGGCAGGTGACTCTTCCAAGGTCATAGGGAAGTGCGTGGTAGGTGAGGTTTAGCATGGGCTGGATTTTCTAAGCCTTTGCATCAGAGTGTTGAAGCCCTTCTTCTGTTGTTTTGCCCCCTCCCTATAGGATGCTCTGAGTTTTTGGCTGCAGGCTGGTGTGGATGGGTTCCAGGTTCGGGACGTGGAGAATCTGACGGTGAGTTTCTTTCCATGTGAGAGGCAGAGCCTGGGTGAGAGCAGAGGGACTCGTCAGGGCTTGTTGGCGTTCTCTGTTCCTTGACTTTGTTTCTTTTCTTCTAGGATGCGTCTTTGTTGTTGGCCGAATGGCAGAACATCACCAAGAGCTTCAGCGAAGACAGGTAGGTGCCAGACCTCCCCTGCCAACTCAGCTTCATGGTGGGAACCCCCCAGTAGAGTGCCAGACCCAAGGAATGGGCGATTTCCTAGCCCAAAGAACTTTCTTCACTTTCGTTCTTTGCTTGTTCTTTACCAACCTTGTCCCCTGCCTTGCCCTCTGCAGGCTCTTGATCGCAGGGACTGAGTCCTCTGACCTTCAGCAGATTCTGAGCCTCCTTGGATCCACTAAGGACCTGTTGTTGACTAGCTCATACCTGTCAGACTCCATTTCCACCGGGAAGCATATAGAATTCTTGGTCACCCAGTATTTGAATGCCACTGACAGTCGCTGGTGCAGCTGGAGCGTGAGTACCACAGTCGGGGGACGAGGCGGGGGAGGAGGCCTTTTTGAGGAAAGGTGTGGGCAGACGGAGGCAGAAACGGGCTTTGGGGCTCACCAGTGCATCCATCCCTGCAGTTGTCTCAGGCGGGGCTCCTGACTTCCTTCGTGCCGGCTCATCTTCTCCGCCTCTACCACCTGCTGCTCTTCACCCTGCCAGGGACCCCGGTTTTCAGCTACGGAGATGAGATCGGCTTGGAGGCCGCCGCCCTGCCTGGCCAGGTATGGCTTGCTGCCTCCCTGGCGCAGTGGGGGAGGTTGTGTTCCCCCATCACGATGCTTCTGTGGATGGCAGCAGGTAGACGTGAGCCTTGGCGGGGGACTGCCTTTGACTCCTGGTCAGCCACGGTAGCCGCGTGGCCTCGGCAACTTATTTCACGGCCCTAGTCTTGATCACGTCTTCTGGGGCCTTGCATTTCTTGGAGGGAAGTTGGGATTCAATGAGAGCATATTTGAAGATGCGATGCCGGGTACCTGGTAGGTGTTCCATATGGGAGCCATCCGTTGGTTGGTTGGTTGGTTCGTTCATTCTCATTCATGTGTTCAGTGGGCAGCAGGTAGGTATTCAGCTGGGCCTTGTGCCCTCCAGCAACTCCTAGTTTAGTGGGGGACCCAGAGGAGTAAGAGAAATGCATGGTAGCCAGTGCTGAGATGGGGTAAGAGCATGAAGGTGCTCACTTAGCTCTAGCCGCAGGGTTAGAGGTTGACACCCAAGCTGATATTTACAGAACTGGTCGTGCGGTTATTCCACGGTTTTCTGGAGTAATTCCTATATGCCATGCACAGAGGACACAGCAATGCACAGAAGAGCTGGAGGTGGGGAAGTTAGATAATAAGCAAAGAGAATAAAGATGCCCAATGCTGGGGCGCCTGGATGGCTTAGTCTAGGTTAAGCACCCGACTTCGGCTCAGGTCATGATCTCACGGATTGTGAGTTGGAGCCCCGCGTCCGGCCCTGTGCTGACAGCTCAGAGCCTGCAGCCTGCTTTGGATTCTGTGGCTCCCTGTCTCTCTGCACCTCCCTCACTTGCGCTGTGCCTCTCTCTCTCTCAAAAATAAGTAAATGTTAAAAAAAAAAAAAATTTAAAGATGCTCAGTGCTGCTAAGTGCTGTGCAAAAGAGAGCAGGGTCAGGGGCCTAGAGAACAGGGGATAGGGGATGTTTGCCATCGTGTGGCCACAGAAGATCTAGTGAGACACCTGAGCCGGGGAGTGGGGGGCAGTGAGGGAACTAACCCTGTGGCTGGGAGAAAAGCCCTCCACGCTGACGCGATAGTGCGGGCAGGGACCTGACTCGGGGGCCGGCCTTGCTTATCCAGGAGAAGTTAGGCCAGCGTCGGGGGGAGGCTCTCCACGGATGGGGCTGGGAACAGAAGGCGAAGGGAGAGCAGGCCCAGGCCTTTCCCAAATCCTGTTTTCCTGGCTTTTCAGCCTGTGAAGGCTCCAATCATGCCCTGGGATGAATCCAGCTTCCCCAACACCTCAGAACCTGGAAGTAACAACATGACTGTAAAGGTAAGGGTTTGGGGTGGGCCAGACCTGCTTGGCCGAGGGTGGGCAGGTGGCGTGTAGGAGGTTGCGCCCAGGGGTGTCCTTTATCCTTTCTTGCTGTGACCACCACTTGCAGGGCCAGAATGAAGACCCTGGCTCCCTCCTCTCTCTCTTCCGGCGACTGAGTGATCAGCGAGGCAAGGAGCGCTCCCTGCTGCACGGGGATTTCCATGTACTCTCCTCCGGGCCTGACCTCTTCGCCTACGTCCGCCAGTGGGACCAGAACGAGCGCTTCTTGGTAGTGCTCAACTTCGGGGATGTCGGCCAACCAGCCAGGTTGCCGGCCACTGCCAGCCTGCCAACCAAGGTCAATCTGCTGCTCAGCACCCACCTGGGCCGTGAGGAGGGGGCCTCTCTTGAGCTGGGGCACCTAAACGTGGAGCCCCATGAGGGGCTGTTGCTTCGTTTCCCCTATGTGGCCTAACAGGACCCATTACCCCTCCCCTCCCCAGGCCCTTTGGGTCCTGGTTTCTTTTCTTTTCTTTTTTTTTTTTTTTACGGTCACAGATTACAGTTGAGAGGTGTTTTCTGGCTTCAAATAAAAGTCACTCCTGCCTGGTGAGGTCTTGTCTTCCCTTACTCGGTCACAGCAGGAATCTACCCCCTCCTCCGTGCACGCATGCACGCACACACACAAAGACGGTGATCAGGGCTAGAGAGTTCCATGCACCTGCTCCAGCCCAGAGAGGGAGGGGCCTTCCAGGCTCATAACAACAAGGAGGTATGAGGGCCAGGGCTAGCGTCTGGGTCAGGGTCCTCTCCTGGAGGTCTTCGGTCTTACTGACTCTTTCCTTATCCCCCTCAGCAGTGGTCTCCAGCCAAGGGTGGTCAGGTTTCCTGTTTTTTGCAGACTTGGCCTCTCAGGGAGAAGGAGTGGGAGCCGGGTGGCCTGTTTCCTAAGAGATGCTTCTAAAGGGTACTAGAGGGCATTCATTCAACAAGAATCTGTTGTGCACTCAGCATGTGACAGGAATCGTTTTAGGTCCTGGGGTCACAGGAGAGGACGAAGTACAAGATCCCTCTCTTCTAGTCTTCTAGGGCTTCTAGTCTAGTGAGGGAATGGAGAAGAAATAAGGTGAATACAATTTCGAGTGCCGTGGGTATAGTGATGGTGTTCCAAGAGGACAAAGTGAGGCAGGAAGAGAGGCAGGGGCTTGGGGTGGAAGGGAACTGGAGGAGGGGGGAGGGGAGACCTCACCAAGTGGATGCCATGTGAACGAAAGGCCTGAAGTAAAGGGGGTCGTTGGCGGGGGACTGGCAGGGAGGAAGGGGAGGCTCCAAGTGTGAAGCTTCCAATGGATTGTTCTCTCGCAGTGGGGTCCTGGACCTGAGACCCCCTGGTTTGTAACACACGGTGTGGCCAAGCAGGGAAGCTCGTCCGAGGCTTGGTGTCCAGAGTTCCTGGGTGTGCCCATAACCGGGTGCCCATGTGCCCGACCTTTACTCTCCAAGTTCCCCCAGAGGGCATGTGTCCCAAAGCACTCCTTGCAAATCACATTGTTTGACAGATGTCTGAAGTCCTCAGACAGGACATTCCAGAGGCCTAGAGATCACCTCCCAGGAGCTGAAGGCAAAGGCCAGACTTGGAAGGTAAGACTAACCCTGAGTGATGGGAGGGAGCTGGAAGGCCGTGAGCAGCATGGGTGGGCTGATGGGTTTTCGCTGACTCGCTGTCCCCCTAGCAGGGAGGCTAGTTAGGGTGGCTGTTAATGGCTGTAGCTTAACAGACTTAGCAGGATAACAGCAGTGGAGGTGTTTGGGTCCTGGACTTGTTCTGCAGGTAAACCCACTGGATTTTGTGTTGAATCTTTCTGTTGTAGTCATGATTCTCAGACTGGCCTCACAGACCTGGGGGTGAAGTCTGGCCCCCATGGCTTTCTTATGGAAAGAACACTGGTTCCTGCAGGATGGGGCTTGGGTCAGGCCTGAGCCTCTAAGGGGGTCTTGGTGGAGGGGACAGGTCAAAAGACTAGATGGAAATTTTTCCTATGCGGGGCTCGAACCCATGAACCGTGAGATCATGATCTGAGCCAACGTCAGACATTTCACCAACTAAGCCACCCAGGTGCCCCGACTTTCACTTTTTAAAAAGCTCTTTCCCTGCAATGGAGTATTACTTGGCAATCAAAAAGAATGAAATCTTGCCATTTACAACTACGTGGATGGAACTGGAGGGTATTATGCCAAGTGACATTAGTCAGAGAAAGACAAATATCATATGACTTCACTCATACGAGGGCTTTAAGACACAGAACAGATGAACATAAGGGAAGGGAAACAAAAATAATATAAAAACAGGGAGGGGGACAAAACGTAAGAGACTCTTAAATAGGGAGAACAAACAGAGGGTTACTGGAGGGGTTGTGGGAGGGGGGATGGGCTAAATGGGGAAGGGGCATTAAGGAATCTACTCCTGAAATCATTGTTGCACTATATGCTAACTAATTTGGATGTAAATTTAAAAAATAAAATTTTAAAAATAAAAATAAAAAACCCTTTCCCCGTTCATACAGGGGTACTCATAAGCCTAGGGGGGCACTCAATAGAGAAGAGTCAGGATGATTATAAGATTTTCTTCTGGAGCAGCTGGGAGACTGGATTTGCCTTTACTGAGGTGGGCAAGGCTGCAAGTTTAATTTTATAGATATCATAAAATTTACCATGTTAACTGTTTTTAGGTGCAGTTCAGTGGCATTAAGTATATTTACATTGTGGGGCGCTTGGGTGGCTCAATCAGTTCAGCATCCAACTCTTTTTTTTTTATTTTATTTTATTTTTTTTTTTTACGTTTATTTATTTTTGAGACAGAGAGAGACAGAGCATGAACGGGGGAGGGTCAGAGAGAGAGGGAGACACAGAATCGGAAGCAGGCTCCAGGCTCTGAGCCATCAGCCCAGAGCCCGACGCGGGGCTCGAACTCGCGGACCGCGAGATCGTGACCTGAGCTGAAGTCGGACGCTTATCCGACTGAGCCACCCAGGCGCCCCCAGAGTCCAACTCTTGATTTTGGCTCAGGTCATGATTTCACAGTTCGAAAGTTTGAGCCCCACATGGGACTCTGTGCTGATAGCACAGAATCTGCTTGGGATTCTCTCTCTCTCTCTCTCTGCCCCTCCCCATCTCGTGATCTCTCTCTCTCTCTCTCTCTCTCTCTCTCTTTCTCTCAAAAAGAAAAAAAAAAAGAAACTTAAACAAATCTATATTCACGTTGTCTGATCATCCCCACCATCTACCCTCAGAACTTTTTTGTCTTCCCAAACTACTGAGACTGTACCCATCAAATACTAGCTCCCTCCCTCCATATTTTTTATTTATTTATGAGAGAATGCAAGCAGGGGAGGGGCAGAGAGAGGGGAGACAGAATCTGAAGCAGGCTCCTTGCTGACAGCAGAGAGTCTGATGTGGGGCTCGAACTCACGAACCGTGAGATCATGACCTGAGCCGAAGTCGGACACTCAACCGACTGAGCCACCCAGGCACCCCTCTCCATATTTGTTTTTAAAATAGCAAATGAATAAACCAAAAGTCAAATGCAGACACTGAAACCCCCAGAGATCCTGGGCGAGGTCCTTCTTGGTAAGACTCGGACCTCTGTGCTGCGGGAGAGCCGACGAGGTCAACGCGTGGGTCCTCTGAATCTGCAGGCTGTACCATTGAGGACCTCCGCTTCCACTTCCCACGTTAAAGAAGGAAGGAAACAGAGGCAGATGCGGTCACAGAAGCTGTCTCGTTAGCCCCTCAACTACTCCATGAAGGAGGGACTCGCACCCCTATTATCATAGTTGAGGCAAGTGGCCAGAATGCCTGTCCCAAGTTGCCAGCTGGACTCACCCGAGGTAGAGGGAGCCAGAGTTAGATGCGCCTCTGCTGTTTCCTTCCTTCATTGAATACAGGTTCTGATTCCTGCTCTGCTCCTGGTACCATTCTCAACTTCCTGGAGTCAGGGTGAACAGGACCCTGCCCTCACGTGGCTCCCAGCCTCCACAAAGGACCAAATGCTTGGGATTTTAAGCACTGGGGGCTGGCTCTTAAGGGCTAAGGGCACTTTTAAATGAGATCATCCGGGGGCTTCTGGGTGGCTCAGTCAGTTACGTGTCCGACTTCAGATCAGGTCATGATCTCACGGTCCGTGAGTTCGAGCCCCGCGTCGGGCTCTGTGCTGACAGCTCGGAGCCTGGAGCCTGCTTCGGATTCTGTGTCTTCTCCTGTCTCTGCCCTTCCCATGCTCATGCTCTGTCTCTCAATAATAAATAAACATGAAAAAAAATAAAAATAAACCAGATCATCGGTTTTACAAGATTTCCCTTTTTGTTTTCTTTGAAGTCACTGTGATGTACACGTGAGGACGTTGTGGATCTGGTTTACAGAGGAGGCCGAGGGCTCTGAAGTAAAGGGCCCCCCTAGGGCCGAAGTGAACTAGGCTCCGTGGAGGACAGAGGAAGAGTTTAACCCAGGGGAGGTCAGGAAAAGCTTCTTCAGGTCTTCATTTGAACTGAGACAGAGGCATTCGTGTGACACACTTGAGGGACAGGGCCACCCGGGCAGAGGGGACATGATGTATAGCCACTCAGTTGAGACAGCGCGGTGAGCGTGAGGACGAGACACCATGGTGTCGTACATTTGGAAATGGTGAGAGCCAATCAGAGGCTGAAGCTTGAAGGGCTTTAACAGCCGTGCTCAAGTTGTCTATACTCTGTAGGAAGAAGATTGGTCCCACTCATCCTCTGGGAAAATCTCTCACATTCCACTGAATCGGCATCTCCAAGGGGGTGAGCCTGGGAGGTTTTTTTTTTTTTTTTTAAATGTTTATTTATTTTTGACGGAGAGAGAGAGAGGGACAGAGAGGGAGAGAGAGGGAGTATGAGCGGGGGACGGGCAGAGAGAGAGGGAGACACAGAATCCGAAGCAGGCTCCGGGCTCTGAGCTGTCAGCACAGGGCCCGACATGGGGCTTGAACCCACAGACCGCGAGATCATGACACGAGCCGAGGTCGGACGCTCAACCGACTGAGCCACCCAGGCATCCCTGGGAGTTGGTTTTTAACCAGCTTTCTGAAATGATTCCCACAGCAGTTTGGGAATCACCAGATCAATGTTTTCCAAACGTGCTGAGTTATGCCTGAGGACAAAGATTGGTGGGGGGGAATGTCCCCGGTTTTTTCCTGGGTGTCCTGTTTCAGCAGGTCTGGGAGAGGACACCAGATCTTTGTAAGAAGCTCAGAGAAAAATGAGAAAAGAACACTGCTCTCACTGGATAGAGAAGTGCTCGGTAGGGAGCGACATGGTCAGGTCTGAGTTCCAGAAAGCTCCCTCTGGCTCTGCTGTTGTAGAAGGAGTTGAGGGTGGCCAGGACCCCTCTAGGAGGCTGTCGGAACAGCCCAGGAAGAAGTGGAAATTAATGAGGCAGAGGCTGTGTGGTGGGAGAGGAGGGGATGGCTTGGAGAGATGTTTCAAGAGAAGAAGTTCCAGGATTTCACAAACGCCTGGGAGGGACGGACTCGGAGGGAGAAGGAAGCTGTGTGGTGACTCCTGAGTTTCTAGCCTAGGTGGCTGGGGAGCAGGCTGGGGCCCTCAAGCCGGATGGGGGAAGCAGGGAGAGAGGCAGCTGTGGACGGGGAAGCCGGAAGGGGGGTCACTTCCATGTAGATGTGCTGGGTGTAGGTGCCCTTGGACTGCACCAAGGGCAGGTGGAGGTTTCCAGCAGGGGATGGTCTGCAGCCTAGCAGAAGAATGGAGGCAGGGCTGCATCTTGTGAGTGTGAAGGACGCCCCGATGAGCTTGTGGGGTGAGGAGGGCAGAAGGAAGAGCTTGGATACCCAAGGACTGGCACCATTTACGGGACAGACATGGAGGAGGGACCCGCAGAAGGGAGCAGATCCCTGGGGGTGGGGACACGGAGGCAAGAAGGAGAGACCTGGTTTGTGTCCCTTAGAGCAGGGCTGTCCCAGCTGGCCTTGAGTTTGGTGGCATCTCTGGCGGTCTTCTCCGGAGCACTTCCAGGGGACGATGGAGGAATGAAATTTTTTACTTCTAAGGGTGGGAGGGATTTCTACAGGTTTCTAGATGGTATCAGTCGGAGTTCTTGGTTTTCTTAAGCAGCGAAAAGAATTTATTGAAAGGCCGTCAAGAACTACCAGGAGGGGGCAGGACCAGACTTGGAAAATGGGCAGGAAGCCCAAGTGCCAAGCAGCAGGAAGTACAATTGTCTTTTAACTGGAACAGCCTGGGAGGCCGCCACCAACGGGACACACTGCCAATGTGCGTGTGGTCGGACACGGAGCTGTGGGCTGTGGGCACGTTAGCAGGACACCCTGCTCCGGCATCGGTGCCACGACGTGGGCTGGGGGCTCGAACCTGGGAGTCGTGTGTACGGCTGGCTTGCAGAGCCACAGAATGACAGAAGGGGGCCCGCGGGGTAAGTGTAGAGAGGGAAGAGAAGAGGATGCCAGCCCTTCCCCGGTCAGAGGCGCGGGCAACAGAGACAGAGCGAGGGGCAGTGAGGTAGGTGGGAGGGTGTGCCATGGAGACCAAGGTGACGGGCAAATGCTGGATCCAGTGCTGCCAGTGGTAGTACTGGGGGGGAGGGCATGGGGGGAGGGGATGGAGGCTTGGCTGCCCGGTTTATCAGCATGGAGGTCTTTGGTGACCTTGGCAAGGCTGGGGCAAGGGCCAACCGGAAGGGGCTTAGGAGGGTCAGAAGAGACAGGTTGGAGTCAGTGCCCAGAGAGAGCAGAGCAGCTCAGGAAGGGAGAACCGAGGCAGTAGCTGGAGGAAGAAGGGGCCTGAAATCTTTGGTGTCTAAGATGGGAACAGTGACAGCACACTTGCTTAAGTCGAGAGGGGAGAGAGGACGCACGCTGGGTGGGTGCCTCTGCCGGAGGGAGAGGGGACGGGGTCTAGGGTAAGGACAGGGGGAAATGGGCTGGAGTGCAGCAGCCTCATGCGGGCGACGCACAGACGAGGACAGAATTGCTGGGTAGATGTGGTGGGAGCTTGTGGAATTCTGCCCACAGATGGCTTTTTATTTTCTCAGTAAAACAGGAAATGAGGTCATCGGCTGAGAGTGAGAACCGCGGGGCCTGGGGGTGGGGGTGGAGGTTTGAGAAGAGGGGAGAAAATATGAATAAACACCCAGGCTCCTCCCATTCAGTGTCTGGGGCCCAATGGCAACCACTGCACCTACATGTTAGACATGCAGGGTCTCAGGCCCTACCCTGGACCTTAGGAATCAGAATCTGAATCTGCATTTATTCATTCATTTATCTACTTACTTACTTACGCTTATTTATTTTTGAGAGAGAGAGAGAGAGAGAGAGAGAGAGAACACCAGCAGGGGAGGGACACACAGAATGAGGGCAACCTGAAGGAGGCTCCAGGTTCTGAGCGGACAGCAGAGAGCCCAATGTGGGGCTCGAACCCACGAACCATGAGATCATGACCTGAGCTGAAGTCGGACGCTTAATCGACTGAGCCACCCAGATGCCCCTGAACCTGCATTTAAAAATTTTTTTATTGGGGCGCCTGGGTGGCTCAGTCGGTTAAGCGTCCGACTTCAGCTCAGGTCACCATCTCGCGGTCCGTGAGTTCGAGCTCCGCGTCGGGCTCTGGGCTGATGGCTCCGAGCCTGGAGCCTGCTTCCGATTCTGTGTCTCCCTCTCTCTGCCCCTCCCCCGTTCATGCTCTGTCTCTGTCTCAAAAATAAATAAACGTTAAAAAAAAATTAAAAAAAAATTTTTTTTAATTTATTTTGATGGTGCACCTGCATGGCTCAGTTAAGCATCTGACTCTTGATTTCGGCTCAGGTCATGATCTCCCGGTTGGTGAGCTCGAGCCCCGTGCCGGGCTCTGCACTGACAGTGTGGGACCTGCTTGGGATTCTCTCTCTTCCTCCCTCCCTCTCCAAATAAATAAATAAATACATTTTTATTTTTTAATATTTATTTATTTGAGAGAGAGAGAGAGAGAGAGAGAGAGAGAGAGACAGAGGATCCCAAGCAGGCTCCATGCTCTCAGTGGAGAGCCCGACACAGGGCTCGAACTCACAAACCTGTGAGATCATGACCTGAGCTGAAATCAAGAGTCCCGTGCTTAACTGACAGCCACCCAGGTGCCCCTGAATTTGCATTTTAGATTCCAGGTGACTCATGCACACTCAAGTTGGACAAGGCCGGCTGTAGGCGAATGGTAAAGTCACTGCTTGAAGGAAACGTAGATGGACGGCCAGGCGATGTGAACAACAGGCTTCAGACCTGCCTTTGTTTCTTTTGGTGCTAACTAATGGAATTTCAGCACTTGGCCTTAAAAATTCCAGATCCCCCCTAACTGGTGGTGCCCAAAACAAAACAAATAAAAAAGTCCTCCCCAAACCACCAAAAACCCCTCCAAAAAAACAATACGCCCCCCCCCCCCACTTCCATATAAGGAGAACACGTTCCCTTTTTTTTCTGAAGCCACAGAAATGAAAGCAGATTCCTTCCCGGAATCATGAAACCATCCTTGCAAATGTTATTGCTAACAAGGGAATCTTGTCAGACAATCAAATTTAAGAGGCGGTTGCTTTGTCCTGTGACAGCAACCTTTAACTTTTAAAATCTTGCGATGCTGATCGCTTGTCTTCCTTAAGAATGTGTTGCCCTGGCAATACTATTTAAATTCACATCTCTGTTTTCTAGAAGGTATAAATACCTGTGAGTTTTTTTGTTAAGCCAGAGGGGGAGCAGCCGCACATCCCTCTCCTCCCACGTGCAGGGGGTGAAATAATCCCCCCTGCGACTGAGACTGCAAGGTTTTCTTAAACAAAGAGTTGGAGAGTCTTGTCTCATTCAAATGAACACGCGGGAGGGAAGGACACCTGTTGTGAGTGTGGAGGGGAGGGGGCATGAGGAGAGGTGAGAGCTGAGGGCACCTTTGGGAATAAGGCCAGGCAGTTGACTGAGGACAAGCAGAAGGATACGTGGATGGCATAATGATGCCCATTAGCTGAGGTCAGGAGTCCTGCGTTTTTTCTGGTGCCAGTCTGTGAGGTAGCAGGATTTCCCCCCCAGCTGTGCTCGAATGTCCCCATGTGTGGGATCAGGGAAGCTGGATGGTGGGGTTGATCTGAGTGGTGCATTTGCAGTGGAAGCCAGGGGCCAGGGGTCTGCGGATACTTGTGGTGTGGATGAAAGCCGGCATGGTTCAGGCTTCTCAGGGGAGGACGGTTGATGGTGGGGGGAAGGTTCTCAGTGGGGGAGTAAGGACAAGGGAGTGTAAACAGCAGTTGAGGACTCTGGGATAGAAGTGAGGTCCCTGGGGCCGAGGAGATCATGATGCTGGCACTGCCAAGTTGAATGAGTTGCTCAGCCAGGGTGGCAGCCAGGGTGAAGAGGAGAGCATGGGCACAGAGATCATTTGGGGATGGACTCTTTGCTCTACCCCTGTCCTAAACCTCAGTTTAGACTCAGTTTCCTCACAACACTATGACACCAAATGTGTTTATTTTTTTCTCATGCCAACCAATTCTCCTACAATTCAATTCAATTCAATTCAATTCATTCAATTCAATGCTGGCACCTGTCTACTGGAGTCCGCATCAGATCCCACAGGTTAAGGGCTCATTCCCACAAGACTGCCCTCATTTGAGATGCCAGTTGCAAGGCTCGGGTTGTCACTGGCACTTCTGACCAAGGGATTATCAATTCAAAGAGTCCCTCTAACATCCTCCTCCGGTTCTATAATTCTCTAGGACGACTCACAGAACTCAGGACAGTGCTTTTTTTTACTATTAACAGTTTACTATTATAAAGGATACAACTCAGGGACAACTAACTAGAAGAGATGAATGGAGCAAGTTTTGGGGGAGGGAAGGTATACATGGACCTCCCATGCCCTCTCCAGGTGCAATGGCCTCCCGGCACCTTGACGTGCTCATGACCTGGAAGCTCTCTGTTCTCTGTCATTTAAGGGATTTTATGGAGGTGCCATTATGCAGGCATGACTGATCAAGGTCATGATCTCACAGCTGGTGAGTTTGAGCCCTGTGTCGGGCTCTGTGCTGCCAGCTCGGAGCCTGGAGCCTGCTTTGGCTTCTGTGTCTCCCTCTCTCTCTCCACCCCTCCCCCACTCACATTCTGTCTCTGTCTCTCTCAAAAATAAATAAACATTTAAAAAAAATCACAGATAGAGACAATGACATCCATCTTGAGGGATTTTCAAGATCCAAAGAGAGTGTTGTCTGCCTGTCAGAGCAGGGAGAATACTGATAGAAATCTGAAAGGAGTCCGTGAAACTGATGGGCTTCCTGTCTAGTTCTCAGTTGTCTAAGGCAGCAAAAATATAATGTAATAATGATCTCTTATTGTCCAATGTATCGCAATGTGCCCAGGACTTTACTGATCCTAAGGGGCCATGGTCTTATGTTCTAAGTCCCTGGATTTGACTGGGCAGAGGCAGAGGAGCATGGGAAAGGGACAGTGAAGACCATGGGGTGGGGGGAGTGGCGGGGGGAGTGGGGGAGGGAGGGTGGAGAAGGAAAGCAATGTTTGCTGAGTGCTTCATATATGACAGGAGATGACAGCACGATCATCTCCTTTTTATCCGTGAGGAAACTGACCTTGGAATAATGAAATGATTTGTTCTAATTCACAAACTCTGGCTCCTAAAGTCTTGGCCTTACTCCCAAACTTCTCTTGTGGTTTCCCAAGTGATAGGGATGTTAAGAGCATCTTTATTCTTAGCATTTGGTCTTTGATCCCAGTTCCTGACACAGAACTCCTAAATCCTTCAGCATTTCCTGGGCGATTTCTAATGCGATGACTCTTGATAGACTGCCAGATAGCTTCAGGGTGGGGGCTTAGAAGCTCAGAACTTTCCGTGCCTGTCTCATCCTCCGGGGAGGAGAGAGGAGCTAGAGATTGAGTTAATAATCGATCGCAATTACATGGTGAAGCCTCCATGAAAGTCCCTACAGTATGGGGTCTGAGAGGGCTTCCCAGTTGGTAAACACATTCATGTGCTGGCTGGGTGGTACATCCCAACTCCACGGGAACAGAAGCTTCTGTGCTCGAGCCCCTTCAGGACCTTGCTGCTCATCTGTTCATTCTCCTTTATTATATCCTCTATTATATAACCAGTATGCGTATTTGTCTGACTTCTGTGAACAATTTTTGTGTGTGTGAACAAATTATTGAACAAAAAAACCCAAGAATATTGAACCTGAGGAGGGGATCGTGGGAATTCCCAATTTGTAGCCACATTGGACATAAGTATGGGTAACCTCAGGACCCACTACTTGAGATTGGCTCCTGCCGGGGGGGGGGGGGTGGGAATCTCGTGGCACTGAGCCCTTAACCAGTGGGATCTGATGTTAACTATAGGTAGTATCAGAATCAATTGTTGGGGGGTGCCTGGGTGGCTTAGTCGGTTGAACGTCTGACACTTGGTTTCGGCTCAGGTCATGATCTCACAGTTCATGAGATTGAGCTCCGTGCTAGGCTCCGTGCTGAGAGCGTGGAGCCTGATTGAGGTTCTCTCTCCCTCTCTCTCCCTCCTCTGCACGCGCTCTCTTTCTCTCAAAATAAACAAATAAACTTAAAAAAAAAAAAGAATAGATGGTGGGACACCTGGCTAATGTTGGAGAATTGGCTGGTGTAGGAAGGAAAACCCCCACCCATTTGATGTCAGAAATTTTGTGAGTAGAGTGTAAAGGAAACAGAACTTTTCCCTTTTAGCGGGGCAAGAAAATTCCAAGCAGAGAAACTTGGAGGGAGTGAAAAGCAGGAATGAGTGGGCTTGGGGTCTGTGTGAGGACCAGGAGAATTTCAGGGGCTGTCTAGGGTCTAGGGGGTGAGGGGTCACAGAAGAGGCTTAAAAAGGAAGTAGGGCTGAATGGAAGGCTATCGGAGGCTGAGCGGCTTGCATTTTTATCTCACGCTATTGGCTAGCTGTTAGCAAGGGATTGGCCCAGCATCAGTTCTATGTTTTGGCAAGATCACTTTGGCTGAAACATGGAGAATGAATGGGAATGGGATCGATTAAGTCAGGGGTTGGCAAACTACAGCTGGTTGGCATGTTTTTGTACCCATTGTAAGTTAAGAATGGGTTTTTCATTTTTAAATGGTAAAAAAAAGATACAAAAATCAAGAGGAATAATATTTTGTGACACATGAACATTATGTGCAATTCAAATCTCAGTGGAATTTAAATAAAGTTTTATTGGAACACAGCCATGCTCATTTGCTTATGTATTGTTTATGGCTGCTTTTGCCTAACAACAGAAGAATTGAATAGTTGGGACAGAGACTATAATACATAAGTATCTACATAATATCCTTAATTTTGCCTCTTGGTCCACAGAGCCTAAAACATTTACTATCTGGCGCTTTATAGAGAAAGTTTGTTAACCCCTGAATTAAAGGACTCTTGCACGAAGATGCTGACAGTGGGGATGGAGAGCACTGGCTGAATTTGGGAACTGTTTGGGAGCTGGACTGACCAACTGGGTACAAGGAATGAAAAGGAGGAGTCCAAGATGACTCCCAGATTTCTGGATTGAGCGCTGCATGGGTGGTGATGGCCAGGAACTCTAGGAGAGGGGGGAATGGAGGAAGTAGAGGGGCCAGAAGGGAGAGTGACAGTAATTTTCAGGCCTCTTTTGTGTGATAGTCTGATTCCCGGAGTTGGGCAGTTTGTGTGTGTTACAAGGGTGCTAAGAACAAGGACATCATCTCCAAGTTTTTAGCATTTGAGGCTGGTGTGGGGCACTTGGCATTCAAAAGCGTTTTGTGCTGTAAAGGTGTGCAGGCATAGCTGTCTGAATGTCCGGTTGGGTCAGCATCTGTTCTGTAAAATCAGAGCCAGCCTCCAAGAAAGGAAACTGAGGCTTCCTAAAGGCACTGCGAGAACGTGGGGCTGCTCTGGTTGCGGAGTCTCCTGCTTGCCTGGTGAAGCTGGTGTAGAGGAGAGAGGTCGGGCCTGCCTCCACAGGTTTAGCGTGGTCGCCAAGCGAACTGATCCTTCCGGGGCCCTGGGTTCCTGCCGAGGTGTGGGGGCAGTTACCGAGGTGGCCAAGACCATCATTGGCCCCCGTGGTCCTGTTCCCTGGGAAGCAGCCAGGCAGGTTCTAAGCGCCGTGATTCTCGGCAGGGCTATTCCCTCAGTTGCCCGCAGATGGCGCTAAAGTAACACGATGGGAAGGCGGGGTGGCCGGGAGGGGGCAGTGGCGGGAGGGGTGGGGAGGCGGGGGAGAGTCCTGCCCCTTCCCCGGGCCTGCTCCAACCTGGTAGGGGAGGAGGTGACATTCACAGAGCCACCTCATTCTTTCTCTACTTCCCGTTCACGTATGACAGCCTTGTTTCTGGGGCTAAGAAGGACCCCCTCCGCGGTGTGTGTGTGTGTGTGTGTGTGTGTGTGTATGTGTGTGCGCGCGTGCGCACGCGCAATGTTTGGGGTGGACTGATGCCATGCCCAGCCACTGAGCCTCCCGTCAGGCTCAAGTCATTTCCTCCACCTTCTGGCAGCTGGGTCTGAAGGAATCTTGCTTCAGAGGCTTGCAGGGCCCAGGCCCCATTTCTGGGATGATGCCTTCCAGGACTGCACACCCTCCTCCGACCCAGGCTTGCCCCGTGATACTCCTTTCTTCAAGCCCGGTTTCTTCCCCCTGGCTGGGGGGTGGGGTGGGGGAAGGGACTCTGGACTCTGTGAAACCCCTGCTGCAAGTGGAGGGAAAGGTGTGGGTCTGGAAGCACTTGGTTTCCCGCCTTTACCTGAGAACAGCCTCATCCTGGGGTGACACTGCTCACAGAGCCGTGGAGATGCTTTCTTTTTAGTCTGTCTCGGCCTCTTCACTCTTCAGCGAGGAACTCATTCCCCTTTCAGAGATGAGGACACTGAAAATAAGAGGGTTGCCTGGGGTTGTGTGGTGAGGGGGGGCATGGGCAGGTAGGACCTGTGCCTGGGATAAAGGATGGAGTATGAACTGCTAACCCCATTCCTAATGCAAATACCAGCTCTGTCCTCCCACTCTTGGCTCCCAGTAGGAGCTCAGGCCAATCGGATTCCAGGATTTTCCCAACACCTCTCAGGCTTCCTGGGTCTCTCCACCACCAGGACTTTAGTTCCAGTGCCTTCAGCACAGGGCAGGGCATTTAACCCTAAAGGGGGTTCAGGGCCATTAGGGAGCAGTGGCGAGGGAGGGGTGCTCCCAGAGTCTAGAGCTGACGCCCAGAAACCTATGCTGGAGGGAGAGGGGTCTAGGGTCAGTGTCCTGGGGCCACTCTCCACGGTGCTGTGCTCCTGTCAGCTCCTGGCCAGCCTGTCCCATCCACCTCTTCTGTGCATTGCCCCTGCCCATAGTGTTGGCAGCTTCTTTTCCAAATTCTTCGGGGGGCACCTGGGTGGCTCAGTGGGTTAAACATCCGACTTCGGCTCAGGTCATGATCTTGTGACTCATGAGTTCGAACTCCGCTTCGGACTCTGTGCTGACAGCTCAGAGCCTGGAGCCTGCCTCGGATTCTGTGTCTCCCTCTCTCTCTGCCCCTCCCCCACTCGCATTCTTTCTCTTTCTTTCTCTCTCTCTCTCTCAAAAATAAATAAACATGAAAAATAATTAAAAAAAAAAAAAGGGCTTCGGGAAGTCCCGACAGCTGTGTGTGGCGTGAACTTTCATTCCCTCTCTGCAAGCGTTTAGCCCCCACCCAGGACCTCATTCCTCTGGCTAGCCTTCCTCCAACTTCAGCCTGCATCAGAACACCCGGAAGGCTCAATGAAGCACATGGCTAGAGTTTCTGATTCAGTAAATCTGGGGTGACCCTGAGAACCTCTAGTTCTAACAAGGTCCTGGGTGATACTAATGTTACCGGTCAGGACGACTGTGCCTTCAAGGATTAACTCAGGGGGTCTGGGTTGTCCAAACCCTGGTCATTCCAAAGGAAGGTTTGGCCCTTAGCTGGCTCCTGGGAGATCACCCCTAAGCCCTTGGAATATTCTGCCTGATGAGCGTGTCTTTGCATACCTACGGGCTTTGGGCCTGGGGTATCAGATTAACCTCTGGAGGGGCTGGAGACTAAGTAACTGGAGTCAGCCATGCTTACACGAGCAGTTTCCAGTAGAAATATTGGACACCAAGGCTCAGGTAGGCTTTCTGGCAAGCAAACCTTCATGCATGTTGTCACATGTGGGCGAATTAAGTGCTGTCCCCATGACTCCACTGGGAGAGGACAACTGGAAGCTTGTCTCTTTTGGATTCAGCCCTATGTACGATTAGCTTTTGCTGGTTTTAATTTATATCATTAAAAAAAAAAAGATTTTAAGTAATCTCTATAGCCATTGTGGGGCTCGAACTCCCAACCCCAAGATCAAGAGCCAAATGCTTCTCCAACTGAGCCAGCGAGGCGCCCCGAATTTATATCCTTTTTACTATAATAAATTATAACCATGAGTGTAACAGCTTTGCTGAGTTCTGGGTATCTTTCTAGTGAATCCTTGAACCTAAAGGTGGTCTTGAGGACCCCCAGTGGTAACCAGACTTTGAGAACCACTACTCTATGCTGTGGGACTAACCTCTCTGCGCTTCCTTTGTTTTAGGCTTTAGGGCTCCCCTAATCAATGAAATGCGTTAGAACCTGGCCTGAGGGTCACCTTTATGGAGTGCTTTGGCCTGGCGCCCCATCTCCATAGTCCAGGGGTCAGGAGGCTGTGAATTGCCTGGAAGCCTGAGTGTTGCTTGGTAGGGTAACCCTGAATCGTCCTCCTGGGTCACTGGGCCTTGGTCTCCCCATCTATAAATGGGGCTTTGGAGCAGTTCCGCTCTCCCTGGGTGTAACAGGGCCCCCGGAGCAGCCACATATGGCAAAGCTGATAAAAAATATGCTGGGCTATGGGCAAGGGCAGTTTATTTCACCTGGCCTCCCTACTTCCGGTATCCAGGCCTGCCCATTACAGCCCTACTCACCTGAGCCGGGGCCCCCGGGGTGCTGGGGCCCACAGGTTTCAGTAGATCCAGCCACTCAGTGCTGCCCCCTCCTGGGACCACCCTCAGGACAGTGGCCCACACTCCATGATCCTTGGGCCCTCCCTGTCCCATTCTGCCCTGGTCTAAGACCAGGCCCTGGATCCACACAGGGAAGTAGGCCCCATTGCGCCCACTAGTCACGTGGCTTTATTCACAGACTCAGCACTTGCTGAGGATGGAAGGAAAGAACATTTGGGGTCAGGCTGGGCCTGGAGATAAGGGCGGCTGGGAGGCCATGCATGGTCGGACTGGGAGCTCACAGGAGAGGACCCGTGGGCCGGGCCAGGCCTGTGCGGGGCAGGCCGGAGGCAGGCAGCATGCGGGAGGCCTGGCTAGAGCTGCACGGAGCAGATCCATCCAGGTGGTGGCTGTGAGCCAGGGAGGGAGGGACTGAGGGCATAGGTGTGGGGCTGGACAGCAGGGACCCCTGCCCCTCACTCCCAGGGAAACTACATAGTGGGACAATCAGGACTCCCGATGCCTGGTCCTGCGGCTGCCTTGGGACTTGGTGTGTGACTAGCCCATCTGGTCTCTTCTGGTGTCATTGTCCTGCTGATGCTTAGACATTTGCCTTGGGGTGACCCACATAGGGACACTCTGGGGACATTTTCAGGGAGGCTGGACAATCCCGGAGAGTGTGCCTAGGGCCCCGGCAGAGTGGGCTGTGCCTGGGGAGGGGAGGGGGATCCCTGCTCCCTGAGAGGCAAGCTTGCCATCGCCCCAGGGGGTGCCGTCTCCCACAATCTGGGCCAGCCCCCTGGGGCCAGAGATGACTGAAATGTAAACCTTCTCTCTCCTGACCCGCCCCACTGGCTCCCTAACAGACTTCCTGCCTGAAGGCAAACAAGGGATCCAAAGCCTGGAGCCTCCTCCCCCAGCCTTCTTCCTGGTGAAGAGCCTATTCCCACCCAGCAGGGAACAGAAAAACCAGTTCCCCGGGTTCATTCCCTGGCTGGAAAGAGCTAAGTTTGGAAAGGTGGCAGGGTCTCTCTGGGCTGTTCAGGAAGGTGACCTAGGGGCCTGCGAAGCCCGGCGAGGGCTGAGCAGGGCCCTGGGTCTGAGGTCGCAGCCCCTGCCCGCTTTCCACCCGGCTCTCCCGGGGACTGGGGTGGCGGGGTGCAGGTGAGGGGCCATCAGCATTGGCGGGACGGGGTGCGGTGCACGGAACCAGGGCGCTTGGGGATCTTGCGCCAGCGACGCTTGTCCCAGCGGCAGAGCAGCAGCAGGCGGAAGGTGTCCCGGAAGGCTTTGTTGCAGAGTGCGTAGCACATGGGGTTGATGGTGCTGTTGACATAGCACAGCCAGTAGCCCAGCTCCCACAGGGTCTCGGGAACGCAGTTCTTGCAGAAGGTGGATACCAGCACCATGATGTTGTATGGTGTCCAGGTGAGGATGAAGGCCAGCAGAATGGCACTCAGGGTCCGAGCTGCCTTCTTCTCCTTGACCAACGAGAAGGTCTTCCTCTTGGCCAGCTGCTCCTTCCCGCGGGGCTTCTGGCCCTTGCCTGCTCGCTCACGCCCCTTCCGGGTGGGCCTCTTGACCGTATTGGGGGAGCTCCGGGGGGGCTGCTTGGCGGGGGCCTGCGCCTCGGGGTCCACCATGGGCATCTTGATCACCACCTCGGAGCCAGGCTCCTCACCCTCCGAGGATGTGAGGGACTCCATGGAGCCTTCGTCCTCTTCCTCTTCTTCCTTCCAGCTGTAGGCCTGCAGCAGCCTGGGGGCCCGGCAGCAGCGACAGCAGCGCCCCGGAGGGGTCTCCGGTGAGCCCTCAGTCCCCCGCTGGGACCGCTCTGAGCTGCTGCTGCTGCCGCCCCCCTTACCGGGCGTCTCAGAGCCCTGCAGGGCCGCCAGCTCCCGGGCCCGGTTCTCCGTCTCCCGGTAGATGCGCCAGTAGAGCGTGCACATGACCGTGACGGGGAGGTAGAAGGCGGCCATGGCTGTGCCAAAGGTGATGATGGGCTGGGAGAGGAACTGGATGTAGCACTGCCCGGCCAGCACCGTCCGCTCCCCTACCAGGTACTGCCAGAAGAGGATGGCTGGGGCCCAGAGGATGAAGGAAACCAGCCAGGCCAGGCCGATCATCAGGGCCGCCCGGCGGGGCGTGCGCTTGGCTCGATAGCTCAGGGGCCGGGTCACGGAGAAGTAGCGGTCGAAACTGATGAGCAGCAGGTTCATGACGGAGGCATTGCTAGCCACGTAGTCCAGGGCCAGCCAGAGGTCGCAGGCCAGTGTGCCCAGAGCCCAGTGGCCCATGAGCAGGTACGTGGTATAGAGGTTCATGGAGAAGGTACCGATGATGAGGTCAGCACAGGCCAGGCTGAGCAGGAAGTAGTTGTTGACTGTCTTGAGCTCAGTGTTGACCTTGAAGGAGATGAGGACCAGCAGGTTGCCCGTCACTGTGGCCAGTGACAGGAGGCCCGTGGTGATCCCAATGAAGGCCACTTGCCAGGGACCCTTTCCCGATGCCAGAACCGTGATGTTGGGGCTGACGGCGGGTGGGGCCGAGGTATTCATGGTGGCCGGGTGGGGCTGGGCGGGCAGCCCCTTTCTCTAGTCACACTACAGGGCTTCCTCAGGGGGAGGTCATCACCTGAAAAGAGAGGACATGGCCTTCGGTTGGGCTGCCGGTCGTCTCTGACAGCTCGGGGTGCAAGGTGCCGGGAACACAGCCTCTGCCTCCTCAGATCTTTAGGCGAGACAGCCTCCCCTTTTCCCACCAGTGGCCCCACACAGTCATTTATAACGCACCTTCCCAGCCATGACTGGATGTGCCAGCGGCACTGGGGGGAGGGGGCTTGGAATCCAGAGATCAGAGTCCCCCTTCAGACTCCGAGCCTCGATTTTCTCATCGGGAAATTGCTGCTAATTCTTGCCTTGCTTAACTCACGTGGCAGGAGTTGGGAGACTCGCTTTGTATACACCACTGCCAAATTTTCAAAGCACTTCACTCAATTTTATTAAAGCTCTCATTTACCAGGGAGTTACTACCAGCCAGACACAGCACTAAGTGCTTCATTGAATTACCTAATTTAACTGTCGTACATCTCTGGGACGCAGGTCTCTTATGATCCCCATTTCACTGAGGCAACCGTGGCTCTGAGCAGCTACATAAACCTGGCCCCCAGTGACAGAGGAGGTGAGTCTGATTAGGACCTGCTTCTCTTCCTTACTCTGAGCATGTGGAGCGTCAGTGGGATTCTTCCATCGAATAAGATGGGAAGGCGAGGGAGGAAGATAAGGGGAAAGAGGTGTATGTTAGTGTGTCTGCTGGTTTCCCTGTGCGCGCGTGTGTGTCTGTGTGTGTGCGTGTGACAGAGATAGAGAAAGAGAGAGAGAGAGAAGGAAGGCAGCGTTTGAAGCTGGATCAGATCCCCCATGAGGGCAGCCGGGTAAGTTGTGCTGGGCCCGACTGCTCGCCTGGTGGTAAAAAGCCTGGAGTGAAAGCAGGCAGCGGGGACGAGGGCCTCAGCTCCCAGGTAGGCAGGGGTCTGGCCCCAGCTGAGGTGTGGGAGGCCCCTTCTATTTCCCTGCTCTGTTCCTGAGTCCAAACTGAGTGGGGAACGGCAAGGGCAAAGAGAAGATCCCCCACATTTTTCTTGAGCCTGGAGTCCAGCCCAGGCACCAAAGGTGGGTAAAGGGAAAACCCTTTCTCAGCAACCTACTGGCTGGGAAGGAGGCCCCCGCAGCTCAGCCGTGGCCTTGCTGCTGTATGTTTTGGCTGGTTCCTTCCTGTTCTGGGGCTCAGGTGTCCATCTGTCCATCGAAGAGCTGGGGTCTCCTCCCACCTGCAGCTGTGGCCTCAGGGACCGTATCATTGGAAAAACTCCAGGGTACCTGGGTGGGTCAGTTGGTTAAGCGTCTGACTTCGGCTCAGGTCACCATCTCTTGGTTTGTGGGTTCGCGCCCTGCATCGGCCTCTCTGCTGTCAGCGCGGAGCCTGCTTCGGATCCCATCTCCCTCTCTTTCTCCACCCCTCCCCTGCGCATGCGCTCCATCCTCCTCTCAAAAATAAACAAACATTAAAAAAAAACAAAGAAAAGAAAAATTCCAAGGGAGAGATGTTGGGCAAGGGCCCACCAAGCCCTGGTGCTCCTCAGGACCTGGTCTGTGACAGAGAGACTAGTGTGCTGAGCCTGTGAGGAGGTTGATGCATGATAGGTGGCCTTGTGGGCGGGGGGGGGGGGGCTGTGACAGGGAGGTCATCTCCACTGGTCACGGTAAACCGGTGTGTGAGAGGGACTCTCAGGATGGCAGTCTGGAGTGTGACAGAATGAGCGAGAAGGACTGGCTGTCAGTGCGTGCTTGTGCGTCGGGGGCAGTGTCCCCATCAGGGGGACATGGAACATCACAGTGGAAGGGCCTGGACCGTGGAGCTCGATGGCCTGCCTTTGAACCCAGGTAACACCATTTACTGGGTCTGTGATCCCTGCGAGTGGTATCATTGCTAGGTGCCTCGGTTTTTTCAGCTGAAAACCAGGAATGACATCAGCCAATGGGAATGACTAGCCACCAAAGCGAGGAATTATTGTGAGGCTTAAATGGGTCCCCAGATGCAGAATGCATGGAATAGGCCTAGCACACAGTAGGCACTAGATGCCTGTGGACTCTTAGCATGTGCACCCATGAGGGCTCCCCCCATGAACGTCTGCTTCTTTGATTAAACATCTCTTGGGGCACCTGGCTGGCTCAGTCAGTAGAACACGCGACTCTTGATCTTGGGGTCATGAGTTTGAGCCCCACGTTGGGCATAGAGATTACTTAAATAAATAAACAAATTCTAGGGGCGCCTTAATGGCTCCATCAGTTAGCATCCAACTCTTGGTGTTGGCTCAAGTCATGATCTCACAGTTTGTGGGATCGAGCCCTGAGTTAGGTTATGTGCTGACAGCACAGAGCCTGATAAGATTTTCTCTCTCTCTCTCTGGCTGCCCCTCCCCGCCTTTCTGTCTCTCTCAAAATAAATAAATAAACTGAAAAAAATTTTTAAAAATTCTAATACTATGACAGCAGCAACTGATAATGATAGTGACCATTGCTGTTTAGTGCTCCCTGAGGGGCAGTCCCTGCTCAGTGTGCTCATGTGCATTATTGCATTTAATCTTAACAGGGAACCTATGGTCCGGGGATTGTTCTTCTCTCCATTTCACAGATGAAGAAATTGAGGCTGAGAAAAGCAAGACAACTGGTACAAGATCACACAGGCAGGAACCAAGATTTGAGCCTAAGCAGCTTGTTCCAATGAAACATTATTTATAAAAACTGATGACTGGGGGCACCTGGGTGGTGTGTCAGTTGAGTGTCTGACTTCTGCTCAGGCCACGATCTTGCGGTTCGTGAGTTCAAGCCCTGTGTCGGGATCTCTGCTGACAGCTCAGAGCCTGGAGCCTGCTTTGGATTCTGTGTCTCCTTCTCTCTCGGCCCCACCCCCACTTGTATTCTGTCTCTCTTTCTCTCAAAAATAAAGAAAACATTAAAAAAATAAGAACTGATGGCTGGCCTGGAGGTCACAGTTTGCCAATTAAAATTTTTTCTTTTTTAATGTTCATTTTTGAGAGAGACAGAGAATGCGAGTGGGTTAGGGGCAGAGAGAGGGAGACACAGAATTCGAATCGGGCTCCAGGCTCCGAGCTGTCAGCACAGAGGCCGACGTGGGGCTCGAACTCACGAGCTGTGAGATCATGACCTGAGCCGAAGTCGGACGCTCAACCGACTGAGCCACCCAGGTGCCCCGCCAATTAAAATTTTATTCTTTAAATTTTATGTATGTATGTATGTATTTATTTAATTATTTATCTCTACATCCAACATGGGGCTCAAACTCACAATCCTGAGATCAAGAGTCGTATGCTCTACTGACTGAGGTGGCAAGGAGCCCTGCCAATTTGAATTTTATTTTATTTTATTTTATTTTATTTTATTTTACTTTATTTTATTTTATTTTATTTTTTTAAGAAAGCTTTATGCCCAAGGTGAAGCTTGAACTCATGACCCTGGGATCAAGAGTTGGACGCTGTACCGACTGAGACAGCCAAGCGCCCCTTGGATTAAAAAAAAATTTTTTTTTAATGTTTATTTTATTTTTTTTTATTTTTTTATTTTTTTTTTTAAATGTGTTTATTTATTGATTTTGAGAGAGAGTGGGAGAGAGAGAGAGCGAGCGAGCAGGCCCCATGCTGTCAGCGCAGAGCCCGATGCGGGGCTCGAACCCACGAACCGTGAGATCGTGACCTGGGCTGAAAGCAAGAGCCGGGCGCTTAACCGACTGAGCCACCCAGGCGCCCCTAATGTTTATTTTTGAGAAAGGGAGAGAGAGAGACAGAGCGCGAGTGAGGAGGGGCAGAGAAAAAAGGGAGACACAGAATCTGAAGCAGGCTCCAGGCTCTGAGCTGTCAGCACAGAGCCCGACGCGGGGCTAGAACTCACGGACCGTGAGATCATGACCTGAGTGGGAGTCGGACGCTTAGACGACTGAGCCCCCCAGGTGCTCCTGAATTTTAAAAGTACTGTGCTAAAATATTATTTGTCTTGCTTACTGATTCCTGCTGCACCTTTTTCCTGTACCCAAAGTCAGGTGCTGGGCTGGAGGCCGGGATAGGACTGTGCACGCAGGGGCTTTCCCTGGTAAGGTGCTGGTGGATGTCACCTGGCAGGTTGCCCTGTGCAACTCCTGTCCCTCTGATCTGAACTCGGTGCTATTTAGTTCCCATTGCACAAATGGAGCAACTGAGGCCCAGAGAAAAGGGGAAAGAAGGCATTGTGTAGCCCAAAGTCTCCTGGCTCCTAGCCTGAGTGCTGCCTCCCTTCCCCGACCCCTCAAACTCCGGTGCTTTGGGGCAGCGATGTAGCCCCCACTGGTGCCCTGGGCCACTACCTGAAAAGGCTGAGTCAGACAAGAGGAGGTTGCTGGCCTCAGAGGCTGTACCTCAGAGCTGCAGGGGCCTCCCGTCTGCCTGGGCACGGTGCAGCCTTCAACACTGTGACAAGCCCTCCACTGTGTTGGATTTGGTCCTACACCACAGCAGGTCTAGCCCTGGGGGGAGCTGAGACAATTTTGCCTTGGTTGCAAAATCTGAGGTGCCCCCAGACTCATTGATCAAGAAAACAATATTTTAATACAATATTTAAAGGCCTGGGGCGCCTGGATGGCTCAGTCGGTTAAGCATCTGACTTTGGTTCAGGTCATGATCTCGCAGTTTGTGGGTGCTAGCCCCACGTTGGGCTCTGTGCTGACAGCTCCGAGCCTGGTGCCTGTTTCAGATTCTGTGTCTTCTTCTCTCTCTGCCCCTCCCCCACTTATGCTCTGTCTCTCAAAAATAAATAAATGTAAAAAGAAAATTAAAAAAAAAGAAAAAGAAATTGGTGGGAAAACCCATCATGAACAAAATTTGATATGATTTTTATTTTGTTTAAATTTTATTTTTATTTTTTATTATTTTTTAATGTTTATTTAAAAAATTTTTTTAAAGTTTATTTTTGAGAGAGGGAGAGAGACACACAGACAGAGTACGAGTGGGGGAGGGGCAGAGAGAGAGGGAGACACAGAATCCAAAGCAGGCTCCAGGCCCGGAGCTGTCAGCACAGAGCCCAACGCAGGGCTCGAACTCATGAACTGCGAGATCATGACCTGAACCGAAGTCAGATGCTTAACCAGCTGAGCCACCCAGGCACCCCACTGTTTATTTATATTTGAGAGAGAGAGAGTGAGCTGGGGAGGGGCAGAGAGAGACAGAGACAGAGACAGAGACAGAGAGAGAGAGAGAGAGAGAGACAGAGGATCTCAAGCAGGCTCTGAGCTGTGTGCACAGAGCCCAATGTGGGGCTTGAACTTGCAAACAGGGAGATCATGTCCTTAACCACCTGAACCACCTAGGTGCCCCTGAGCCAAATTTTAAACAAAGGCAGGATTTAACACTGCACTTACACAAAACAATCCTATCACCTGTGACTCACCCTAATCCTGGCCTTGGTTCCAATGAAACTTTATTTACAAAAACAGAGGGCCAGCCTCTGGGCTGTAGTTTGTTGCTTTTTTTTTTTTTTTTTTTTGCCATTTGAATTTTTAAAATGTTACATTACAATATTATTTACCTTGATTAGTGAGTTATTTTGTGTGTCCTCCCTCAAAACTGTCTCTCTCTAGCCATCTGATCACTAGCAATCATTTAACCTTTCTTTCCCTGGCCACCCTGCATCTGCCAGCTGATGGGGCTGACAGCATCCAAAGTGCCTCTCTGTTATTACTCCTGATTCCTCATTCTGAGCCACAGCCCAGCCACCTCTTGCTGTGCCCTTTGGCCTTCCAGATCCAGGCATAGCCCCTCTCTCAGCCCCAGATTACTCATTTGTTTTTTCTCTTTCTTTCTTTTTAAATTTATTATTTATTTTAAAAATTTATGTTTACTTACTTATTTTGAGAGAGAGAGAGAGAGCGCACAAGCGGAGGAGGGGCAGAGAAAGAGGGAGACCCAAGCAGCAGGTGCACCGTCAGCGCTTAGCCCAGTGCGGGGCTTGAACTCATGGAGTGCAAGATCATGACCCGAGCCGAGATCAAGAGTTGGGCGCTTAACCGACTGAGTTACCCAGGCGCCCCTAGTTTTTATTGTTTAAAGTAAGCTCTACGCCCAACGTAGGGCTCGAATTCACAAGCCTGAGATCAAGAATCACATGCTCCACCAGCCAGGTGTCCCTCACAGTGCTCATTTGCACAGTAGAGGAGCTGAACCCGCCTGGCATGTGGGGAGATTTTACAGGGTCCTGAAATCGACATCTCAAGACTCTGATCAGACAGGACCCATGTCCTTGAGTGGAGGCTGTAGAGGCTGAAGGCTCACTTAGGTTCTCCCAGTTGGGGCTGGAATCACATTTACTTGTGGCTGAAACATGGCGACCTCTGACGCTCACAAGCTCTTGTTAAAGCTAGCTATAGCTTTGATGAGTTTTAAAAACGCTTTCATGATGGGGGAACTATGGGAAATGATCCTTAGAAGTGAGGAGGCTGGCTGGGAGTCCCGCTCCTTAATGGCTGGAAGTCCCTCCCCCCTGCTCATTTTAATAGCCACATTGATGGGGCACCTGGCTGGCTCAGCTGCAGGAGCCTGTGACTCCTGATCTTTGGGTCATGAGTTCAGGCCCCATATTGGGTGTAGAGAGCGCTTAAATAAATTAAAAAAACTTAAGAAAAAATAGCCACACTGATAGACCACCATAATTAATCACCTCTTGCATGCCAGGCACTTGATGTATGATATCATTTCCTTTAATCCATAGGGCACCCCGACGAGGGTTCTTATCCCTATTTCACAGATGAAGACACTGAGGTTCAGGGGACTAAGTGACTTGCTGATGGTCTCACAGGAAGAAATGGAGCTGGGATTCTGCCCCTTGACCTGTGGGCTCCAGGGCCTGGATTCTTTCCACTTAGCGGACTCCTCTATGCCCCACTTACCAACTGGAGGGCCTAAGGCCTCCCATCTGGGACAACTGGGGGAAGGAGAAGGGTAGCAGTTCTGGGGAACTAGACCCCGATTCTTGCCACTCCCTGGATCTTCTGAGCCCCTGGGCCCAAGAGCAGAGCCGTCAATAACTCCGCTTTTCCTCCACAATCAGAAGCAAGGGTCTGCCCCCAAACCTCTCTTGGACAGTGATTTGCTCAAGAGAACATTCCTGGAGGCCTCCTCCAATCCCTGCTGTGTGATCTTGGGGAAGTCACTTCCCACCCTGGTCATCTGTAGAATGACTGTTTGTGTGCGAGGGTGTGTGCATTGCTGAGTGAGAACAGGAAATGGTGGGGGTGAGTCTGTAGCTTTGTGGAGTTGGGTTGGGACTCATCCTCTGAGGGTGTCATGTCTGGGGCACCGGAAGGGGGCAAGGAAGCAGGCAGGTGCTTTTTTCTCGGGACCATGGCCTCCTGATAAAGGTTGTTGGGAGCTTTTAATAATATTATTAATATTATCATAGCAACTGATATTTGCTGACTGCTTACCATATACCAGACATGGCTCTAAAGATTATATTCAGGATTTAATTGACCTGTTACAACTCCTTGTGAAGCAGGTTTTATTATCCTCAATTTGCAGAAGGGACAACCAAGGCTCTGAGACTGTAAGGACCTTACAGCTCATCAACGATGCAACCAGGATTTAGACCCAGGCAGTCTGCTTCCAAGACTAACCTCTTGGACCCCTGCCTACTCTAAACTGCCCTTGTGGGAATCGTGAACTCGACAGCCTCCTCGCCCACCTTGACTGGCTTGGCCACAGTCTGAGTCAGTGAGGGAATCAGGCCTTCCTTTAGAATCTAGCGTGTGTGTGTGTGTGTGTGTGTGTGTGTGTGTGTGACAGTGTCTGTTGTCCATCTGTGTGATGTATGATGACAGCGCTGTGGGAAGGGGGAGGTCTAGCCATCGCTCTCAGAGAGGCAGGGTAGCGGGTGTGTCTGCCTCATTCGCTGCTTTATCCCAGTGCTTGGCACACGGAGTTGCTCAACAAATATGTGTGGAATAAATACATGAATACATATATAAGGTCCTTCTGTTTGACTTCAGGCTCAGGGGCATGAGGATGAATCCACAGCGGTCAGGCTCCAGAGCACGGGCCCATCATCTGTAAAATGGACGAAGGGATCCCTGATGCACCTGCTGCGAGGAAGCAGTGTGAGGTGACAGGACAGGCACGGCTGTGGGTTGGGGCCTGTTAATGTTGGGAGAGGAAAAAGTCAGCCTGGGCTCAAAGAGTTAAGGGATGAGGTCAGAGCCTCTAGAACAGCTGCCCAGACTGTTGACCGCCAGAGCCTTGGACCAATCCCCAGGGGCTGGGGATCTGGCTGGCGAGAGGAAAGGGGAGGTCAGGAGCGATTGATGGGGAGAGGGATTCCTGAACACTTGGGCTTCCCGACTCTTACCACTGGCCAAGTTGTAGAGAAGGGGAGACAGAGAATGAGAGGGTGCTAGGGAAGAGATTCAGGAGGGAGGCATGAAGCCATCTTGTGATTCTGGGCCGGGAAGCTGGCAGAGCCCTGACTGGAGAGAACGGGTAATACTGGGGAGAAGGAGACACGAGGTGGGGCCTGTGGGGCTGGGCTTCTGGGATTTCACATGTGCTGTGAAGAGGGTTCCTTCTGGCTAGATCTCCTGACCGGTCCCTTCTGCTGGAGAAGCCAGCCTGTCAGAGGTGGCTCTCTTCCCCTGGGTTAACTTTTCTCTGAAGGTAGCTCTCGACCCGTTACAGGTGCACAGATCCCTACTTCTGATGCCTGGCCTCGGGAATCAGGGGTAAACAAATACAATTTACCACATTTTCAGGCTCAACAGTCACTGGAGTGCCAAATGGTCCTGGGGAGGGCAGCAGCCATCAGTTAAATGCTCATAAATGCGCTGCTGAGCCGGAAGAGGAGCGTCAGCCCTGGAACCACTGCCAAATACACTCATTGCTGATGGACTTTAACCAGTTGCCCGACTTTAGCCAAACCATGGCCAGAGCCAGACAGTCAGCAGGCTGGGCCCTCGACGTCACTTTGCCAAGGTAGCATCAGAAGTGCTCCACCCCTCATCACTTGCCCCCTGCTCTTCAATCCTTGCGTTCTCCTCCCCATTTCCTTTCTTCTCTCTCCCTCCCTCCCCCATCCTTCTAAGCATCACCATGGCATCACAGCAGAGCAGAAACCCAGCGAGATATTCACCCACCTCTCCCCGCCCGCCCTCCCCTCCAGAGCCCAGGCTCCTGCCTCATAGAGCTTGCTGCTTCCCCACCCCGTCGTCTTGCTCAGGGAGTGGGAGTGCAGTGCTGCGCTGAGGGCAAGGAAAAGGGGTCCCGGCCCAAGAGGACCCCTACATATCCTTTCTGTGACCATAAGCATGTCCCTTCTCCTTTCTCAGCCTCAGTCTCTCTGTCTGTTCCAATGGGGAGGCTCCTTTTTAGGGCTGACGTGACCTCTGCCTAAACCCTTCTTGACACTCTGGACTCCTCTCTGCACTTTGGGATCTGGTTCTCAGATCTCCAGGCCCCAGAATCACATCTTCTGCAGCCCCATCTCGCCAGCCCCTCCCCTGCCTGCTGTATCGCAGCGGCGATCACGGTGTGCCTAGTGGCTGAGGTCAGGGGGCAGAGAGCTAACTCTTATCTGACAGCTCGGTGAGCAGCTGATTACTCAAGGACAGGAGACTGTCCGGCTGTAGGAGACAATCAGACTCCTTCCGGCCAGTTGGATGGAGGGGGAGGGTGGTGTTGGGTCAGCCTGGGTGGAGCTGTGGTATGTTTTGTGGCAGGAGGTGAACCTTTCTCAGTAGCACCGATAACCCCTGAGCAGCACTTGTCTGAATGGCCCAGGGAGAGCTGACCACCCCCTCCGCAGGGGTGAGTCTGCAAGAATCAGAGCTCGTGGCCTCCAGCCCATCACTACATTGTGGAGTCTGGGGGTCCTGGGATGGGTGCCTGCATGGGTGCCCATTAGTATTCATGCATTACCAGGACACGGGACTGAGACCTGCTCCTATGGGAGCCCAAGATACCGTGGACACAGAGAGGGCCCTCTGGGCCCTTGCACACGTCAGGGCCACGTTCCCTGGCTGGGATGGCCTTCCATGTGCCCATCTGTTCCCCCAGAGCCCTGGGGCTCTTGGTCTGGTCTCCTGCTAGCTTCTGGCCTAACACCCACCTTGGCATCCAGCTTGTCCGTGTGGCCAGCAACCTGGTTCAGTCCATCTTGGGGGGGCTGAAGGTGGATGGGGGTGGTGGGATTCAGGGTTCCCTGAGGGAGAAGAGGAGGAGGTTCTGGGACTTGGCACCCCAATGTCGGGGGTGGGGGTCAACCTCCCGCGGGATGCTGGTGGCAAGGACTGCCCTCTGGTCCCCTGACCTTTCCACTCTGTCCCTGGGATTCTGGGGCCTCTGCCCGCTACATGGTAGCCTAATCCCTCTGGGCTCCGGGTCCAGTTTCCTAAGGGGGGGTCTCCATCTCCTCTGCCAGCTGAACCCCAGAAAAACATCAGGTGTATCTGCTCAAAGCCAGGAGACGGGGTGTTTGGAGTCGCCAAGGTCCAATGCTACACAGCCCCCGTGGCCTCTAGACCCCTCCTTGGCCCCCTCCGCTCTCTGGGGTTCATCCCCATTTCCCCCTAGCCCCGGCTTTGCTCCTAGGACCCTGCTTTTCCCGCCCCCACCTCAGTGGAGCCCCTCCCAAACCCTCCCAAATGTACTCACCATGGGACTGGAGAGGGGTCTGTAGGGTCCTCAGCCCCACTGCCTCCCCGGGGGCCGGCGGCGTCTCCAGGGACCCAAACACCTGGCTCCCGGGGGGAGCTGCGCCCTGTGCTGGCAGCCGGAGAGGCACAGCCAGTGATTGGCATGTCCCACCCCCTGGCACGCCAGCCTGGGGGGGGGGAGGGAGGAGAGGAAAGAGAGGGAGGGAGGAAAGGGAGAAAAGGAAGGGAGGGGGAGCTGGAGGGAAGCCTCAGGCAGCGTCTGGGGTTGGACTAGGCTCCTGGAGGGTGCCCCCCTCCTCCACTAGGGCACCTCATTCGAGCCCCGAGAGGGAGGGCGTAGGACACGGGGAAAAGGAGCCCAGGAAGGCTAAAAGTCCAGAACGGGAGAGAAGGCGGATACAGGGAGACAAACACCCACACCCACTGCACACAGACTCAGCGGCACACACACACACACACACACACACACACCCTCACAAAGGCACACTGTTTCCCGGGGCTCCTTCCCCCACGCAACACTCGAGCCCCCAACCTGTGTGCACCCTGCCCCGACATACACTCCCCGGCATTCACATGCCTGCTTCCCTCACACACTCGCCCTGCCCCCTGCACATGCCCACGCGCCCACCCACCCACCCACCCAGCCCCACACCCTGCTCTTCCTCCCTGCTGCGAAGGAGCTAGATTCCTTCTGTTTGGAAATGACACATTGGGCCTCACGTGAGAGGCTCCAACTTGGAACAGACCCAGAGGGCTGGCGCACCGCCCCAGGGGCTGGGCAGACGTGGCCGCGTGCTGGGCTGCGTGCTTCTGCGTCTGTCCACGCTGCACGGCCCGGGTGTGAGGGTATATGGGGGTCTGGATGGCAGGGATGGAGGGGGGCTGTGTGCCCACTGCACGTGCTGCTGAGTGCCCCCCACGTGAGTGTCCCCGAATACCACGCAACCTGTGTAAATGCAGGTGTCGCCCTGTTGGTCTGGAACCCGGACGCGTGTGTACACGTGTGTCTGTATTCGGTGTGTGTCTGAGTGTTGCCCGACTGTGGAACTTGCTAATTCTGACAAGTGAGGCAGCCTCTACCTCCCTGCCTGCTCCACCCCCAGCTTCCACTTGGAAGACAGACAGACAGACAGGCAGACAGACAGCTCTCCTCCCAGCTTGTCAAACTCTGTCTCCCCTGACTCCCACTCAGGGCTCATAGGTGCGTACCCAAAGTGACAAACTTGCCCTCCCCCCGCCCCGCCTCCCTTAGCCCCACTGCTTGGTCAGTACCCTCCCCCCTTTTGAGATTTCTGTGTTAGAGATAGAAGCCCTGGGGGCCCTTTGCCATAGAGACCTGGGTTCTGCCCGGGCCTCACCTGGCCCTAGAGACCTCCTGGGGAGCTGACCACAGAGGAGAGCCGGGGAGACTTCTGTGGGGCTGCTGTGTCCCTTGTCCCACTGGGCCATGCTGAAGCCCTGGGGCAGAAGGTGGGAAGGATAGGGATCATCTACTGTTCCCATTATGCAGATGAGAAAACTGAAGAGCAGAGGCGTACTTAACACATGGTGGACGAGTGTTTGTACTCAGGTCCCTTGGCTCTAAGCCAGGGGCTTGGGACCTGCCCCACTGCTTACCCACCCGCACATTTCCCCACCAAGCACCCCCTCTCAATCCTGATGCCCTGAAGGTTAACTTGGGGCTTCCTCCTCCAGCTGGAGCCCAGTTACCAATGGAGCCAGATGGAACAAATCCGGAGTCCCTGGGGCTTGGCCAGCAGCCACGGGACGCCAGTGGTGGGCACACGTGGCAGGTACATGTGGGGGGGGGGGGTCTCTGCTTCTCCAAGCCCGCTAGAGCAAGCATCCAGCCCACCTCCCTTCTGAAGTCAGGAGGCACTGCAGCTTAGAGAGGAAGGCATCTGCGCCCCCCACCCCCTCCCACCCCGGGGTCGGCCAGAGGGTCAGCAGTGGGGTCAGAACTTCACCGGTCCCTGTCCGTGGGCGCGGACTCCGGCTGCCCCCTGCTGGGCTGTCCTCGGTTTGCGGCTGCGGCCGGTGCGCGCGGTGGGGCGGCGGGTACTTGTGCGCGTACACGTGGCTGAGTGTGGGGGTGTTAGGCCTCCACGCTCCACATCCATTTCCGAGTCTGAATCAGGCTCTCTCCTTGCCCCCTCCCCCCAATCTCCTTGGTCTCCCTTTTCTCTTCTCCCACCGCCTCTGCACACGTCCCTTTAGAAATAAAAACACTTATTTTGTAGGCGGGAGAGGAGGGTGTCCAGCGCTCCCCTGCCTCTTCTCGAATGCCCCTCTCGGTCCCAGGCGGTTTCCTCCTCAAGTCCGCGAAGCCAGGGGGTTGATGCCCCCCTCCCCCCCTCCCCCCCACCCCCGACTGTATGACTCTTTTCCGTCCAGACTTGGCTAGGTCCCCTTACCAGATGGGGAAACTGAGGCAGGAAGGGAGGTAGGGCCAGGAGAAGCTCTCCCACCCGGCTCTCTCACCGCCCCCGCACCCGCGCCGGATTTAGCCGCAGGGAGGCTGGGAACATTGTCTTTATTTTAAGCCGCCGAGTGAGGCACGAACGCGGCTGCTCGCGACAAAGGGCTTGGCTAAGCAGCGGCAGGCGGCGCACGTGGGGGTCCAGCCCCACCCCCGCTCGACCCCCCAGCGGCCCCGGGAGCGGCCCGGCCTGACCTCAGCCGGTTCTGCCTTCTCTCTGGCGGGTTGGGACTCCGGCTGGCGCAGGACACCTGGGTCTCGGCTCCCCGCCGGTGGCTATTTTTGGTCCCTTTGGCTGAGGATTCACTCCTCCCGGCCACCGAGGGAACGCGGGGTTGTCCGCGCGGGGCTGGGCCCCTCGTTCAGCCCCCTCGCGTGGAGGAGGAGAGAAGCTGTCCTGGGTGCGAATCCAGCCCTGCCTCTTCCCAGCTGAACCGCTCTGAGCAAGTCGGCGTCCTTCTTGAGGTCCCCGTCATGGGGGTTAGAGATACCTCCCCGACGGGGGCTGTTTGACCAGGTTAAACGTGGCACTGTGGATTGCTTCACGTGAAAGCCATTCTCGTCGTTATTTATAACTCGTATTGAGCACTTACTACGTGCCCGGCGCTGTTAAACGCTCCACATTCATTAACTGTTTTTTTTTTTTTTTTTTTCCTCACAACAGCTCCCAGAGGGAGTGTGTATTATTATTCCCATTTTACAGATGAGTAGATTTACAAGCAGCGTGCAATCCCAGGGCTCTGTGCAAGGGGGCGGTCAGTGCGTCTGGGGCCATCCTGGGGCTGGCTGGGGTCCCGGTGGCAACGTGCGGGCTCCAATTCCAGCAGACCTGTTGTGGGACAGAATTTTTTTAAGGCAGGGCATCCTGGCTGAGGGCTGCGAGGGGGTGGGGAAAGGAAGTGAGCCCGCCCTGGGAGTGTGTGCTGGTGAAGGTCAGACTGTCACCCTGGGCTTTGAACCCAAGTCAGAAGCTCAAACCTGGATAAACTTGCCACTTTTCAGTGTTGCTTCCTCTGTCCTGGGAGGAGGCGGGACTGAGCGATCCTTCCCACCAAACCTATGAAGCCAAGCTGGTTGGTCCTCAGTGCCCTTGGTAATGGGCATGGGTTGGTGGTCTCGCCCCCTGTGGAGGTGGCCTCTATTCAGAACGGGGTGGGGAGGGAGGCAGCTGGTGGTCCTGAGGGCACCCCTCCTTGCCCACCCCCACCGCTGCTTTAGGACTTCAGCTTCCTTATGCCCCTTTCCTCGCCTCCCCAACGGGTGGGGGCGGGGGAGGAGCTCTGGGAGAGACTAATTCTCAGATCAAAGAAGAAACTAAAATCCAGGGCGGGGCTGCAGATAAATCAGGCCTAGTAAGGGGCCCCAGAGTCCCTGACACCGGAGGGCTCGGGAGAATGTGGTCACAACAAAAGACATCATCATGGGACAGGAAATCGAGGTTTTCCGATCCGGTTCCGCAGTTCAGGCCTCCTAGAAACAATCTCTCTCCATTTGCGCGGCGCTTCACCTCCGAGGCTGGGCTCTGTTCAGGGACCCTCGGGGGGAAGGGTGGAGGGCCCCTGGGCAGCCCTGCTCCACCTGCCCGGAGGCCTCGAGGTCGGCTTCTGAAGAATGGATGGGTTCAGGGTGGCCCAGACCACGGTTCCTCGCGCGGCCTGGACCTGAGCAGAGCGTCCCCTGGTCCTTCTAGCACGTGAGGTGACAGGGGTCGGGCAAGGTTGTTTGATGCTGGGGACAGAGGCCACTCATCCTGGATGAGTCTGTGAATCTTGGTTGCACGGGAGGCGCAGCGAGGAGCAGCGTTCCCTTTGGGCGTCCCTAAGCGTTCTCTATTCCCTCCTATAAGGACAGGACCTCAGAGTCCAGGCCACTTGCTGCCGTCTAGGATTTGGACGCATCGTGGGGTTGCGGCCCGGACGGAGGGAAGGGGCGCTCTCCCCAGCGTTATGGGGGTCCTTGCTTCCCACTCAAATCTCTATGGCCAAAAAATGGCTGGGAAAATCTGATTAACGGCGTCGACTTTGCTTTGCTTGGTCAGTGGACACCGGCTCCCCAAGTTTTCTGCCACTTGACATATGCACCCTGGCCCTGGACTTGACCGGATGTGAAACTGCTGGAGAGAAGTGGTGCGGAGCTTTGGGCGGGCACCCCGAGCTAGATCTCCAAGGCTTCTCTCCAGCCCTCCAAAGCTGAGTCTACGCGCCCCTGTGAGTGACCGGGGTGAGGCAGGACCGATTTCAGGGTCCCCTGCCCCTGGCCGGGCTAAGTTTGCTGCCTTGCCTCGTAGCACCTCTCCCCCCGACTTCCGTGACCGTGTACCTTGTTCCCACCCAGTCGGAGACTGAAGCTCGAAGCCCAAGGTGGCGTGCTGAGGGACGGAGCAGGTCGAGTGGAGCCTAAGCCCGCTGGCTCTCCCATTCACCTCTCCGCGAGACCCTCGTCCCCCCTGTGGGCTCAGCAAGTACGTCAGCGGGCAGGGTGGTTCCCCGCCGTCCTCCGTCTGGGCACCAACTAACCAGGGCGTTCCGGTGGTACCCACCGCCCTCCGTACTTCCCCGCGCCCTCTGGTGGCCGGGCTCTGGCCAGGGGTGGGGGGTGCAGGGCGAGAGGTCGGACAGGGCAGGGCGGGGCGGCTGTGTGCCTGGCGCCGGGAGTCCGTTTTCCTGCGCAGGGAGAGGAATAATAGTACCTCTTTCATGCCCTACAGTGCTGGCCCTTCGTTGGCAGGGGTGGGTGAGGGACGGCACAGATCCAGATCTCAGAAGGAAGCCGGAGTTGGCTAGGCTGGACTGCTGCCCTTGGCCCTGGCTGTCGCAGTCAGGAGCGCTTTACGTGCGCTTTTCTCATTTAAGCCTCAACAACCCCGAGGTGCACGCGCTGTGATGATTTCCATTTTACAGATAGAAAACTGAGGCCCAGAGAAGTTAGGTTAACTCAGTCTGCCCTCTGGACTCCTTCACAGTTTGCAGATTTTGGCCCCAGTTTGGAGCCTTAGTTGAGAACCCTGTGGGCCATTTATAAAGAAGGAGGGGCATCCCAGGAATTTGCTAAGCCGGTGTCTCCCCCAGCTCTTCATTCCGCTGTCCCATGTATTTAACAAACACGTAGCTCTGTTCTCAAAGTTTTACATGTTTTAACTAATTTAATTTTTGTAATAACCCAACGAAGTAGATAGAATTATTATCCCCATTTCATGGATAAGGACACTGAGGTATTGAGAGGTTCCGTAGTCTGAGGTCGCATGGCTAGTAGGTGACAGAGCTGGGCCTGTTGACTTCAATCAGTGCTTTGTCTCTATCCTATAAAGGCCCCCCAAAGGTCCATATCAGTGAATCCACGCAGCCTTCCCGTTCTCCTCCGCCCCACCCCCGCATCCCGGACTGTGGGGCAATCAATCTTTCTGCCAGAATCTAGGGCCCCCCCTGCCTCGCCCCCTTGGCGCCTCCTGTCAGCCCCAGCCGCTGAAGGCCTAACCAGGGCAGGGATTGATGACTTTGGGCGACCTCGGAGGCCGCCTGTTTACTCCGCCTGTCCGCACACGCTGTGATTAACAGTGCACAATCGAGTTAGGGCCAGAGATCCGAGGCTGAGGCTTGGGGAGGGGGAGGGGCCTCCGGGCTACAGCCCCCTCTCCCTGGGGCCATCAGGGGTTGGCCTGAAGTTGGAGCCCCCGGGGAGGTCCAGAGGGTGCTGTGCCCTGCCAGTGGGGCTAGGAAGCATGTGGCCCTCTGGAGCTGCGGACAAACCTTCGCTGCCCTTCTAGCCCTTTTCACTGAGGACTGGAGGCTCAGAAAGGGAGGGGGTGGGTGCATATTAGAAGGAAGGCCTAACAGAAAATGGCTGTATTACTGGGAGGGAGGGAGGAAGCCAGGCCGGATCTGGGGTTTGGAAGGTGGGAAGCAGCCCTGCTTGGGCCTCAAGTTGCTTACTTCTGGGGTGGGTATGTTTTTCTCTTAGGCCTGTTTCTCTCTTCCTTGAGCACACATCTAGCCTGCTCCAGCTTTCAGAGCAGGCTAGACATGCTTCCACCATGGAAGTGGGTCTGCACACCACCTGGGGTGAGGGAAGACAGGGGTAAAAGCCCAGACCCAGCTCAGCCCTTCTCATGGGGAGCCTTTGCTCCCCTACATTCCAGGGAGAGGCTTCCAGGGTTTTAAACCAGTAGTTGCTATTTAAAAACCACACAGTGCAGCCTATAGTATGTCCTACTTCCTCCAGATTGATAAGGCAGCCCCATCCTAAGGGAATAGTGTGGAGTCTATGCCCAGCACTGTGTTAAAGACAGGAAGGGAACAGGAGAAACCAGAGTCCAGAAGACAGGGGGTTGATGAACTAGTTGAGATAAGATGATCTTGGGAAAGCTACCAGGGCAGACCAGAGCCCATGAACTTCCTGGGGATAGGGAAAAAGGTGAAGAAAAGTACAGGGATGGTCAGTGGGAGCTGGTTCCATTGGGGGGGGGGGCGGGTTATAGGCCAGGCTGGGGAGGATAATCTGGATCTGGAGTTTATGTAGTATGTCAAGACACCAGACTGTTTGAGTCAAGCTGGAGGCCCAGTCTAGAATCTTGTGTGAGGGAAGATGTCATGGCCTTCCAGCCTCAGTTTACCCATCTATAAATACGATGGGGACAGAGGTGTAGATGGACTAGGTGGTCCCCAAAGACTCTCCCAGCTCTGATGTTCTTTGCAGGTGGGACACCTGGGGTTCAACTCACTTCTGCCTTTCCTGGCCCTGAGACCTTGGGCAGATCACCAAGCTTTGGTTTCCCAGAAGTAAAACAGGCGATTAGGTTAGCCTAGTATTCCTCAGAGTGTATCTTGCAAGACATTAGTAGATGTAAGTTATGAGAAAAAAAGACCTCCGTGATAAAATGGGAAATTAATTCGGTTTTCTTTATTGCAGGAACCTATCAGAACCTTTAAATGGCAAATATACACTGACAATCTCTGAGAGGCAGAGAAAACGTGCAGGTTTCTCCAACTTATTTCACCACGGAAGTTTTTTTACATGAGCCTTTTTCTGGTTCCCAAAGGAACCATCTGGACTCTCCTGGCAGGGGTCAATGTGATGGCCACCCATAGCCCTGGATGTGGTTACCTGGTTCCCAATCCTGGGCCCCAGGCCCAAGTTTCCCCAGCCCAGCCTCTGGCCTCCAGTCCTCAGTCAACAGACCTCATTCCCTAGCTTACGATGCAGCCTCTGGCCCCAAGTCTCCTGGCTCCCAGCTCCAGACCCTCTACCTTGAACCTCATCTTTAAGTCACGGTCCCATTTCCCACCCATGGCTCCCAGCCTTCCTCTCCAAAGCTGTTTTGGAGACTTTGGGTTCTACAGGGTTAACGGGTAACACCTTCCCTGTCCCCAGCTGTCCCCTATCCCCAGCTGCATCTGCAACCCATTTGGTCTTTGGGCCAGAGCCACAGTCAAAGGAGAGCCAGGGCCCCAGGGGAGTGATTACACATATCACATATTGGTAGGTTGAGGGGTTGCACTCCACAGTGTTTGCATTAAAATCCCCCTCCCCCTGCACAAGCCTGGTCCAAGGAGAGGGAACCCCTTGGAGGCAAAAGTATAGATTATGAACTAGAACATTCTAGTCAGGTAAATGGGTGGGAGGTGGGAAGTAGAGATAAGGGCAGAGGTCAGGAGGAGACTGCGGGGGAGGGGGGCGGTGTGTGTGTGTATGGAATGATAAGCCTGACTCAGCGGGTGATCCTAGGATGAGGCTGGGGACAAGGGCCAGTCCCAGGGTGAAAGGAGCCATTTTACAGATGTCGAAGCAGAGGCCCGGTGACTTCCCGAAGGCTAGCCAGCCATCCGATGGCTAGTGCCCACACCCACATTGTCTCCTTGTATTATGATCTCGGTTAACAGTTTTCAAAGTGCGGGGCACCGGGGTAGCTCTGTCGGATAAGCTTCCGACTTTGGCTCAGGTCAAGATCTCGCAGTTTGTGAGTTCGAGCCCCATGTCGGGCTCTGTGCTGACAACATGGAGCCTGGTTCAGATTCTCTCCCTCTCTCTCTGCCCCTCCCCTGTTTGCACTCTCTCTCTCTCTCTTTCATAAACAAACAGAGGTTAAAAAAAAAAAAAAAACAAACCAGTTCTCAAGGTGCTTTCTCTCCATACTTCCTCCTAGAAATACTTTCTAGATGCCCCTGGGCCACTCCGTCTCTTGGTTCTCCTCCTTCCTCCCTGCTCAGTTTCCTTTGCTGATCTGCATCTTCTCACCCTCTAAACTTTGGAGTGTCTGGGCTCAGTCCTTGGACCTTCACACCCACTCCCAGGTGAATGTGTGCCACTCACCACACTGATGATTCCCAAATTTACGTCTCCAGCCCAGCCTCTCTTCTGAACTTGTATATCCAATATTTTTTCATCTTTAAAATGGGCGTGATAATAGCTCTACTTCGTTGGGCTGTCAGGCAGATTAAATGAGTTAAGGCATGTGACGTGTCGCGATGGTGCCTGGCTCGGTTTGAACATGATGCCTGGGGCTGTGATTATTGTTGTCACTGTCACCATTGCTGCCTGCCAGCTCCACTTGGGAAATCTAGAATCATCTCAGACACGATTCATCTCAAACCCCAAACCCGATCTCTGTGCAAACCTTGCCTGTCTCAGCTGATGGCAACTGTGTCCGGCTGGTGGCCTGGGCCCCAAATCTTGTAGTCATCCTTGATTCTGTTCTCTCTCTCACATCCCAAATCACATTGATCAGAAACTCCTGTTGTCTCTTCCTTAAATATATCCAGGGTGCAGCCACTGTGGTCTTGGCCAGTGTCATCTCAGACCTGGATGACTGCCTCCACGCTGGTCTCCCCACTTTCACCCAGCCTCCTCTACAATCTGTTCTCAGCACAGCCTTCAGAAAGTTCCTTTTGACAGGGAAGTCAAACCATGTTCCTTCTCTGTTCAAAATGCTCGGACAACTCTTTCTCAGAGTAAAGCTCCAGGCCTTACAATGACCTACAAGATCCCGTGTGATCAGCCTCTGCTCCTCCCTTGACCTCATTTTCTACCACCGCCCCCTCACTACTCTGCTCCAGCCACAGTGGCCTTGCTGTTTCTGGAACATGCCAAACACTTTCCTGCCTCAAGGATTTGGCACCACTGTGATCTTTGCCTGGGTAATACTAAACACACCGGCAGGTCTCTACAGGACAGAGATGATGATTGTAAAAAGGGCTGGGGCTTGGGGCAGTGGGCACAGAGAGAGGAGCCCAGAGACCATGGCCAGGCCAGATGAAAGCCCCTGAATGTTCCTTGAGCAGTGAGCAGACAAGAAAGGAGTGCGTGCAGGGCGGGGCTGGAACTAGGGTGAAGCAGTGAAGCGCTTGCCTCAGGTGTGAAATTTAAGGGGGTGCCAAAAAAGTTAGTAATCAGGACACGTACTCTTTTATTTGTTAACGTTTATTTATTTTTGAGAAAGAGAGAGAGAGATAGAGAGAGAGAGAACGCGCACAAACAGGGGAGGGGCAGAGAGAGGGGGACAAGGATCCCAGGTGGGATTGGAGCTGACAGCAGGGAGCCTGACGCCGGGCTCAAACCCACCAACTGCAAGATCATGACCTGAGCTGAAGTCGGACACTTAACTGACTGAGCCCCCCGGGCGCCCCATAATATTTTATTTTTTTTTTTAATTTTATTTTGAGAAAGAGACAGAGAGAGAGAGAATCCCAAGATTGACTCAGGACTCAATCTCTTGACCGTGAGATCATGACCTGAGCCCAAATCAAGAGCTTAACCGGCTGAGCCACCCAGGCGCCCCGGGATATGTAATATTTTAATGCAACATTAAAAAAATAATGCAAAAACAAACTCCGCAATGGACAAAATATCAAGTAAATACTTAAGTCGAGTTTTAAGTAAAGACGCGTGGGCACACCACTGCGCTTGGTGGTGGTGCCCACTGGGCCTGGAGGCACGAGGCACGCGCAGTCCGAAGAGGGGCGGAGCATGGGGGCAGAAACAGTTTGGGGCAGGGGTCACTCACGTGGCTTCCCCAGGTGAGGATGGTGCCCTAGGAGTCATCCGACCAGCAGGGGAGGAAGTGGAGAATCTCAGGGAGAAGGCCGGGTAGGTAGGTAGGTACCCGTGCGCCCAGCTGAGGTGGGACCAGGTGATGGGGCCTTGAGATCCACCCAGGGCACGGGTCTCAGGGCAGCGCCAAGGGCGAGAGGCGGAGCCAGAGTCGGAGAAACGCGGGGCTCTGAAAGCGAGGCAGACAGAATCAGGGGGCGGGGGCAGAAGTTGGGAGGCGGGGCCAAGGCTAAGGGGCAATCCCGGCAGGGAATAGGGCGGGTCTAAAACAGACACTTGGACCAATGGGGTTGGGGGAGGAGCCTGTGCGCTGGCCCTGCGGGGGCACGTTTGTTCCGCCCCAGCAGAGCCAGGTGCACGTCATGCCCTCCTTCCTCCTCCCTTTCTCGGAGCTGGGACTATGTGTGCTTGTCTTTGAATACTTCTGGAGCTGGGCTTCTTGGGCCGGGGTAGCGTCCCATGAGCCCAGGAAGGGGCCAGAACAGGCCTTAGGTGGGCAGATGCGCAGATGCGCTTTGCTTTCCTCGTTGGGCTGCCAACAGCCTGCATCCCCCCTGCTCCCACCTCTCTGCAGCCATTGTCAGAGCTCCTCATGGCCTCCACCTGCCCAGGCTCGGAACTGGTACCAGGACCAGGAAGTCTCCGTGCTGATCTGGACTGCAGATCATGCCATCCCCCATCTCTCTCTCACGTGGTCTCCCCGTGCCACCAGTGCTAGCCCTGGCCAGCCCAGGCAAGGCAGGCGGGGGCCGAGGGGGAGAGAGTCACCAGATCTCAGTGACTCCCCTGGCTGTGTTTTGCCTTCCCGGAACTCGTCACTGCCAGCTCAGGGCTCGCTGGAGGCAGATCACAGAAGAGCTCAGGAGTCCAGCGGGGAAGCTTAGGTTAGTCAAACTTTCTGAACAAGAGCCCAATATGAGGGAGCACAAGCTACTGCAGCCAGGGCCTGGCCGGGGGAGCAGACTTGCTGCATCAGCACTGACCTTCCCCTTCGTCTTTTCTTCTTTGTTTCCAAATGCTTGCACCTGTCTCAGGAAAGGAGAGTTTCACAGCCTCCTGAGTGACTGCCTTCATTGCCACCCCTTCTCCACTTCCAGGAAGGACTGAATGGCCAGGTGTAAGTTGGGAGGGGGTGGGCAAGATTCATGTGGTTTTTCACTGTAACTATAAGAAAAGTCTTGAGGGGAGCAGAGAAAAATGGAGAGGAAGGTGAGGGTATGGTGTGTGTGTGTGTGTGTGTGTGTGTGTGTGTGTGCGCGCGTGCGCGCACGGTGCAGTCCACTGCGAAGTCAACTGTCTGGGTTCAAGTATAGGCTCCATTGCTTTTTTTTTTTTTAAGTTTATTTATTTATTTTGAGAGCAGGGGAAGGGCAGAGAGAGAGGGAGAGAGAATCCCAAGCAGGCTCTGCACTGACAATGCAGAGCCTGTTGTAGGGCTTGAACTCAGGAACTTGGAGATCATGACTCGAGCCAGGATCAAGAGTTGGATGCTTAAAGGACTAACCCACCCAGGTGCCCCAAGGTGTCTGATCCTTTGTCAGACAAGGCTGGATCAAGGAGCTCTGAGCTCCTTGTGGCTCTGAGGGTGGGGAGGCTAGGGGAGGGTGCAGCTACCTTCTCCCCAGGTCCTGTACTGTGTTGGGCAGAGGCTGGCCCAGAGTGTCTGGGAGGGAGGCAGGGAGGGTAGAACTCAGCACTCATGTCCACTGGCGGGCTCAGGATGCTGCCTATGTCAGCCAAGGTCATTGTCATGCTCAGACCCCTCTGCCTGTTGGTAGGATGAACACCTTGGGAGGCCACTGGGCTTCTGGGAGCCCTAATTCTGCCAGTTACCAGTGCTTCCTCTTTTCGCATTCCCTACTGGTAAATGCTTGCATTTACGTTGGCTGAAAGGGAAGTGGGAAGCAGATGGTTTCAGAACCAGGAAGCCTGAGTTCTGGTCCCAATCGAAACCTGCTTTGTAACTGTGAACAAGTTCCCAGCCAACCTTTGCCCTGCGCTCCAGACTATATGTCCAACTTCCTACTTGAAATCTTCATTTGGATGTCTGAAAGTCCCTTCCAATTTTACATGGTCAAGGAACTCTTCTTTTCTGTCTTCAAGTCTGCTCCTGTCCCAGATTTCCCCATCCTGGCACACGGCACGTCTAACCACACCACTGCTCAAGTTCAAGTATCTTGATGTCTCCTGTTCCCTTATTTCCCTACATCCAACATATGAATTTGGACATTCTTCCTTTGAAACACATTCGGAGTCACACTCTCTTTCTCTCTCCATCTCCATAAACATTACCCGCCAGTCCACTCCAAGCCACTTTCACCTTTGCTGGGACTATTGCACTAGCATCCATTTCTGCTGTTGGCCCTGGCCCTCTATCCCCAGCCTATTGTCCACAGGAAGCCAAAGTGATCTTTAATTATTTTGTTTTCTTTTTAAGTTTTTAATTCCAGTTAGTTAACATACAGTGTTCTATTACTTTTGGGCGTACAATGTAGTGATTCCACACTTCCATACATCAACTGGTGCTCATCATGACAGGTGGCTCCTTAATCCCCATCACCTATTTCACCCATCCCCCCACCCCAAAGTGATCTTTGAAAGTCATAGCTCAGATCATTTCACATTCTGCTTAAAACCATCCAGTGATTTCTCATTGTGCTAGAATAAAATCTGACCTCCTTACAAATCCCTACATGATGGGTCCCTGGCTTCCTTGGTTCTTATCTTGTACCTTGTCCCTTTGCTTTCTCATTAAGGCCTTCGGACTTACTGTTTTCCTTTAATTTTTACTGGGGAGACCTACCTGATCGCCCTGATCTTCTTACCTAAAGCAGCTACCTAGTCACTCTCTTTTTCCTACACTTTTCTTTGACCTCAGGTACAAAGAGACTTCAGTTCACGACCCTCTATTATCATTTATCCTGGCAAAACCCCCTTATGTTCCACCCTTACATGTTTATTCCTCTTTATCTCCATGACCCAGTCCTACCCCTCCCTGCCAGTCACCTATTCTATTGTGTTTGATGTGTACTCTTTTATTTGTATATGTTCTTGTAAAACGCATATTGTTTTGTGTGCAAATATTTTAATTGACCTCATTGGTATAGGTAGCAGATCTCCTTCAATTTCTCATTTCATTCAGCATCTGTTTTGAAGATACTTCCATGCTGACCTGTGTTTGCCTGCTGTGTAGTACTCCATAGTCTGTATCGCTGCATGGTTTACCTAAACATCTAGATTGCTGCTACCACCCATGACCTCAAGCGACACTGAAATGAAGGTCCTTGTACCTGAACCCTTAGGGGCCTTTGTGAGAAGTTTTCCGAGATACAGGCCCAGGAAGGGAATTGCTGGGTCATCGTGTGTGTGTGTGTGTGTGTGTGTGTGTGTGTGTGTACGTGTGCACACATGCACGTGCGTGTTGTCAGTTGCCCTGGAGAATGGTGGCACAGCGTTCACTCCCCCCAGTGGTGCACGTTGGCCATTTGGGGATATAGGGGTCCTGTATTCCTTCAAGGCCACCAGCACTTGGCGCTATCCAGCTTTTTAATGTTACCAGTTTTAATGTGTGCAAAGTGATGATCTCATGCTTCATGTGGTTAACCTTTTGGATTTCATTGTCTTTATTTTTAGGAAGTATTTTTTAAAATGTTTATTTATTTTTGGAAATTATTTTTAAAATGTTTATTTATTTAGTTTGAGAGAGAAAGAGAGCGAGCAGGGGAGGGGCAGAGAGAGAGTGGGAGAGAGAGAATCCCAAGCAGGCTCTGGGCTGTTGGCATGGAGCCCTACTCGGGGCTTGATCTCTTGAACCATGAGATCATGTCTTGAGCCGAAATCAAGAGCTGGGGGCTAAACCTACTGAGTCATCCAGGTGCCTTGGACTTTGTTGTCTTTAAAATACCTGATTAATATTTTTTTGCTCATGTTTCTACTAAAGTTCCTTCTTTTTCTTGTTGACTTGTAAGAATTTCGTGTATATTATTAATATTCTTTCTTTAAATTTTTTTAAACATTTTATTTTTTGAGAGACAGAGAGAGACAGAGCGCAAGCAGGGAAGGGGCAGAGAGAGAGAGGGAGATACAGAATCTGAAGCAGGCTCCAGGCTCTGATCTGTCAGCACAGAGCCTGTTATGGGGCTTGAACCTTCGAACTCGAGAGCATGACCTGAGCCGAAGTTGGACAATCAAATAAGCCACCCAGATGCCCCTTAATATCCTTAATATTCGAATTTTGTCAGTGTTAAATGTTGCAAATGTCTTCTTTCAGTCTGTCATTTGCTTTTTAAATTTGTCCATTGTGTCCTTCAACAAGCAGAAGTCCTTTTCAATATAATCATATTGATATTGTTGCATATATTTCTGTCTCTGTCTTTCTCCTTCTGTCTCTGTCTCTAAGCCCTCTCTTCAATTCTGTTTGTCTCTTCTCGAACCAAGAAGTTCATACACATACTATGGCTTTGTGGTATGTCTTAGTAGATGGTATAGTTAATCTCTCCTCTTTGCTTTTGTGTTTCAAAATTCACTTAGCAATTATAGTCTCTTTTCTTCCACATACATTTAGAGTAAGTTTTTAGAGTTCCTAAAAAAAAATAATTGAACTGAAATTCTGATTAGATTTCATTGAATTTCTATAAATTAATTAATTTGGGGATGATGAGCATCTTTATAAAATAATATTTAAACAAGAGCATAGAGTCTCCATTTACTAAGATAATCTTAATATATATATATATATATATATATATATATATATATATATATTTTTTTTTTTTTTTTTAGAGAGAGTGAGAGAGTGTGAGTAGGGGAGAGGGGCAGAGAGACAGAGAGAGAGAGAGAGAGAGAGAGAGAGAGAGTCTCAAGCAGGCTCCTTGCTCAGCTTGGAGCCCGACTTGGGGTTTGACTCCACGACCCTGGGATCATGACCTAAGCTGAAATCGAGAGTTGGATGCTCAACTGACTGAGCCACCCAGGCTCCCCTAATCTTCATGATCTTAAAAGAGCTTCAAAAATTTTCTCCATGGAAGTCTTGGGTGTCCTATGCCAATTCCCTAATGATATCTAGCTTTTGGCATTATTCCGAATGGTTTCTTAATTTTCAAAGATTTTCTGGATTATTACTTCTAGGTTATTGCTATTGATATTTTGGTAATTTGATTTTGCATCCAGAATCTTTGTTGAACTGTTTTGTCAGTATAAAAAAATTTTTTTTAATGTTTATTCATTTTTGAGAGACAGAGAGAGACAGAGCACGAGCGGGGAAGGGGCAGAGAGAGGGAGACACAGAATCGGAAGCAGGCTCCAGGCTCTGAGCTGTCAGCACAGAGCCCAACGCGGGGCTTGAACTCATGAACTGTGAGATCATGACCGGAGCCGAAGTCGGGTGCTCAACCGACTGAGCCACCCAGGTGCCCCTGTTTTATCAGTTTTAATTATTTGTTGATTTTATTGGTTTATTTAGGTAGATGATCATGTTCTTTCTAAATAAACAGTTTTCTTTTAAATTTCTTCTCTTTTTTTCCTAGTACATCAGTGTTGGCCAAGACCCCCAGGACTATGTTAAACAGTTGATTCTGAGGTCAAAGAGAAGGCACACAACTTTTCCCATTCTGTATAGTGCTTGTCTCGATGTTTACCTCTCTGGGTTCCTGATTTCCCTTACTTAGATGGTTGGCCTCGTTTCCCCTGGCTCTTATTCCAGCTCTTTGGTATTTTTAAGGATATTTTAAAATACTTTATACTTTTTGGGGCTTATTTTCAGTGTTACTTCGTTATTTTAATGGAAATAGAAGTCCTTTTTTCTAATTGATTTCCAGAAGTTCGTTATAAATGCTGGATACAAATCCTCGCAAATACCTTCTTTTACTCATTTTGCATTATTTATAGTGAAACAGATGGCCAGAATCGAAAAAAAATTCAAAGCAGAAAAATTTATTAATGTTCCTGTTTTGGTTAGCCCTTTTTATGTCTTGAGAAATCCTTTCCTCTTCGGCAGGAATTAATTTTTGTTTCAGATTGAAATATCAGCTGCGTTTTATTTATTTCCTGTATGGATGAGTAGATGTCCTGAGACCACTTACTGAATGGTCCATGTTTTACCCAATCATCTGCAATGCCTCCTCTGCAGGTTTCTCCTGTATGTGGGTCCGTTTCTGAACCCTGCTATTCTTTTCCGCTGGACAATTTGTTTTTTTCTGCTCCATCATCATTTACATAATCCATTACAGTTTTATAATGAGAGTTGATAATATGTCTTGATTTCTGGCAGGGCAAATCCTTCTACTTCACTCTTTGCTAAAAACTACCTTAGTTATTCGTGGCCAATTGCACTTCTATATATATTTTAGAGTGCGCTTGCCAGGTTTTGGAAAATATCCATAGGAATTTTTTAAAAGATTTTATTTTTTTAAAGTAATATCTATACCCAGTGTGAGACTTGAACTCACAAGCCAGAGACCAAGAGTTGCATATTCTAGGACTATGCCAGCCAGGTGCCCCTCCTTTGGAATTTTGATCAGAATTCCATTGAATTTATAAATCAATATTGGCATGACTGGCATTTTTACATCATCTTATATCAATTATGAGTTGATATATTATGAGATTTCCTATCCATGTACATAGTATATTTATTTAAAATTTTTAAAATACCTTTAAGTATAATTAAAAAATTTTCTCTCTATAGGAGTTAAAAAAATAAATTTTGGGGATGCCCGGGTGGTTCAGTCAGTTAAGCATTGGACTCTTGATTTTGGCTCAGATCATGATCTTCTCCTGGGAGCCTGCATTGGGCTCTGTGATGATGGTGCAGAGCCTGCTTGGGATTCTCTCTCTTCCTTTCTCTCTGCCCCTCCCCTGATCACATGCATGCTCTCTCTCTCTTTCACTCTCTCAAAAATAAATAAATAAACATTAAAAAAATAAACTTTCTAACTAAGTTTTACTAGAGTGGAGAATGCAATTGATTTTTATTTATTGACCTTGTATCCAGCCACCTTGCCAAACTTTACTATCTCTAATAATTTCAGATTTATATAAAGGCAACTATATCCTCTGTAAATAGTAACAGTATTGATTTGTCCTTTCCAGTCTTAGTTCTGCTGTTATTCTGACACTGACCACACTCTCTAGGATAATATTAATTAGAGGAAGAGACAGCAGGTGCATTGGTCTTGTTCCCAAGTTTAAAGGAGACGCTTCTAATGTTTCACCATTAAGAATGATCTTTGCTGTGGACTTCTGGTGGATGTTCCATATCAAGTTAAATTTCTTTCTATTACTTGTTTTACTAGGACTTTTAAATGCATGTTAATTTTTATTAAAGTTTCTACCTTTATTTGGACTATAATCTATTAATATGGTGATATTAATATAATTTCTAAGGTTAAACTACCTTTGATTTCCTGAGATTAACTGTCCATGGTCATAATGTATTTTTTTAATACACCACTGGGTTCATTTTTCTAACATTTTATTTAGGATTTTTATTTCTTTAAAATTTTTAAAAATGTTTATTTATTTTTGAGAGACAGAGTGTGAGCAGGGGAGGGGCAGAGAGAGGAGATCGAGAATCTGGAGCAGGCTCCGGGCTCTGAGTTGTCAGCATAGAGCCCAACAAGGGGCTTGAATCCATGAACTGTGAGATCTTGACCTGAACTGAAGTCGGACGCTCAACCAACTGAGCCACCCAGGTGCCCCTAAGATTTTTATTTCTTTTCTTCTTCTTCTTTTTAAAAAATGTTCATTTATTTTTGAGAGAGAGAGAGATGGAGTGTGAGCAGGGGAGGGGCAGAGAGAGAGGGAGACATAGAATCTGAAGCAGGTTCCAGGCCCTGAGCTGTCAGCACAGGGCCCGATGCAGGGCTCGAACTCATGAAATGTGAGATCATGACTTGAGCCGAAGTCAGACGCTTAACCGACTAAGCCACCCAGGTGCCCTAGGTGGCTGGCATCTTAGGGAGGCTCGTTGTCGCTGTCCAGGGTCCTGACACATCCCAGAGCATCTCCGTGGAGGGGCACACACCTTCTCATCACAATCACACCTGAGTATTGGGAGTCTGGTTGCTGCTGTCCAGGGTCCTGACACATCCCAGCGCACCTTGGTGGAGGGGCTCACAACCCCTCATCACAATCACTGCAGTGTGTGTAAAACAACTCAGGTGACTGAGTCTCAGGCAAGTCCTGTTGATTATAAGGTAAGCTAGAAACTTATTAATTTATTTTTTTTAAAGAGAGAGACAGAGCGAATGGGAGAGGGGCAGAGAGAGAGAGGGAGACACAGAATCTGAAGCAGTCTCCAGGCTCTGAGCTGTCAGCAAAGAGCCCGACGCGGGGCTTGAACTCAGGAGCCGTGAGATCATGACCTGAGCTGAAGTTGGACGCTCAACCGACTGAGCCACCCGGGCGCCCCGAAACTTATTATTTTTTTAGAGAGAGAGCGAGAGAGCAAGAGAGCAGAAAAGGGGGGGGGAGAGAGAGAGAGAGAGAGAGAGAGAGAGAGAGAAAGAGAATCTTAAGTAGGCTTCACACCCTGCGCAGAACCCAACACAGGGCTCAATCCCATGACTGTGAGATCATGACCTGAGCTGAAATCCAGAGTTGGATGCTCGACCAACCGAGCCACCCAGGCACCCCTAGAAACCCAATTTTTAACAAACTCCCAAGGCTTGGAAACTGATGCTATGAGGTGTGGCTGGTACTTTGGCTGTCAGCCTATGTTGTCTCCTGTCAGACCTCTCCCAAGAGATAGTGATCTTTAAATTATTTTGAAAAATCTTTGCAAATTTATACTTTTGCAAAATGGATATGAATGTGGCTTATCTTTTATGAAGGATAAAGCTGATTTTGAGTACCTTTGATCTGATACAACATTTCTACTAATAAAGAATATTATTCTTTAGACCAACACCTCCATTTTATAGATGGAAAAACCAAGTCTTAGAGAGGTTGTGTAACTTTCCCATGGACTCACAATAAGTTGTATATCTGACACTTGTTCCTAGCTCTTACTGATTCTTAGGTCTGTTTTTATTCTGTGACAATCACATACAAGGCAGAAATAGTGAGAAGTGACTTCTTCAGGGTGTCAGGAAACCTAGATTCCTGTCCTTCTTTTGCTACTTACTAGTTATATGATTGTACTTTTTTTCTTTAAAAAAAGTAAACATTATTTCCTTGTTACAATTATAAACATAACAAATTATCACAAAAGTTCAAAAGTGTGGTAATGAAAAGTGAAAACTTCTCTTCTTTCCAACTCCACTCTTCAGAATTAATAACTGACAGCTTTCTTGGGTTCCTTCTAAACAGTTTGAACATGTTATTTACCATCCTCAAACCTGAGTTTTCTCATTGGTAAAATTCAGATAATGGTACTACCTGTGTTGGCTTTACAAGCATATTTTGAGGAGTAATTGAAATGAAGTGAGGCATGGAAAGTGTTGATGGACTGTTGTGTGATTCCTATGGACTTTCCAGACATGGTCAGGCTTGGGTGGATCAGTCGTGTGTCCTTCCTTGGATTGTCAGCGATGCCTCCATGTCCAGCGCAGAGAGCTCTTTGCTCCTGATCCAGCGTTATCCACCACTGACCTGTCTGGCAACGTCCCAAACATCAAACTTGCAACCAGCATTCCTGCCATGAAAATGGATTGGCTCAGGTGGTGCAAGGTCTTGTGTGTGCACATGAGGTCCCACTGTGAGGAAGGAAGAGCTGGGTCAAGGAAAGCTGGACTGGCCACAGGGAATCCTCGCTACCGCTCTCCTGTGGGGCTGAGGATCTTGAACTGGGACTAACCCACAAGGGACACTTCCATCCTCCTGACACGCAATGTTTCTCACCACCGTCTCCTGGGGAGATTGATTCGAGTTATTTCAAAACATGTGAAAGATGCCTTTTGGGGTGCCAGCTTAGACTACTCCCCTTTCCTTGAGCACTAACCCTTCACCCTCATGAGCTCCTGTCACTCTCTGGGCACAGCTGAAGAAACCTGACCCAGGAGCTGGGCTGAGCTGGGAAGAGGGGAAGAGGGGAGAGGGAAGAGGGAAGAGGGGAGAGGGGGAAATTCTAGTCAGAGACAAGTCAGGGAGAGAGCTTAGTTAGTGCCAGAGAAGTAGAGATGAAGACTTCCCTTCAGCTACCTCATCCCAGTCACTCAAAAGGTTGGGCTCGAGTTCTTGGCCTTGGGTTCTGTGAAATACTTTTGCATCCTTCCATTAACTTTCCATAAACAAATTTGAGAGAGCTGTGGTTATTTGCAACCCTGAAATAAACAGCAATCGAATACTGTAACTGATAGTTTAAATTTTATTGCTCTTTTTAATGAATATAAGAAAAAGTTGTCATTTTGAAAGTACTTGTGTTCTAGGGGGAGTAAAATAGCCTGCAAAAAAATCATACGGCTGACAGGTGTGCCATTACAATTAAGTAAAAATAATAAATATATGTGGCATTTCCTTTACAGTTAGGAGCTAATTTTTATACACTTTTGACTGGATTTAAAACTGTCATTTCTTTTGTTAACAGAAAAAAGGAAAAGGGGCTGGGATGATCAGGAAAATTAGGGAATGCCCCCTAAGATGTGTTAATATACACACAAATGAATTCATCTTTCAAGTGTAGTTACTTGATAATTTTGATTTGGTTGGAGACAAATCCCTATTTGTGAACATAATTATTACTTTTACCATAGATACACACACTCATATGTTGTAAAATTTGGGATGTCAGCATTTGAATACTCTTTCCCCACAGCAATGGAGTTTATTGCTGTTTTATTCATATAACTGCTATTCTATAATTCTATGTGTTTTCTGATATAGTTTTATTTGAAAAAGATTATGGGGCTGCCTCAGGCTGGGAATTAATTTTTAACAATACTTTGGGGCACCTAGGTGGCTCAGTTAGTTGGGTGTCTGACTCTTGACTTCAGCTCAGGTCGTGATCCTGGGGTTGTGGGATTGAGCTCCGCATTAGGCTCTGTGCTGAGAGTGCAGAGCCTGCTTGGGATTCTCTGTCTCTCTTCCTCTCTCTTTCTCTCTCTTTCTGCCCCTCCTCCCCCTAAAGTAAAATTAAAAAAACCCTCCAAAACCCCAATACTTTAATGGAAAGACCTGAATGGAATATGACTGTAGAAATGCATGTGGGACATACTGTGGAGATGCATGTGGGACATACTCTGGTGTGTGGGTTAAGGATATTATAGACAGGAGCCAAGGAATGGAAGGACAAGAAGCAAGAGGGTGCAGAAAAGAGGTCAGAAGTCAGAGAAGTGCGACGAGAACAAGATCTATATGCAGTTTAGTGATGAAATCTATATGTAGTCCAGCTTAGAAATTGATCCATGAATACGGGATACTCAGAAACTATCTCTTTGCCTCTGGTCCTGCTCTAAGGTCCTTGTCATCTGCAAAAACACCAGTTGCATGATGGTTATACCACCTGAGGGTTAGTATTGGCTTTTACCATCTGTGTTCTCTTCCTGTGCACCGGAAAACCCAGATATCAAATATTGCTGTGTTCTCCCAGGCTTCATGTGTACTTTATCACTAACAGGAAACAATGTCTTGGAAAAAACATTTTGGATTTGAGGGAGACTAAGAGAATTGATGCCGAGGATGGCTCTGCACTGCTAACTTGATAAAGGCTCTGATAAATGACAGATGCTATGATACTGGCCTCAGGGGAGAGAAAAGGAGAAAAAGAGAAAACAAATGGCTGTGGGGGACCAGGAAGCAGAAAGGTAAAACGGTGGCTGTTCACATCTGCAGAACAGGAATGAACAAGGAGAGTCAAGCTGGGTCATTCATAATAAGTCATGCCCTCCCTGTCGTACAGTCATTGGATCAAAGGGGAGGCACATGACTCAAGCCAGCCAATAAGTCTTTTCTAGAAATTTTTTAAGGTTGGAACTGAGAGGAGGCGTCTGGGTGGCTCAGTCAATTAAGAGTCCCACTCTTGGTTTTGGCTCAGGTCATGATCTCACGGTCTTGTGAGTTTGAGCCCCACGTTGGGTTCTGGGCTGGCAGCGTGGAGCCTTTTTCGGATTCTCTCTTTCCCTTTCTCTCTGCCCCTCTCCCACTCATGCTGTTTCTGTCTCTCTCAAGATAAATAAATAAACTTAAAAAAAAGTTGGAGTGGAGGAAGTCAGCTCGTGAGGAAGCTGACTTAGGAGTGAGCCCAAAATGGTCAGTGGCCACCTTGTGAAGTGTCTTGTGCATTGTGGACATACCCAGAATGCAAAGAGAAGCTTAGGCTAGAGCCAGCAAGGGTCCTGATGACTTCCATGTCCTCAGTTCTCATTATCCCTAGCACCAGCTCCACCCTTGCCTATCTGTGGTTACGGGAGACTTTATATACTCTTTTAATGCTCAAATGAGGTTGAGTTAAACTATAGCGACTTACAAACAAGGATTCTGACTACCATAGCTCAGATGGAATCTGCTAGTTATTGCTCAGGACATTTAATTCAGAAGAAAATAAGGAGAAGAGCTCAGGCAGGATTTTATTATAACCTATACACAGCATCTTTTTTTTTTTTTTGTTATATTTATTTATCTTTTGCTTTGCTTTAAGAGTGCTGAAGCATCCCCTTGGGTTATCGGGTCATTCCAGGGGACAAGCTGGGACTTGTTTCTTTCAGGTGACCTATGCTATTGTGCCTTACAGATACAGCTATGTGGCCTGGGTGGAGCGTTTTCACCGCAATTAGGCTGCTTGTTTAAGCAACTCCTGTTAACGTGTGAGCCATTTCATTTGCTTTACAACTCAGAAGGTCCAGCTTCACACTGTAAACTGCCTATTATCCTAATGAAACGTTCTCTTGTGCAGGCACAAGCTTTGACATTACTGGCTCAAATAAGAGGTATGCTGGTTGTGCTTTTGAAATAGGACTTTTAGTGCCCCATGCTGTTGTGTGGTGGTGGATGATGGTCCCATCCTTAGCATCTATTGGAAGAGGATTGTATTAGCCTTGGCATCTGCGTACATCTCTGGGAATGAAGAACTATATGAGTCTGACTTTGTCAGCCAATGAAACCAAAAAATGATACAGAGATTACCACCAAGTCTCCATTTTGAAGGAAATGCAAGGTGCTCACTTACTCAGATTCTTTGTCCTACATGGCAAGAAATACGAGCTTTGGATCAAACTGCCTCCTCTTTTGAACAGAAGAACAAGAGGTAGGTTGATAGATCCTAGAGTACTGTCAACTTTGGGAAGAGGAATGTGGAGTTTTAAGAAGGGAAATGGGGGGGGCGCCTGGGTGGCGCGGTCGGTTAAGCGTCCTACTTCAGCCAGGTCATGATCTCGCGGTCCGTGAGTTCGAGCCCCGCGTCAGGCTCTGGGCTGACAGCTCGGAGCCTGGAGCCTGTCTCCGATTCTGTGTCTCCCTCTCTCTCTGCCCCTCCCCCGTTCATGCTCTGTCTCTCTCTGTCCCAAAAATAAATAAAAAACGTTGAAAAAAAAATTAAAAAAAAAAAAAGAAGGGAAATGGGGAAGCAGAATCGGAAAGATTGATAACATATAAATTAAGAGGGGATGGACATGAATGTCTTAGAACTTGGGTTGAGGCTGGCAAATAATGAAGAAAAGACCCCCCACTCTGCATGGGGGTGGGTGGCATATGATCCCTGCATGCCTCAGAGGGAGGAGGACTAACCATGCTTGGTCACCTTCTGCTTCTGTGTCTTGGGTCCGCCTAATGGGAGCATGGCTTAACTTGGATCAATTCAGGCAGATGCTGCATTAGGTAAATTTGGGGACTATGCCCTACCAGGGCCCCTTCTTAGCGCATCTTCTCTGCACAGCCCTGACTAATAAGCAGTGGGCTGTGTAATTCCACTATATTGCCCCTTGGCATGATGATTAGATGAAGTGTGGACACCTGAGCCAGTTGTGGGGTAAGAGGAGGTTCACAAGCGTGTTGCACTGAGCCAATCAGAGCCTTTGTTAAGAATTTGAGTTAAGATGCACACAAGCATTCTGGTTGGTGGTGGGTCCTAAATCTGAGAGATAATGGAGTAGATATAGGGCTGGTGGTCATCTTGCAAGATGAACACGCAGACGAAATGTGGTGAGAAGGAAAGAGTAATGGAGTAAGTGTATAGAGATGCCTCTGGTGCTCTAATTCCTGGCTCCAGTTTCCCTGAAGCCCAGACACATTTTGTTTCTTGTCCCTGGATTCCCTAAAATCTCTGTATTGTTACAGTAACGCTCCTTTTTCCCATGAGCTGATTTGAGAGATCTTCTCTTCCTTGCAACCAAAAGACCATTGACTAGAACAGATGTTTAAGGGCATAATCAATGTGATACCTACAAAGTACAGAATTCAGCTGGGTGAACCACTTAGCAGGCCAGGGTAACGCTACAATTGTGTGTGTGTGTGTGTGTGTGTGTGTGTGTGTGTGTGTGTGTGTGTGTGTCTGAGGGGTATTAAGTCAGTAGAGATGAAATGACCCCTCATAACTCTGTTCTCTTTCCCAACTTAGTTTCTTGGCTGCTTTCCATCTCCTGGCCTCAGCTGCTGAGAGCTATTTCTAGATGAAGTCAGTAAACTGTTTTTGTCTCTAGGACTCTGACCCCCAAATTCCCTACTCAGGTATACTCCCTTTTCCTTCTACCACTCACACACCTCCTTTCTCTCTTCCTCTGTATCCCCTCCCTGCCTCCCTACCCTGTAGAATTTTCCAATCCCCCAGGGAAACCAAAACAGAATATCAAACTTGCAGCGCAGTGTCTCTCTCTGGTGGGGGCAGAGGGGGTAAAGAGCAGCTTCCTGTGAAAGCTTCCATAATTTCCTCTACCAGAAAGTCTGCAAATCCAACCACTGTTGTCTTACCATATTTTGGGCAAAGGTCTTCATAGCTCCAGTGTTTTCCCACATTTAGACAAACTTGGGTTAGGGTCAAAAAGTCTGTATCTGTGGGGTTGCTAAAATGGAAACATAGGGGTTTGAAGGGAGGTAGGGGACCCAGGTTTCCTCATCTCAGTCATGATGGTGGGAGGGAAGGTGCTATTGTCATAGATCCAGCCACCGATGCAAGGCTCTGTGGCCCTTTTGCTTGCTATTGGCTTCTGTGCCATTGGGAAAGGGTAGTCCCCAGTGGGGGACAATGAAGGGGAGGCAGAGTGTTGTGGGAGGCCATCGGGAGCATGGAGAGGACCACTAGAGTGACCTGGATATGCTGGAAGCTCCCGACACCCTCCACCTGCTGCAGGAGGTTGTTGAAGACCATGGGCAGGACCTAGCAAGAGCAGCTGGGCTGAGGCCTCCTGCTCCCTCAAACTGTTTTCTGTCTTTCCATTCAGAGGGAGGAGAGGGAGTGCCCTTTGTCTCTTCAGCTCACCAATTCTTCTGTCTCCTGTAGCCCTAGGCCTCCTGATGGCCAGCTATAGTTTTTATAACTTTTTCCTAAGGCGCCAAGTTAAACTGTGACTTCGCAGTAGGGCATTCAATTATTAAGACTCAACAGGTTGGGGCACCTGGCTGGCTCAGTTGGTAGAGCATCTAACTCTTGATCTTAGGGTCTTGAGTTCAAGCCCAATACTGGGCATGGGGCTTACTTAAAAAAAAGATTCGACAGGTTAATTGTTGTTCAAAGCCTTCTAAAGGGTAGGTAAAGTTGGATCAGGTGGAAGAAACTGCCTTCCTTGTGAAGGAGGGATATGTGCAGTGCCCCATCATTTGGCTTTTTGAGTCTCCCCAGCTCCAAGCCAGGGCCACAGCTTAACCTTCCCTCAAAAAGTAAACCCTTTTCAGAGGTATATATCAGTAGGGTCTCTTTTCTCATTATAATATTTTCTTCAAGCCACCCCCAAATTTTCTCCTTCCCAGAATTATAACAGATAAAATCAAGGAAATGTCTACCATAGTCTATCCCATTAGCTGATTAAACATCCTCAAATCCTTTTTTAAAGAAGATTTTATTTATTTATTTATTTATTTATTTATTTGATTTCAATATATCTTTTTTTATATATTAAATATAATTTATTGTCAAATTGGTTTCCGTACAACACCCAGTGTTCATCCCAACAGGTGCCCTCCTCAATGCCCATCACCCACTTTCCCCTCTCCCCCACCCCCCGTCAACCCTCAGTTTGTTCTCAGTATTTACGAGTCTCTTATGGTTTGCCTCCCTCCCTCTCTGTAACTTTTTTCCCCTTCCCCTCCCCCATGGTCTTCTGTTAAGTTTCTCAGGATCTACATATGAGTAAAAACATATGGTATCTGTCTTTCTCTGCCTGACTTATTTCACTTAGCATAATACTTTCCAGTTCCATCCATGTTGCTGCAAATAGCCAGATTTCAATCTTTCTCATTGCCAAGTAGTATTCCACTGTATATATAAACCACAATTTCTTTATCCATTCGTTAGTTGAGGGACATTTAGCTTCTTTCCATAATTGGCTATTATTGAAAGTGCTGCTATAAACATTGGGGTACATGTGCCCCTAGGCATTAGCACTCCTGTATCCCTTGGGTAAATTCCTAGCAGTGCTATTGCTGGGTCATAGGGTAGATCTATTTTTAATTTTTTGAGGAACCTCCACACTATTTTCAAGAGCGGCTGCACCAGTTTGCATTCCCACCAACAATGCAAGAGAGTTCCCGCTTCTCCACATCTTTGCCAGCATCTATTGTCTCCTGAGTTGTTCATTTTAGCCACTGTGACCGGTGTGAGGTGGTATCTCAGTGTGGTTTTGATTTATATTTCCCTGATGAGGAGTGACGTTGAGCATCTTTTCATGTGTCAGATTTTATTTTTTTAAAACGTAATCTCTACATCCAAGGTGGGGCTTGAACTCACAACCCCGAGATCAAGAGTTGTACATTCCACTGACTGAGCCAGCCAGGCCCCCTACTAAAATCCTTTCTTTTTTTTAAATAAAGTCTATTGAAGTTTAGTATATACAATAAAATCCGTCATGTTTGAGGGCACATTTTCACAAGTTCTGACAAACTTATACACTCATATAACCACTATATAGAACGTTTCCATCATGTCCCCCTTCCCCATGTCCTGGTGACATATCTTTACTTAGCCTTGGACAACAGATTTGTTTTTTCTAGAATTTCAGATGAATACCATACAGTGCATATTCTTTTGTGTCTGGCTTCTTTCGGTCAGCCAAATGTTTCTGAGATTTATCCACTTTGTAGTATACCAATAGTTCATTCTTTCTTATTGCCATTATGTGGGTATACCACAATTTGTTTATTCATTTACCTGTTAATGAACATTTGGGCTGTTTCCAGTTTTTGACTGTTCCAAATAAAGTGTCTGTGAACACCTGTGTCCAATATGTGGACATATGTTTTAATTTCTCTTGGGTAAATGCCTAGAGGTGGGATTGCTGGGTTATTCAGTTAGTGTGTGATTAACTTTATCGGAAGCTGCAAGTTGTTTCCCAAAGTGTTTTCAAGTTTTATGTTTCCACCAGCAATGAATGAGAGTTATAGTTACTTCACATTCTTTCCAGTGCTTGGTATGGTCCACCTTTGGAATTTTAGCCATTTGGGTGGATGTGTAATGCTATCTCATGGTTTACATTTTCTAGATTACAAATGATGATAAGCATCTTTTCATTTGCTTATTGGCCATTCCATTGGCCATCTTCTTTTTGCCCATTTTGAATTCGAGTGTTTGACTTCTTTATATTGAGTTGCAGAGTTCTCTATATACACTATAGATTTGTGGAACTCTATATTTATTTGCATACTCTTTCCTCTCCAGAAGTTTATGCTGCAAATTCTAGCTGCATTGGTCACTCTGTACTTCTGTTTTTTCCCCCTCAGCTCCATGATATCAGCAGACTTTCTTTGGATTCCATTTCTCTACATAGCAGTCCAGACATTGTCCCAGGGGAAGAAAGCCTGAGTAATGATAAATAGGTCTCACATTATTTGTTTCCCTTTTCAAGAAATTACAGTCCTGTACCACCTGTTGTCCAATGTCTGAAAATGATTTCCCTCACTTTCTTTAGTTTTTTGGTTGTTTATGGTGGGAGACTTATTTTGGACCTTGCTATTTCCTCATGCCTGGAATATTTTCTTTTCCATCCTTAATGCTTGTAAGACAACAATGTTCTTAGTGTAATTGGAAGTGGACTTTATCCCTCCCGAAAGGAAGATGCTAGGTAGGAGGTATGGGAGAAACTTCCATTCTCCTGACTTTTTGTTTCCTTGTGGAATAAGAAGTGAGTTATCTGACTGGCAAGTCTGAGAGAAGGAACAGGGCATTTCTGGATATTTTTCTTCTTCCTCTCTTTTGAGGTCTCCCTGCCTTCAGAGAGCATGTGTTTTGATTGCTTTTGACTCCATAGTGAGGTATTTGACTGCTGTCTCTCTCTCAATAGGCTTCATACTTTGGAGCAGAAAAGATAGTTTTTTTTTTAAATTTTAAAGGATTTATTTATTTTGAGAGAGAGAGAGAGAGAGAGAGAGAGAGAGAGAGAGAGCCAGAGAGCAGGGGAGGAGCAGAGAGAGAATCCCAAGCAGGCTCTGCACTGTCAGCATGGAGCCCCACATGGGGATCAAATTCACAAACCATAAGATCATGACCTGAGCCAAAATCAAGAGTAGGACACCCAGCCGACTGAGCCACTCAGGCACCCCAAGACAGGTGTTTTGATAGTTTATTTCGTTCAACTCCAAGTTCAGGATTTCTGAGTAATATCTTCTTATTTTATTTTTATTTTTTAAATGTGTATTCATTTTTGAGAGAGAGAGAGAGAGAGAGAGAGAGAGAGAGAAGTAGTGGGGAAGGGGCAGAGAGTGAGGGAAACACAGAATCTGAAGCAGACTCGAGGCTCTGAGCTGTCAGCACAGAGTCCGACGTGGGGCTCGAACTCACCAACTACGAGATCATGACCTGAGCCGAAGTTGGACATTTAACCCACTGAGGTACACAGGCACCACCCTGAGTAATGTCTTCTTTAATTCTGTTGTCATCCTATCTTCATGGATGTATAGAAATCAGAAGATACTGTTTTTTATTTTTTCAGTTGTTTCTATTTATAGAAACGTATTGGCAAGAAGCCATGAAGACTATAATATCAGTTGTTGGGACTTCTCCTTTCAGCCAAAGAGTAACAGAACCTGGATTTACTCTCCTGCCTTAAACTAATAAAAAGCCTGTAAAATTATTTACAACAACTGTTTTAGACATAAGACAACAGGCAGCACAGGACAGTTATCCCTTGAGAGGAGGGAAACAAACAAAATGAACCTTATGAATTTGTTCAGTGGTGAACATTTCAAGGCTATAGAACATTGGGGATAGGGAGGAAAGTAGGTGTTCTCTCAGAGTTGAAGAAATAGATTTAGGAGTTTGGATAGCTTGTAGGAAACCATGCAGGCCAGAAGATAATGGAGAAATATTTTTAAAGAACTGAAAGAAAAAAACTTGTCAACCTAAAATTCAATACCTAGGAAAAATATCCTTCACGTCCAAAGGCAGAATCATGGCTTTTTCAGGCATACAAAAGTTGAAGGAATTTAGCAGTGGCAGACCTCCATTCTAAGAAATGTTAAACGAAATTAAATAGTAATTAAAAACCACCCTGAAAAGAAAATTCCAGGCACATGTGACTTCATGGACTAATTTTGTGAAACACTTTAAGGGAGGAAGTAATACCAAGTTCTACACTTATACGAAGTTGAAGAGTAGAAAATACTCCATAACTCATTCTATGAGGCAGTATTACCTTGTGTCTTTGCTCAGGTTGCTATAACAAAATACCATAAACTTATTTATGGTATTTATTTTTGTGTGGCTTATTAACAGCAGAAATCTATTTCTCACAGTTCTATAGGCTAGAAGTCTGAGATCATGGTGCCAGCATGGTTCGGCTCTGGTGAGAATGTTTCCCAGGTTGTAGATAGCTAACTTCTCATTGTGTCCTCACATGGCAGAAAGAGAGAGCTAGCTCTCTGGCCTCTTTTTATAAGGGCACTAATCACATTCATGAGGGTGCCACTCTTGTGAACTAATTATCTTTCAAAGGCCCACCTCTAAATACTATCATATTGGGGATCAGATTTCAACGAATGAGTTTTGGAGGGATACAAATATTCAATCATAACACTTTGATCTTAAAACTAGGCAAAAACAGGGGTGCCTGGGTGGCTCAGTTGGTTAAGTGTCCAACTTCAGCTCAGGTCATGATCTCGCAGTTTGTGAGTTTGAGCCCTGCATGGGGCTCTGTGCTAACAGCTCAGAAGCCTGCTTTAGATTCTGTGTCTCCTCCTCTCTCTGCCCCTCCCATGCTCATGCTCTGTCTCTCTCTGTATTTCAATAATAAATGAATGTTAAAATTTTTTAAAAAAAATTAGGGATGCCTGGATGGCTCAGTTGGTTAGGTGTCTGACTCTTGATTTCGGCTCAGATCATGATCTCATGGTTCAGTTCCTGAGTTTGAGCCCTGAGTCGAGCTCTGAGCTTAGCGTTGAGCCTGCTTGGGATTCTCTGTCTCTGTCTGTCTTTCTCTGTCTGTCCCTTCCCCACTCTCACTCTCTCAAAAATAAACAAACGTTAAAAAAATTGTTTAAAAAAACAGGCAAAAACATTACAGTAAAACAAAACTAGAGACCAGTATCCCTTATGAACATAAATGCAAAATTCTTTAATTTATTTTTTTTGTTTGAAGCTTTAATTTAAATTCCGGTTAGTTAACATATAGTGTAATGTTAGTTTCAGAAGTAGAATTTAGTGGCTCATATAACACCCAGAGCTCATCACAAGTGTCCTCCTTAATCCCTATTACCTATTTAACCCATCCCCCCACCCCTCCCCTCCAGCAACATTCAGTTTGTGCTTTATAGTTAAGAGTCTGTTTTATAGTTTCCCTCTCTCTTTTTCTCCCCCTATGTTCATCTGTTTTCTCTTTCTTTCTTTCTTTCTTTCTTTCTTTCTTTCTTTCTTTCTTTCTTTCTTCCTTTCAGAGAGAGAGAGAGAGAGAAAGCACAAGCATGTGTGAGTGAGTGGGGAAGGGGCAGAGGGAGGGGTAGAGGGAGAAAGAAAGAATCTCAAGCAGGCTCCTTGATGCAGGGCTCAATCTTACAACTGTGAGATCAGGACCTGAACTGAAATCAAGAGTTTGATGCTTTGTGTCTTAAATTCCATATATGAGTGAAATCATATCGTATTTGTCTTTCTCTGATTGACTTATTTTGCTTAGCATGATACACTTTAGCTTCATCCACATTGTTGCAAATGGGAAGATTTCATTCTTTTTTATGGCTGAATAATATCACACACACACACACACACACACACACACACACACACACACACACACACTTTGAATCAGTTTTTTTTGTGTCCTTTGGGTAAATACCTAGTAGTGTGATTGCTGGATAGTAGGATCTAACTGTAAATAATCAATTAATGTAATTCATCATGTAAATAGACTAAAAAAACCTGTATGATCATTTCGATAGATGCAGAAAGAGCATTTGACAAAATTCAACATCCACAACATCTCAGCAAACTAGGAATAAAAGAGAACTTCTTCAAAATGATAAGCGACACTTGTGGGAAAACTATAGCTAACATCATACTTAATTGTGAAAGACTAAATGTTTTCCTTCTAAGTTCAGGAAAAAAACAAGAATATTCACTCCTACCACTTTTGTTCAACATTGTATTGGAATGTAATAATGTAAGTAAAATAAATGAAAGATTTCCAGAAAGGAAAGAAGATGGAAATCTGCCTTTATTTGCAGACAATATGATTGTTTTTACCAAAAATCCTAGGGAATTTACAAAAGGAGCTACTGGGACTAACGTGTTCTTAGCAGATTTTCAGGATGCAAAGTCAGTATACAAAAATCAAGTGTATATCCATATGGTAGCAATGGACAATTGAAATAAAAATATCATTAATAATTGCATAAAATGCTTAGGGATAAATTTGATAAAATATGTGCGAGGCCTAGACATTGAAAATTACAAAACATTGCTGAAAGAAGTTAAAGATCTAAATAAATGGAGAACTATATCATGGATTGGAACATTTAATATCGTTAAGATAGCAGGATGCCTGGGTGGCTCAGTTGGTTGAGCGTCTGACTTCAGCTCAGGTCATGATCTCGTGGTCTGTGAGTTTGAGCCCCGCGTTGGGCTCTGTGCTGACAGCTCAGAGCCTGGAGCCTGCTTTGGATTCTGTGTCTCCCTCTCTCACTGCCCCTCCCCCGCTCATGCTCTGTCTCTCTCTCTCTCTGTCAAAAATAAATAAACATTAAAAAAAATATATTGTTAAGATAGCAATTATTTCCGGGGTGCCTGGGTAGCTCAATCAGTTAAGAGTCTGACTCTTGATTTTGGCTCAGGTCATGATCTCACTGTTTGTGAGATCAAGCCTTGCATTGGGCTCTGTGCTGACAGCATGGAGCCTGCTTGGGATCCTCTCTCTCCCTCTCTCTCTGCTCCTTCCTCGCTTTTGCGATCTCTTTCTCCCTCTCTCTCAAAATAAATAAATAAACATTAAAAAAGATGTCAATTATTTCCAATATGATCTCTGGATTTTATGTAATACAAACCAAAATTGCAGCAGTTTTTTGGGGCAGAAATTTACAAGTTGATTTTAAAATTTATATGGAAATGCAAAGGCTCTAGACTAGCCAAGGCAACTTTGAAAGAGCTAAACAGAGTTAAAGGATCTACACTATCTGTGTTCAAGACTAATTATAAAGTCACAATAATCAAGACAGTGTGGTACTCATGTAAAGACAAATAAATAGATCAGTGGTATGGAATAGAAAGTCCAGAAATAGAGCCACACACAGGGCCATTTGATCTCTGACCAAGATGTCTAGACAATTAATTGATGAAAAAAAATCTTTGAACAAATGCTGCTGGAACAGTTGGATATCCATATGCAAAAGGCAATGCATCACAGCCCTCTTTCCTCACATTATTTACAAAGATACCTCAAAATGGAACATAGGCATAAATGTAAGAGTAAAAACTATAACATTTATATAAGAAAACTTAAGAGGAAATTTTAGTGTCCTTCAGTTTGGCAAATATTTTAAAAATAAGGCACAAAAAAGCATAAACTATAAAAGAAAAAACCAGTACATTGGCCTTCATCAAAAATTTAAAATTTTTGCTATTCAAAAGTCACTGTTATAAAAATGAAAAAGCAAGCTATAAACTTGGAGAAAATATTTGCAAAACACATAACTGGCAAAGGATTCGTTTCTAGAATATATTAAAGAAATCTTTCAACTCAATCATAAGAAATCAAACAATTAAATTCAAAACATGCAACATTTTTGAAGATACTTTACCAAAGAAGAGATCCAAATGGAAATAAGTACCTGAAAGTTGTTTAACATCATTAGTCATTAGGGAAGTGCAAATGAAAAGTATAATAATGTACTACCACACATTCACTACTGTGGCTAAAATTTAAAGTATAGATCATACCAAGTTTTGGCAAGATGTGGAGCCACTGGAACTCTTATATACTGCTGGTAGGAATGTGAAATGTTACAACCACTTCGGAAAATTGGTTATTCTTAGGACTGCCTGGGTCATGATTCCAAGGATGTGGGATCAAATCCTGCATCGGGCTCCATGCTGAGTGTGGATCCTACTTAAGATTCTCCCTCTCTCAGGGTGCCTGGGTGTCTCAGTCGGTTAAACGTCCGACTTCAGCCCAGGTCATGATCTCATGGTTTATGGGTTCGAGCCCTGTGTTGGACTGTGTGCTGACAGCTCAGAGTCTGGAGCCTGCTTTGGATTCTGTGTCTCCCTTTCTCTCTGCCCCTCCCCTGCTCATTCTCTCCCCCCTCTCAAAAATAAATAAACATTAAAAAAAGATTCTCCTTCTCTCTTCCTCTACCCCTCTCCACTGCTTGCGTGCTCTCTCTCTCTCAAATTAAAAAAAAAAAAAGTTAAATAAATGCCTTATATACTACCTACCATTCCATTTTTTGATATTTGTTCAAGAGAAATGGAAGCCTATGTCCACACAAAGAAAGGGCATGAGGAAACTTTCTAAAAAAAGTTTATTTATTTTGGGAGAGAGAGAGCATAAGCAGGGGAAGGGCAGAGAGAGAGAGAGAGAGAGAGAGAGAGAGAGAGGGAGAGGATCCCAAGCAGATTAGCTCCATGCTGTCAGCTCAGACCCCGAATGCAGGAGTTCAACTCACGAACAGTGAGATCATGACCTGAGCTGAAATCAAGAGTCAGACACTTAACAGACTGAGCCACCCAGGTGCCCCACGAGTAAACTTTTGGTAGTGATGGATATGTTTATTATCTTGATTGTGTTGATAGTTTCATGGGTGTATGCATCTGTTAAAACTCATCAAAATGTACACATTAATATGAGCAACTAATTACTATATTTCAATAAAGTTGTAAAAAATATATTAGTTAAGATGTCTTTTTTTTTTTTAAAGTAGCCTCCACACTCAGCATGGAGCCCAACCTGGGACTTGAACTAACCACCCTGAGATCAAGATCTGAGCTGAGGGGCGCCTAGGTGGCTCAGTTGGTTGAGCGTCGACTTCGGCTCGGGTCATGATCTCACAGCTGGTGAGCTTGAGCCCTGTGTCCAGCTCTGTGCTGACGGCTCAGAACCTGAAGCCTGCTTCAGATTCTGTGTCTACCTCTCTCTCTGCCCCTCCCCTGCTCATTCTCTCTCAAAAATAAATAAAAACATTAAAAAAATTTTAATGTCTGAGCTGAAATCAAGAGTTAAACACTTAACTGACTGAACCACCCAGGGGCCAGTTGATATCTTTTTTTATTTTATTAAAAAATTTTTTTTTTCCAGTTGCTATCTTTAACTGTAGATCACAGAAAAATCAATTCACAATGGCTTAAAGAGGAAGGAGAATTTACGTTTAAATTCCTACACTTAACAATTAGACTAGAGGTAGGTGACTTCAAGATTGGTTAAGTCAGTGGCTCAATGACATCATCAAACCTCAGGTTAGTTTCATCTTTCCACAACGTCACTCTCAATTGTTGCCTTAATCCTTGCTCTGGTTTCCCTGCTGGGTCACAAGATGGCTGCCACAGTTCCAAACATCCCATCCAGACCCAACATTGTCTACCATCTAAATCTAAACCCTGACCAATTGAGGCACTAACAGACTGTTTGGTTTCTTCTATGTGTGTGGCTCAAATGGAACTTGGCTCCTGGGTATAGGCTTCTCTTGGGGAAAGAGTTTAGAAGAAGCAGGAACAGAGCTCACTAGAGCTGGTCAGGGAAACTGAGCCTCAACTTCGTCTAGCTTATGACTCCAGCTTTTTGCAATAGAGTCAGCTACAGTTCTATGACTACAACGTGAGCTATGACTACATCTCAGAGAACATCATTAGATGGTTTTCTTGAAAGAGGAGGAACAATGGGGCAATGGGGTCCATCCAGTGCTTTTCTTTTGCTTCCTATCCCTGGGACAAAAATCTTTCCCATAATTTTAAATTCATATAAAAGTGAGTTGGGAGTTTAACAGAGAGCAGTCTAGGAGTTCCAAACTTAGTAGCTACAAGGACCGTATGGTATTATAAATGTGTGATTCTGACCAGGTATAGGACAATAGGGAGTGGTGAGGCCTACGGTGATCTAGACAGTAAAACCCTATCTCCACCAAAAAATCACTCAGGAGAAAACAAAACCTCTATGGGCCAGTTTGACACCCTGGAGGCGTCTGAGAATCAGGGATGTGCATTAGTTTCCAACTACTCTTGCAACAAGTCACAGACTTGGTGGATTAAAGCAGCACAAATCAATTTTCTTATAGTTCTAGAAATCATAAGTCTAAAATCAATGTATTGGCAAGGCTTTGTTTCTTCTGGAGGCTTCAGAGGAGAAGCCATGTCCTTGTCTTTCTCAGCTTGTCTTTCTTGGCTTGTTGTTCCTTCTTGTACCACTCCAAACTTTGGTTTCTGTTGTCAGATCTCCTATTACCTACTCTGGTCTCCTGCCTCCCTCTCCTATGATCACATTAGGCCAACCCAGATAATCCAGGATAATCTCCCCATCTCAAAATCCTTAGCTTTTTAAAAAAGTTTAAGCCCAAATTGGTTAACATATAGGGTACTAATGATTTCAGGAATAGAATGTAGTGATTCATCGCTTACATAGAACATCCAGTGCTCATCCCAACAAGTGCCCTCTTTAATGCCCATCACCCATTTAGCCCATCCCCCCACACAACACCCCGCCAGCAACCTCAGTTTGTTCTCTGTATTTAAGAGTCTCTTATGGTTTGTCCCCTTCTCGGTTTTTATCTTCTTTTTGCTTCCCTTCCCCTCTGTCCACCCGTTTTGTTTCTTAAATTCCACATATGGGTAAAATCATATATTTGTCTTTCTCTGACTGACTTATTTCGCTTAGCATAATACCCTCCAGTTCCGTCCATGTAGTTGCAAATGGCAAGATTTCATTCTTTTTGATTGCCGAGTGATACTCCATTGTATATATATACCACATCTTCTTTATCCATTCATCCGTCGATGGACATTTGGGCTCTTCCTGTACTTTGGCTATCGTTGATAGTGTTGCTATAAACATTGGAGCACATGTGCCCCTTTGAATCAGTATTTTTGTATCCTTTGGATAAATACCTAGCAGTGCAATCCTGGGTCATAGGGTAGTTCTATTTTTAATTTTTGGAGGAACCTCCATACCGTGTTCCAGAGTGGGTGCCCCAGTTTGCATTCCCACCAGCAGTGCAAAAGCGTTCCTCTTTCTCCACGTCCTCACCAACATCTGTTGTTAATGTTAGCCATTCTGACAGGCGTGAGGTGGTATCTCATTGTGGTTTTGCTCTGTATTTTCCTGTCAAGATCCTCAGCTTAACGGCACCTGCAAAGTCCCTTTTACCACGTAAGGTAACATATTCGCGGGTTTCAGGTATTAGAATGCGGACACCTTTGGAGGTCCATTATTCAGCTTTCCACATGATATGAAAGCTGAACTGATTGGGCATCTATTCTCTAAGGGGTCATGAAAACTCTTGGGAAAGGAAAGAAGTGAAGGGGCTTGGTGTGGGCCGACGCCTGGGTTGCAGAGGTGGGTCCTGGGGTACAAGCGTGGAGCCCAAGGAAGGTGGCTTCTGGTGAGCCGTCTACCAGGGCCATGCAGTTGAGAAACCTCCTGAGTGTACCCTCCTGGCCAGGGAGTGCTCAGAGCTGCAGATAGAGAAACTGAGGGTGGCCACAAAGGTCCTACAAATCCTGGCCGATGATAGGACCTTATGGTCAAAACTAGGGACAACATCTGAGGCCACTGAAGTGAGGCGTGACAGTATAAAAACTCAGGCTCAGGGCCACTGTGAGAGGATGGGATGTGAGCCAGTGTTCTACAGATGACTCCTTGAGGAGACAGGCCAGAAGTCGCCTGCTAGTGACTTAAAAATGGAAGGAAGGTAAGGTTCCGTCTGGCCAAAGGTATGGGGTGAGCACAGGAAGTTCCTGGCCAGCAGCTGGGGAAATGGATTCCGTGCAGCTGGTGTGTGCCGTCCCAGGGCTTTGTGGCTTCTTCAGGGCAGCTCTGGGTTACCTCCCCTCTCCAGGTTGCCCTGACTCAGCTAGAGCCCTGTGTCTTACCTGGAAGACAATGTGTACAACTTCAGAAGTGTGGACTTTCCCTGAGGGATGGGGAGGGGCTGAGTCAGCTGCAAGGAAATGAGTGATGGGCAATGTACCAGGGGGACAAACATGACTGAGAAGGCACATTTGCAAGAGGGGATGGCTGGTGCCCTGACCCTTGCCACCGGGGGCGCTAATAAGGCTGTCTTTCCCACGGCCGGGACTTCCTTGAAATGAGCTCCCTTGCCGACACAGGGGATCGGATAGCCTCCTCTTTTCCTGACTGTGACCCCTAAACTGCCTTCCATCCCTCCTTTTGCATGGTTCTGACCAGGATTCTTTTTCTCCTCCCCCTCATCCTTCTCTCTCCTTTCAGTCCAGGAGGGAGGGGAAGAAGCCAAGTCTTGGGGGTGCAAGAGGCCAAAGCCTCAGTGCCTCATAGCCCTGGGCAGTGGAGGGGGTCAGGCGCATGCGTTCCAGAGGTGGATTGTCTGTGTTCTAATCCTGACTCCACAATTTACTAGCTGTGTGAATTTGGGCAAGTGACTTAACCACTCTGTGCCCATTTCTCAAATGGGGGATAAAAATAGTACTTATCTCTAGAAAGTTACTGGGAAGATTAAACGAGTCAGTATATGCAAAGTGCTTAGGGCAGTGCCTGGCATCAAAGTGGCACTTGGTGCTGGCTCTCTCTGGCTCGGTTCTACCCTCCCCCTTCCCACCTCCCTTGTCTCCCCTTCCTGCCTGCAGGAGGCAGTACAGCGAAGAAAATCCGCAAAGGGTAGTGGGAAGGCTTAGGGTGGCTAGTGGACGGAACCTCCAGCTGCAAGGCAGGAAGTGACAAGCTGGTTTTGAGTTTGGACCCTGCTGGGATCTGGAGGATCAGGGGCCAGCGTCTGTGGTCCTTTTTCTCCCTCTTTGCTGCAGGAGATTCCCATTTGCCCTCACAGAGGGGGAGGAGCCTGAAACAAAGCCTCTGATTGGCTGCTTCCATTCGGTCCCTTGTCAATTTCCAAACTGGGAGGGGGGAGAAGGGGAGGAGCATAAGATATTAAAAACTCATAGGAGTATTTGAATAGGGTAGAGAAGGAGGGAGGGAAGAGGGTGGAAAGTAGGGGCAGGGGAGGGTTTATGAAATACTGGAGGTTGAGGGGCAGGGATTGGACGGTATAAACTTTTGGGCCACTGGCTGATGTGGAGTGACTATGACATTTGAGACGACAGAGACCAAAGGAGATGCACACGGACCTTTTAATGACGTGGTCTTGGTGGAGTCTATTCACGGAGGGAGACCCCTGGGAGGTGCTTCCCTGAACCACAGCCTGGACACTTGGGCTGCCATTTCCCCTCCTCCAGTGGGTGGCTCAGGACCCGTGGGACCCTCACTTCCTTTTAGGCTCTGTGAGGTCCCTTCTCGGTGCTCAGAGTCCATTCTCTTGTGCGGAAGCCTGGAGCGGGACCATTTGCTTCTGCTGATCTTGCTGCTGCCGTCTTGGCTTTCCTCTCCTCCTGGGGGGGGCAGGAGAGTGGTGTCCTGGGTATGCAGCCTCCAGGCCAGGACCAGGAGCCGGGGGCTTCCGGGGAGTTCTCTACTCAGCTGTGCCCGGCACCATCTCTCTGCCCCAAACATCTACTGCTTCCAGGAGCCGGAAGCCCCAGGAGTCTAGGGTGCGTGACCTGGGGTAAGTCCCTGCTCCTACCTGCTTTCCATGTCCTGCACCGTGTCTGGCAGTGGCTGGCCCAGGGTCTCTGGCAGGAGGGCAGTGACAGCACTGGCAGCCACAGGGACCGCACCGTAGATGAAGAGAGGCACGGAGGGGTAGATTTCAGCAGTCATGCCCACCAGTGGGCTCACGATGCTGCCCACTCGGGCCATAGTGCTGCCCATTCCCAAGCCTGTCTGCCTGTGGGGCCCAAGGTGGGGTGGTGTCAGTCACTGTTCTGGCACGAATGCTGAGGTGCGGGGGTCAGGGCAGCTCAGGCTGAGGCCTCCTGGTCCCTCGTCTCTTCCCCCATTTGATTGACAAGCCAATTTGCCGTTTGTTTTGGAGATCTTTTTAAAAAATAATTATTTCTTTATTAATAATTTTATTTATTTCTTTATTGGAGCCCCACGTGGGGCCTGAACTCACAGCCCCGAGATCAAGAGTCGCATGTCCTACTGGCTGAGCCAGCCAGGCATCCCTGTTTTGGAGATTTAAAAAAAACACAACAGACAACCATAAAAACCAAAAACAGGTGGGGAAAGGCTCTGGCCAAAGAATCAGGAGAATGAATTTCGCCTCGGCCCTTAACCTGCTGTGTGACCTTAGGAAGAGTCCCTTTTCATCTCTGGGCCTCAGTTTCCTGAGCTGTCAAATCAGACAGTTCAGTTAGGCCGGTGGCGCTCAGATCACTGGGGCAGGGTGGGGGGGGGGTTGGATTTTGAGTTATAGTTGCTCTGGAGCAAACAGTCCTATTGGATTAGAATCCCCAGGGGAGAGGACCTGGAGACTGCACATTGAGACTATGTTCAGAACGTTCTCTGTGAAAGCAGAGGTTAAAAACATTGACTCAGGAGACAAAGTGCTTGAGTTCAAATCCAAGCTTCCCCACTTACAACCTTTGTGACCTTGGGCAAATAACCTGACCTTTCTGTGGCTCACTTTTCTCGCCCATAAAATGGGAATAGCCATAGCACCTACCTTATAGGCTTGCTCTGCGGACGAAATGAGTTGATATTTGTCAAAAAGGTTAAGACGGTGCCTGGCACATAGTGAGTGCTTTCTACTGTGGCTCGTTCCCCTGAAGTCCCATGCAGGCACAGGACGGTGACCATGACCCTGCTGGTTCCGAGTAGCCTAGGGCAGCCTGGCCTTTCTTTGGCCTCTCGCGAATTTTGCATCCCGTTCTTAAAACAGACACGTGTTTCTTGTTTCTTAAGGCAAAAATGCCCGGCCCCGCTCCCCAATTGTGGCACTCAGAAAGCAGTGGTACGTGTATCCGTACGGCTACCAAGCGCCACCCTTATTAAATGTCGCCCTTGTGATAAGAAAGAACTCTCCTGTTTGGTCTTTGGTTTCAGATGGACCACTTGGTTTATAGATGAAATTAAGAATTGGTGGCAGCTTCTAACTTGTGCCTTGGAGATCAAGGTGGAGCTTCACTCGATTGCCCCGTGAGATGTGACTTCTTGCCTGTCTGCTCTGCCCTGCTCCTTTGGAGAGCTTTTCCTTGGATCGGGTAAGGGCTTAGTGGCCAGGGACACCTGCGTTAGCCATGGAGCGTGTACCGAGTGGCTGATACATGCCCTGCCTGGATGAGTGCCGTGAGGGGCCTTGGGCCATGGCATTCCGGATGGTCCTCTGGGGTCTGACCTATGCGCGAGGGAAAGTCTTGTCCCAAGACCCGTCCCACTCACCGGATCACCGTGGGGTACAGCTCCCCAGTGTATAGGAAGATGCAGTTGAAGGAGGTAGCCAGGCAGCCTTTCCCCAGAACGGCAAGGGAGGTTCGGACCATGGACTGATCTGGTGAGAAAGGAGGGAGTCAGTGGGAGCTCGGGAGTAGGGGCTGAGAATCTGGGGATAGGGCTAAAGATGAAGGGCCAAGGTACTCTTGGGTGCTCACCCTGGGGTATCACCCCATTGACCAGGATGCAGATGCCTGCCAGCAGCAGGGAGGCCATCTGGGCAGGCCGGCGGCCCAGAGAGTTGATGACAAGGAAGCCCACAAGCTTGGCAGGCAGGTCCACAGCACCAAAAATCACCTGGATTAGGTAGATGCTGACCCCAAAGCCCTGCAGGTCCATAACCAGCCCATAGTAGGCAAAACTAGTGGCAAACCTAGTGGGGAGGGGGGGAGGGGTATGGAGTTTGTCAGGAAGGCATAAAAGAGGGGGTGCTCATTCAAAATGGGGGCGAGCCACACTGGGTGCCCTGCTTAAGAAGCTGGAATCTGCCTTGGCTGATATTTCGTCAGACATTTAGTATGTATTTCGTGGAATTGGGGGTTGTTCTCCAATACCCCAGCTTTCTCAATCTTCTGCTAACTAGAGTCCCCGGGTTATTAGGGGGTTTTGGCTTAGTCATCGTGTAAGATTTACTTAGTTTTAGTCTTTATCTTATCTGTTGCTACTGGCCCAAGGGCAGGTGGACTTTCAAGCCGTATCTTTCAGGGTCAAGGTGTTGCGGGGAGGTCAGAGCTTTTCAGACCTGTGCATGGTTCTGGGATGGTTCTGGGATGGGTGCTTCTTAAGAAGTCAAGAGCCCATGAAATGAAGCTTGGGTGATTGGATAGGACCTGCAACCGGGAGTAAATCCCAAATTGGAACCAGAGAATTCGTCGATGGAAATGTGGAGCGTGCTTCTAACTATCATGGGATTGCTGTTGGCGGCATCAGGAAGGTAGCACATCGGAGGAGTAATGGGGAACGTTGCAACGGGAAAGGAACATTTTTGGCTGGTATCGGCCTTGGCCAGAGTGGTACTTTTGGAGACGAGTTTTAGGCATCTTATTGCCCACGTTTGTGTCTCTGGCAGGCACTGCTGGGCCAGGAAAGTCTCCAAATGTTTTGTAAGCCAGATGGGTCTTTGCCTTTGTGGTATAATTCTATGGACTCTGGGGGTGACCACTCCTGATGAGGTGTTTCCATACTGGAACAGAGTTGGTAAAAGGGGAAGACGGAGAGGTGGATGGCCAGTGTGGGGACCAGGGGTGAACTGAGGCTGGAGGTCATCTAGTTCTTTAAGACTGTCCCTGGTGGAGGCTTGCTGCCCCTCACAGCAGGTGTGCTGACTTTTCCTCCCTTTTGCCTGGCTTCTTCCACTCATTACATCCACTCTCTCTCCCCAGCCAGCCTTTCGTCTCTCAGGCTGTCTCTCTATCTCTTTGCCACTAGGTCTGTCTGGGCCTACCACAGCATGGAGAGGCAGAGGAAGAGGTGGCGAAGGGCGGGGCAGCGCAGCAACTCCAGGGCGGATGCCTGGCCTTTGCCCATGGTCAGCTCCTTCTGCAGACTGGCCCGGAGTACCTGCCGGGATGGGCAGGGCTCAGGGCCTGGACTCCTCCAGAAGCTCCTCCCAGCCTAACCCCTTACTCAGGGAAGCCCTCTGGGACCTGAGTTCAGGGTTTGAGGGTGGAATCCTGGTAGGGTGTCACAGGAGGTCTTGTGGGGGGGGGGTCTTACCTCCATACTTAGCTTGGTCCCCTCTTCCCGCTTCCCATTGATCCAGGCCACTCTCTGCAGGGTCTTCAAGGTGAGGTCTAGCCTCCCAGAGGAGGAGTGCCAGCGGGCAGACTCGATGAAGAACCTGGGAGCCGGGGTGAGGATAGGGGTCAAGGTGGCTTCAGTTCCAGTCTGCTGGGCTGGGGGCAGGGGGTGGGCTTCCCAGGGGCCTGCAGTGGGATTTCTTTTAAGGCTGGGAACCCAGAGGTTTGGCCAGATCCCTTCCGCTAAGACCACAAAGCAGTGTCCAGCTCGGTGATGACTCATTCCCCGACTCAGGAGCTCAGCTTTTGGGTGCCGAGTAACGAGAGCAGTGCAGGCAGGCTGGAGAGCCGGGGGAAGCCAGAGGAAGCCGGGGGAAGCTGAAGAACCAGATACCCAGGGCAGGTCCTTCCTTGCACAGCCTCAGAGGCACTGGTCTAGGTGTGACCTTCTCTGATTCTGTGGGGTAGCGTGTGTGAGATCTGGGGGATGTCTTGTCCCTTGCAGCCCTCTGGGCTCCTTTGCAGCCCTGCCCACCCGGGGCCCCACACACCAGGAGTAGATGAAGAAGGCGAAGAAAGGCACGGAGACCAGCAGCTGCAGGGGGCGCCAGTGGGGCACAGCATAAGCCACACCGGCCAGGAGGAACTGGCCCAGGCTGTAGACATAGCCTATCAGGGTGCCCACACAAGCCCGCGTGTGGATGGGCATCCACTCCAAACCTGGAAAGAGGGTTAGAACAGAGTGGTGCATCTGGCTGGGCTGCGGGTGGATGGAGACCCCCCCGGGGGCGGGACAGGCAGAGACCCCCCTCTCCACCCAAACTTTGATCTGTCCCAAGGCTCAGTGGAAGACACATCTAATGAGGGTGGGTTCCTTGATGGGGGGCGTGGGGGACTTTCGGCGGACGTAGGAATGGGGAGATGGGTTTAGAATCCCTAGGAATTGTTCCCTCCACCCCGCTGCTGGGGTTTGCTGCCCCCCGACCTACTGTCGTGGCGAGGGCCCCTTTTCCCTTCAGAGCGTCTCTGACCATTCAGTGCTCTCTCAACAGCAGCCTCTCCTCTGGCTTTCCCCAGCCTGGGCCGATTCAGCGGCCAGAGCAGCTCGGAGGAGACAGCGGCTTTTCTCCATCTGGGAGGGTCAAGGGGGGAGTCGGACCACCTCTCTGCTGGGGTCTGAAGAGGCCCAGCCTTGTTCCTTGTGGGCTCCTGATTCGGCTGCTGGGCCAATGACTTGGAAACAGACTGGATTTGGGGGCTGAATTTTCTAGGTGTCCTGCCCTGGCCCCACCCGGGTTAATTCCTGTAGTCCAGAGGACCTCCAATCCATAGATTCCTTTCTGGGCTCGAGGGATGCCCTTGGGCAAATCCTTTCCCTTCTCTCCAGTCTCAGGTTCCTTATCTGAGAACCAGGGGGAAGGGAGTGACCTATCGGACGGAGGGAGCACATTGATGGTTCATGGACAGACCACGCTCAGTCCATTAAATGGGTTTGGTCTACACGATGCTGGCCTGACCTATGTTAAAAATATTGGAATTAATTTCCAACATTAAAGAATGGGGCTATTTTTGCGTTAATAAAGAGGAGGGAGTGAGATCTGACAGCCCTGAACCTTCTGGCTAGAGCAGCTGAGTGGCCCTGGCCCCTCCGGATGGGGATGCGACTCTCCTTTGGGTACAGTCCTCACCGTTCCCTAATCCCTCTTGTACCCAGTCTGCTTCAGTCATTCATGGGAACCTCCTGGCCCTAGAAAATGGAGTTTGCGATTGTGTCTAAATGAGAGGTCAGGAGTTCGAGAGGAAGGCTGTTAATGTTGGCCACCCAAAAGAGGGCAGGGAGGATTCAGGAGTGGGAACGGCAGGACCGGGGTGGGGGGAGCCGGGAGAGGAAGCTGGAAAGTGGCTGCTGGGTTGGGTGGTCAGAGGTGAGTGGGTGGGGACCCGCCCTGCCCTCCCAGCATCCCTCACTCAGTGTCATGCAGTTGAGGGCGACGCTAGCCAGCGACATGCCCGAGAGGAGCCGGAAGGCACAGTAGACAGGGAAGTTGGGAGCGAAGGCTGCACAGGTGCCTGACACGGCTGTCTGCAGGTAGTTCAAGATCAGCACCTTCCGGCGGCCCAGCCTGTGGGGGGAAGGAGGGGAGAACAGCAGTAGGGGTCCTGAGGATTGATGGTGCCAGGCTGGGTAGGGAGAGGAGCGTTTGCCTTGGTCTTTTGAGGACCTGTGCGGTATCACGAGGCTGGCCCCGTAGGTCCTCGAACCAGCCCCTGGGTGGTAAGGCCGACTTCCCACTTGGTTCCCGTGAACCCAGCCGAGGCCCGGGGCCCAGCCCGGCCCCTTGGCTCTACCCAGGACTGACCTGTCTGCCAGGTACCCAAACACCATGGCTCCAAGAAGCACCCCTACCATGTACAAGGACTGGGCCAGCTGGCGTAAGGCCCTGTTAGAGCACACGAGGTCCCACTGTGGGGAGAGGGGGCAAGGGTCAGGCAGAGACGAGCCTGGGCTGCAAGGCTCCCCTTCCCGTCCCTTGGGCTGGCCCTCTGAGACCTGCGTCAGCCCCTTCCCTGACACTCCCCGTCCCCGTTTGCTTCCCCAGTCCCGGTAGCTGAGCGACTTCCCTGGACTCTGATAGCCCCCTTTTCTACAAAGGCCCCCATCTTGAACCTCTTTCTTTATCTTCCCATCTTGGTCTCTGGAAAATCTGAGACAGGTGTGTGCGCGTGTGTGCGCGTGCGCGCGCGTGTGTGTGCGCGTGTGTGCGCGTGTGTGTGTGTGTGCGCGCGCGTGCGCGCGGGAGCATCTGTCTGTCTGTCTCAGTCGGGAAGGCAAGTCTGGTTGTCACAGAGAGCGGGGGGGGGGGGGTCCCGGGTTTCCTCACCTCAGTCACGATGGTGGAGGGGAAGGTGCTGTTGTCATAGATCCAGCCGTTGGTGCAGGGCTCCGTGGCCCCCGTGCTGTTGGCGTCTGTGCTGTTGGGAAAGGGTGGTCCCCGCCGGGGGACGGTGAAGCGGAGGCAGGACTCGGGCTGCCCCTGTCCGTCCCGGGGCAGCCAGGCCTCCAGCCCCCCGTCCTGGCTGAAGTTGGCCTCGGCGGGCGGGCGGCAGTGGTGGGTGGGGATGGCCGCGGTGAAGTTCTGCAGCGTGTTGTGGGAGGCCATCAGGAGCAGGGGGAGGACCACCAGAGTGACCTGGATCTGCTGGAAGCGGCCGACACCCCCCACCTGCTGCAGGAGGTCGTTGAAGGCCATGGGGCCAGGCCCGGCCGAACGGCTGGGGGCTGAGGACTTCCGCCTAGCACCTCTGTCCGTGCGTCTGTGTGCCTGCTGTCCTTAGCTGGAGGAGAGAAGCTGCCGCCGCTTCTGTGGCTGACTTGTTCCTAGAGCCGAATCTGAGCTGGCTCTGTGGGGGGACAGGAACCCGGCTGGCGGCCCCTCCTTCCTTCTCTCACTCCCTGTGTTCTGTCCCTCCCTTTCCCTCGAGCCTCCCCTCACTTGGGGGTGGGGTGCTTTGCTCTCAGGGTCTGCAGAAGCCCTGACCCCTACATGGACAGGATTTAATCCTTGGCCTGGAGGGAATGAGTTAACGTGTGACTTGGTATCAGAAGGATTAACCCTCTGAGTATCCTTATGTCAGTGGAAATTCTCCAAGTGGGTATAAAGGGCAGGAGAGTGGACCGGGGCGGGAGTGGTGAGAGGGGATGGACTGGGAGGGCCTGTCTAGGCACCTGGGGGGTGGCAGGGGCCAGGTGGGACCTTACTGTCTTCCTTTTAGGGAGAAGACTGGGCTCTGGGAAGTGTGGTGGCCTCTTGAGGGGACTTTTTTCCTTTTTAGTGGACACGATCCAAGCGGTCTGTCTTAGGGAAGAGTTGCCAGAGAAAACACAGGACTCCCAGTTTCAGATCAACGCATGCATCTCATTTTAGTGTAAGTATATCCCTAATATTACATGGGACATACGTATACTAAAAAAAAGTCATTCATTGATCTGAAATTCAGATTTAACTGGGCATCCTGTATTTGTTAATTTTTTAAAAGTTTATTTATTTATTTTGTGTGTGAGAGAGAAAGAGAGAGCGAGCAGGGGAGGGGCAGAGAGACAAGGAGAGGGAGAATCCCAAGCAAGTCCCGCATTATCAGCTCGGAGCCCTACACCGGGCTTGAACTCACGAGCCATAAGAGATCATGACCCGAGCGGAAATCAAGAGTCAGATGCTTAACCGACTGAGCCACCTGGGTGCCCCTGGGCGTCCTGTTTCTTATATGCTAAAACTGGCAACTCCAGTCTTTGGTCTCCTGGGGACAGCTCGTATCTTATGGGACCACGGCTTTTTTAAGCTGGAAGAGACTATAGAGGTCAGAGGCTATTTTTGAAGAAGGGGGACCGAAGACCAACATCACGCATGAGGTAGATCGATTCTTCTAGTGTTTCAGCTTTTACCTTCTGGCTTATCCCGATTCAAAATTTTCCCTTTGTCTTGTTCTCTCTGTCCATAGTTTTAATTTTTATTTTTTCAGTGAACATGAACTTATTTTATTTGTGGCCACGACTCTAAGATAATCACTCGATTTCCTCCAACAGTTTGCCTTCCGAGTCATTCAGGATCAGGGCGGTGCTGAGTTCTGATTGGATGGGCTTCTAGGGGATCTGATGGGTTGGATCATGGGTTGGAAATGTCAATAAAGCGGGTTGCAACTTCTTGCTTTCAATTTGCATAGTACAGAGTATATACAACATGGACTCTGGAGTCAGTTTACTTGGATCTAAATCCTTATTTCACATTTACTGGTCGTATAGACAGGGCAGGTTGCTAAAATCCTGTATTATCTCAGTATTCTTGTTTGCAAGATGGGTATAATAGTCATGTTTGCCTCATTGGGTTACTGGAGGGTTAAACGTGTGAATACAGCTACAGATCTTTTTATTTTTTTTTATTTTTTTTATGTTTGTTCATTTTTGAAAGAGAGAGACAGAGCACAAGCAGGGGTGGCGCGGAGAGAGAGGGGGACACGGAATCTGAAGCAGGCTCCGGGCTCCGAGCTGTCAGCACAGAGCCCGACGTGGGGCTCGAACTCACGAACGGTGAGATCATGACCTGAGCCGAAGCGGGACGCTCAACCGACTGAGCCACCCAGGCGCCCCAATACAGCTAAAGATCTTAGAGTAGCCACTGCCCTGCAGCTCAGTGAGAATGAGCTGTTCTTATTATCTGTTTCTGGTAAAAAGGTGAGACACTTGGGATGCCTGGGTGGCTCAGTCAGTTAAGTGCAAGGACTTGATCTCAGCTTAGGTCATGATCTCGAGGTTCATGAGTTCAAGCCCTACGTTGGGCTCTGAGCTGGCAGCACAGAATCTGCTCGGGATTCTCTCTGTCTATCCCTCCCCTGCTTGTTCTCTCTCTCTCTCTCTCTCTCAAAATAAATAAGCTTTATTAAAAAAGTTAAAAAAAAAAGGTGAGACTATTATATTGATTTTAGAGAGAAAATAGGCCTAAGCACATCTTACCCTAAGAACAGTGATCCCCCACTGGGCGTGATTTTGCCCCCCACCCCCCACCCCCACCTCCAGGAGACATTTGGCAACGTCAGGAGATGTTTTTGGTTGTCATAGCACCAGGGATGCAGCTGAACATCCTACAATGCATAGGACAGCACGCCCCCCCCCCCCCCAATCAAGAATCTTCTGGACCACAAATGTCACTAGTGCTAAGTTTGGGAAACCCTACCTTAAAAGATGTCTCAGACTTATTTTGAAGAGTGACCAATCCCATACCCGCTTGGCCGAGGATATTCCAGTCACACTGAAGACTCCTACCAAAATATTTCTAAGAATGCCCATGCTCTTATTTGATTAGGGAAAATCTTTGCGAGGTGGGGAGGAAAACTGCTCCCCCACCCTCTGCTTGAGCACAGCAGTGTAGCCTGGGCTCCAAAGCGCTGCAGCCCTTTCCCTTCCCAGGCATACAGAGCCAATTTTACCACTGGAGTAGCCACATCAGGACCCCGATCTTCCTATGTCCAGGCCAACAACACTCTTCTCCGCCATGTTCTAACCCGATTGTCGGTTTGAGCTTCCGTGCCGGACCCTTGCCTTTGCGGTGTGTTTCCATTTGGGGTTTCTGGCTGTCCCTCCCTGTTATCTGCCTCCTACTGTCTGTCCATCCACCGCACTTCATCATTTGGCATATGTCTGAACACCATGGATGCCTAGGGTTCCAGGGTTTTATGGGAGGTAGCCAGGCCCTGTCCGAATTAGTTGATGCAAAGGGCCGGGAAGGGAAGGGGCGTTTCTCAGTTCTTACAGGCATAAACCTCCAAGTCTTGGTGTTGAGGGGAAGCAGTTTTATTTCCGACTTCTCTTGTAAGGACTCAAGGTGCCCGTCTATCGTTGTGCGGTTTACGCAAACTGTAAACTGTATTAAGTCGGGGGGCTGTTTATTGTCTGTTGAGGCACTGGGTCCATGAAGTCTTAGACTGCTTCAAACCTACTCTATCTAACTTCAGAGCCAGGTTGTCTCCTGCTGTTTTAGAGGTGTGCCCAATTAAAGGGGTCTTAGGGATCATCTAGTTTCATTATGTACAGAAGAGAATAGGGGAGTCCCAGAGAGGGATGTAACTCAGCCCAGCCTCCCTCCTCCCACCCAGTGTTGGTTCTGGGCTGGGACCCGGTGGGTGTCCAGATGCCTGACAACATTCTCCAGGCCAAGGTATATAAGAGCCTTGTGGCCTGGGGATGTGAGGACAGCTGGACAAACAGCTTGGGGGCTCTGGGGCCAATCTCGTGTCAGGACTTGGTGCCCTCGTGGGGGAGTAGGGAGAGAGTTGAGGGCAGCAGGGGAGATGGTGGGGCCCCTCCAAGCAACCTCCTTTTCTGAGTGTGTGCCCAACCCTGCCTTTGAGAAGAGCTCCCTCCCTCGTGCCTGACCAGCTCCAGCGAGGCTGAGCCTGGAAAAGCCTCGATTGGAGACTCCAGGGACTCCTGGAAATTGTGGTTGGCTCCTGGGATCATCTGGCTAGCACAGGGATTTCCTACCAGCCTCCCAGACCGTGGAGAGTTTCCGGTTGGAAATGCTCCCCTGGCAGATGATTTGCAGAACTGAGAACTATCCTTTAGGGACACTCTATGTCATTAAGTACTCAGAGTTGCATTCGCTGGATTGAGTGGAATGTGGACTTAAGTTCTGGCCATGCTCACTGGGAAGGGGTCAAATCCGAGACTTCCGATTGGCCGAGAGCCACATGCCATCAGAGATGAATGCTGTCACTCAGATGAAAACTTCTCGATGCATAGGTAGGGGCACCAAGGCCCAGAGTAAGCAAGGGATTTGTCCTGGATCACCCAGCAAGGAAATCTAGAACTCACTTCCGTTGTTCTTGTGACCGTGCTAGCCGCCATCACATATCTCAGATTTGCTGCCACATCTGGATTTTATATAATTTTATCCTGTTAAATTTTAAATAAATGGGATTTAAGGTGCGTGGCTACCCGTGACCTTGATTTTTACCGTTTTGTGAGACTTTTCCAATAAATGATTTACAGGTCAGAGAAAATATCCTTGCTCAGATCACGTGTTCTAAATGTGAGTTTGAAATGAGTGGCCTGGGCAGAAGTCTGGCAAACTCTGAGTGCCTGCTGGGCACCTAGCAACGTTCTGATCAAGGAGCCAAATTGTGAGTTTTATGTCTCATGGCCTGGCTACCCGGGCCAACGAACGGTGCAGAAATTAGAAATTCATCCGAAACTGCCATCTAAAGGCTGGACAGGGGGCGAGCAACCAATGAGGTGGCTCGGCATGAGGATTCTGCCCGAGAGAGGTGCCCCATATTGGATGACCATTCACTGAGCCAGCTGAAGCCTGAGCTCAGGGACTGAGAGCAGGGAGGAGGGAAAGCAGGAGGAGCTGGTGTTGTAGAGGAAGAAACAGAGATGGAGAAAGGGTGCAGTCCAGACGGGGGGATTGGGGAACGGCAAGAGGAATGGGCCGTGTACATCCTGACCAGTATCCCAGTTCACCGGGAGTCCTGACCACGTGACTAGGAAATGTCTTCCTCGGCGTCTTCGCTCCCCTTCTTGTGTGTCCCTGAAACAGCACGGGAGGGGTTATGGCCAGGGCATCCTGGGTACCATCCTGAATTCTGGACAACTGAAAGAGGCTACTTTTCAGGGTGCACGGTGGAGGGTGCTTAAACTGAAGCCATTGAGGCAGGGTGGGACCTGAGCATGACGGGCCTTGCAGCCGAGTTTAGACTTCATCCCAATGGGAAGTCACTGAAAAGTTGAAGCAGCGGTATAATATGATCTCTTTCGTGCTTATTAAGCTCTCTTTCAAATATCTAAGTACGGATTTGAGAATAATTAACTCTGTGCCTGACAGTCGAAGCCCTGGAGTGTTCTGGGTTGTCTAACACGGCAGCCTCTAGCCACTGCTGAGCACTTGAACTGAGCCCGTCCAAACTGACAAATGCTATTAGGGTAAAATATACACCAGATTTTGAAAACTTAATACAAATTACAGGCTATAAGATATCTTATCGATAGCTTTTACATTGATTTCATGTTGAAATGGTAATATAGGATATTTTTGGTTAAAAAATACATTATATATATATATATATAATTAAATACATTATATATACATTATATATATATAATTAAAATTATTTTTACCTTTTTAAACTAAAAAATAGCTAGGAATTAAAATAACCAGGAATTTTTTATTTTTAATTTTTTTTAGAGAGAGTGCGAGTGGGGGAGAGGGGCAGAGAAAAAGAGAGAGAGAGAGAGAGAGAGAATCTTTTTTTAAATTTTTTTTAACATTTTATTTATTTTTGAGACAGGGAGAGACAGAGCATGAACAGGGAGGGTCAGAGAGAGGGAGACACAGAATCTGAAACAGGCTCCAGGCTCTGAGCTGTCAGCACAGAGCCCGACGCGGGGCTCGAACTCATGGACCGTGAGATCATGACCTGAGCTGAAGTCAGACGCTTAACCGACTGAGCCACCCAGGGGCCCCAGAGAGAGAGAATCTTAAGCAGATTCCATGCTCAGTGCAGAGCCTGAGGAGGGGCTCAATCCCACGACCCTGGGATCATGACCTGAGCTGAAATCACGAGTCAGATGCTCAACCAACTGAGCCACCCAGGTGCTCCAACGACTAGGAATTTTTGAATTGCGTAAATGGCTTGCATTACGTTTCCACTGGAAAATGCTGGTAAAGAATATTTGAGGAAGGGGTTCTAGGAAAGAATTCTGGGGAACGTCAGTGTTTAAAAGATGATAGAGGGAGAGAAGCTGCTTTTGGAATTGTTTGGTTTGGAAACCCTTGAGTTTAGCTTAAACAAAACAAAAGCTATTCAGAAAATTCAGGATATTTTATAGAACTCAGGGTCAGAAAGCACATCCAGGACTGAGGAAGACCTGGGACTTGGAATCCACTAAGGATAGACTCAAACAGGGGTGCCTGGGTGGCTCAGTTGGCTGAACATTCAGCTCGATTTCAGCACAGGTCACGATCTCACGGTTTGTGAGTTTGAGTCCCACATCGGGCTCCGCACTGTTGGTGTGGAGCCTGCTTGAAATTCTCTCTCTGCTCCCTGCTCTCTGTCAAAAATAAATAAACATTTGGGGCGCCTGGGTGGCTCAGTCGGTTAGGCATCCAACTTTGGCTCAGGTCATGATCTCGCGGCTCGTGAGTTCGAGCCCCGCATCGGGCTCTGTGCTGACAGCTCAGAGTCTGGAGCCTGCTTCATAATCTGTGTCTCCCTCTCTCTCTCTCTGATCCTCCCCCACTCACGCTCTGTCTCTCTCTCTCAAGAATAAATAAACATTAAAAAAAATATTTAAAAAATAAATAAATAAATAAACATTAAAGAAAAAAAAGGAATCAATGCAAATAGTCTCACCAGGTCTTTTTGTCTGGGCCCCTGTATCTCTTCTCCTTTTCTCCGTGCACTTGCTTTGTTCTTTGTCTGCAACTGGCTTCCTCTGATCTACTTGCATCTGGGTCAGAGTGCAGTCTGAAGATGTACAGGTTTCGAAGGTGCAAGCCAGGGCGGCACCCAGCCCCTTTCCAAAGTTTAGCTGCGGAAGGGGAGAGAGAGACAGTGTGGCCCCTGGAGGGAGATATGGCTCCAAGGAGGGCTGGTTGGCTTGGTTGGTTTTTGGTAAGATAGGAGAGGCGGGGGCTTATTTAACCGGTGATGAGAAAGAGCCGGAAGAGAGCGAATGGGTGGAGATCCCAGGGGGGGAAGGCTGCCTGCTGGATGGGCTGGATGCGGAGCCCCAGTTGGGAGGAATGACCTTCTGCTGTGCTTGGCGGGAACTCGGGGAGCATGGGGTGATATCAACAGCCTTCAGCTGTGTCTGCTGAACTGTCACAGGAGACGGAACTGTCCGGTGGCATGGGCCTGCGACACCGATCAGAGACCTGCGGCGAGCAGGTCTGGTGGATGGGGACTGGAGGAGCGCGGGCTTCCGTCCACAGCTGCTCTGGGCTGGTCCGGTCCTCTGCCCACACTCATGCTGGGACACGTACGCGCACACACTCATTTCTAAGCCCAGGACTTGCAGCGGACTGCAGCGTCCTCACCCATGTTTAATGTTGGTGCTCTAACTTCCGGTGTGCTGGTAATTGCAGGTGGGGGCCTTTGGAAGGTGATTAGGGATAGATGAGGTCACGAGGGTGGGGCATCACGTTGGGATTCGCATCCTCATAAGAAGGGACAACAGAGACCTTGCTTCCTCTCACTCTCTCCCCAGGCCAAGTGAGGAATGAGAAGGCAGCCGCCTACAAGCCCGGAAGCGGGCTCCCATCAGGAACTGAGGCTGCCAGCACCTCGATCGTCGCGGACCTCCCAGCTTCCGGAAGTGGTAGGAAGACTCGTTTGTGGTTTAAGCGATGCACCTGCGGCGTGTCGTTGCAGCGTCTCGAGTAGGCTTGGCCTATACATGCCTCAGTCCCCCACGTGTGCACACAGGTTCACATCAGCCCAGCTTGCCTGTACCTGTGTGTCCACACCCACGTGTTACACACAAGTACGGACGCAGGGGAGAGCAGTGCGCATGTCCACGTGGTGGCCTGCCCCCTTCTCCCTTCCACGCCCATTCCTGAGCCACAAGCATGGCTTGAGTTCTTCATTGCCATTTATTGGACCCTCCCATGGAAGAAAGGGGTGGGGAGCAAGAAGAGGAAGCTGTCTTTGTTAGGACTGAACCAGGGAGCCCAGGGGACCTCAGAGGAAGGGGACTGGAACAATGGGGGAAGGTGGCCAGTGGGGAAGGGCTGGGCTGAAGGAGGGTGAGGGCAAGGGTGGGGCGTGGGAAGGCCTGTGGCCGAATCTTTGAACTGGCCAGGGCTGGGGGCTCCGGTGTGGTGAAGATGTCCTCAACCAAGCTTTCAGAAGACTGTGTTCAGGAGCATGGATGTGCTCAACACCGCCCGCCCCCCGCCCACGGCCACCCCCCCAAAGGTGTCCTCAGAGCCCAGAGGCAGGCAAGGACCTGGCAAGGATTAGTTTCTGGAGGTCAGGGAAAGGGGGGCTCAGTTGCCCTCAGCTGGGGTCCAGGCCTGGTCCAGAGGGATCCTCTGGGATGTTTTTTCCATTTCTGGTTCCCGCTTTGGTTCCTTTGCCACCAGGACCTAGGGAAAGAGATCTCAGGAAAAGCCCCCGGTCTGGACCTGCTTCCCCAGCTAGGAGTTCCAGGAGGACCAGAAGCAAGGGACTGACCAGCTTTCCACGTCTTCAATAGTCTCTGGCAAGGGCTGATTGAGGGTCTCAGGCAGGAAGAGGGCAGCCCTGCCTCCCAGGAAGGTGATGGTCCCAAATATGACTTTGGGGATGAAGGGCTGCCACTCCCCTGTGATCTTCACCAGCGGGGCCATCATGCTTCCCATGTGGGTCCCCAAGTTGCCAATGCTCATGCCTGTTTGCTGGGGAGAGTTCAGAGTAGGGATTGGCAGCCTGTGTGTGGGGCCCCTGGGCAGGGGGCTAGAGGATGCTGCGATCCCACCTGACCCTGTATCTTTTGGCTCGGCCAGCCCCAAGCCCTGCACCTACCGAATGACCGTGGGGTACGGCTCGCTCGAATAGAGGAAGAGGCAGCTGAAGGAGCTGGACAAGCATCCCCTTCCCAAACACAGCCAGGGCTGTCCTCAGGGTCGGCGAGTCTGCAGACGGAAGAAAATGTGATGGGCCTCGGACTCAGGAGCACCTGAGTGCTGAGTGTTCTCACTCTTCAGCCGACTTTGTCTCCCTTTTTGCTTTGGCTGCTGGAAAGCTCAGGTCTAAATATAAAGCTGAGTAATGGTCCCTCGGCTATTTCTAGTGCTTTACAGGCTGTCTTGCCGCCTTTGTGTTTTTCCCCGGCTCTGGTTCCCTCCTCCCATATTTTGTTGTATATATTCTTGTCCTAAAATATCTCAAGTTCCTTTGGAAGGATATGGGCGTATCAACACACAAACATCTATATAGAAGTGGCTTTTCCAAGGTCGCAGTGGAGTAGGTGATGGGGGCTTCCCTGAGCACTGAACCCTGTTGTTTTCCCATGCCAGCTTGTCCTCTGTAGCGATGAGGGCTTGCCAGATCCCTGAGCAATTCCTCGTACTGTCCAGACACCGCCACACTTTACCCAGTTTGAGTCAGATCTAGAAAGGAGCTTCGATATCATCTAGCCCAACTGAGTTATTTTCTAGATGGGAGACCTGAGCCCCAGAGAGTGCAGGGACCTGGTTAAGGTAACACAGAGATTTAGAGGTAGAGTCTGCAGATTTGGAGTCCCTGGCACCCCACTTCCCAGCCCGTGGCAGCCCGTGTCGTCCACTGACATGCTGGCCCTCTTTCAGAGGGTTCTGAAGTAGCTCCAGCTTCTCACCCGAGGGCAAAAAGATGAGAGCCAGGATGCACCCTCCTGCCAGGAGTAGACCACTGGCCAGGGTGCTGTGTTGGCCCAGATGGTTTATGGAGAGGAAGTGGATGAACTTGGCCGGGAAGTCAACCCCACCAAAGATGAGCTGGAGGAAGTAGAGGTTGACTCCAAATTCTGCCACACTCATAGCCAAACTGTAGTAGGCAAAACCAGTAGAAAACCTGAGGGGCAGAGAGGGATGGATTGGCACCAGCAGCCAGACAGGGGTCTCTCCCCCCACTGGTCATTGGGTCACCAGGATGACGAACGGTTTCGTTTCTTATCCCAACTGCAGCTGATTGGTAAGGGCTGATTGAGTGCTGTTTTGAGCTCTCTGGGATTCTGCCTGGGCTCAGCGCCAGGATTGATTGGTTATGCCTGACGTGGGTGTGATCTAGGGTGTGGTGGCAAAGATGTCCCATAATTGCCTCCAGAGAATATCAGGACTGGCAGGACTCTGGGAGACCAAAGGAGGTAGTAAATGATCTTCCCTTCGTCGGGTAAGCGTTTAACATCTAGAATGGGAGAGGTGAGAGTCAAGCTGTGCACATGGGTCCGATGCCTCCCCTTTCCCTCTGGGGCTCATGGCATCCCCTTTGAAGTTCCTGGACAAATTGGACCCTATTCATGTAGGGATGGAGAAGGGCCTCAGAGCCAGGTCACAGAAAGGGCTTTGAAGGAGCCACAGATCGTCAGACAGAAAGAGAAGACTAAGGAGAAATATGATTTCTGTCTTCAAGCTCTGGTGGCCAGTCTTGCTCTGTGGGGTCCCAGAGGGCAGAGCTGGACTGGTGAAGGCAGTGACAGAGAGGCATAGAATGGGGAAATTGCCATGGCACGATGTGAGCTGTGAGCCGTGAAGGGGTTTGGAGAATTTGCCTTGTGGACGGGGTGGGCGTGACCCAACAGGGAGGCAGACCCTGATGGCTGGACCTGGGTGTGTGACAGGGACATGAGCAGATTTCCAGGGTTGGGGCTGGGCTGGGGCAGCCAGGGAAGGGGGTCTCTGGACTCCTGGGCCTTCCCCTTAGGTGAAGCCACCACAGGCCTTGTTCATTACCCTTGTTTGGCAGAGGTGCTAGGGTGTGGGTAGGGACGGGTGGTGGGTTACCAAGCCAGGGAAAGACAGAAGGTCACACGGCACAGGTCGGGTGTCCGGAAGAGGTCAGCTACGCTGTACTTGGCCTTGGCCAAGGAGATCTCCTTCTGCAGGCTGCGTTTGAGCTCCTTGGGGAAGAGGTAAGGGAAGGGTGCCATTAGTGACCAGCTGGTGGGGAGGAGGAAGGAGAGAGGGAGGTGCAGACCTGGTGCCTCTAGAGAAGTTTGCTTGGGACATTCAATGTGATGTTAGCTCGTGAGCAGGGAAACAGAGGCAAAGGAGGGTTCCTGCTCCATGCCATAATCCCTCTCGGTTCTCACCTCCACGGTGAGTTTTTCTTCCTCTTCCTTCTTGCCATTGAGGGCAGCAACCTGCCAGAGTATTTTCAGAGCCTTTGAGAACTTTCCAGACAGGACCATCCAACGTACAGACTCTGGTATCCACCTGGGTTCCAGAATCAACTCACAGTGGCTCCCCCCCATGCCAGAAGCTTTTTCTTTTTCTTTTTCTTTTCCTTTTCTTTCTTTCTTTTTTTTTTTTTTTTTTTTAGGCACTGGAAAAACATCAACAGCCAGGGCCAAGGGGTAGGAGGTCCAGAAACCCAAGCTGTTTCGCTGCAGATTTCATGGAATTTAAACTTGGCCAAGCTTTGCACCTGGACTGCCTGCAGCCAGCACAAATTCTGGGATTCTCTTTTCCCCCTTCCAGAAGAGCCTTTCCTCTGCCCCCCTACCTGGGCCACTTGTTATTGCTGGGTGTTTTCCTTAGCCACGATCCTTGGGCCTAGGCCAAGGCAGGTGGGTCCCGGGGAAGGGACAGCATGTTCAAGGCTAGACAGCTGGAGGGTCCTGGACATCCACCTCCCTGTTCTTCTCTGGGCCGCATTCCAGGGTGAAGAAGGGGGCAGGGAGACAGTCCTGGGGCAGCTTGGGAAGGTGCCTCAGGGTAGGGTGGGAGCCTAGGAAATGGATTTGAGGACCCTTGGATTCTGCCTGCAAAGGAGGGATTCTGCTGTAGCATGAGCACCGCATGGGGTCTTGAGATTGGCAGGTGGGCAGACAACCTCACTGTCCCCACCTCCGGGCTGTACTTTTGGGGGTTGGTTTGCACTGAGCAGACCCTGAGTGTCAGTAAGAGAAGACGAGCGGAGGCAGAGGTGTGGGGAGATGTGAGGAATGATGTTTTAAAAACATCTGGTCTCAGGGGGAGGCACCTGGGTGGCTCAGTCGGTTGGGCCTCCGGCTTTGGCTCAGGTCATGATCTCACAGTCCGTCAGTTCAAGCCCCACATCGGGCTCTGTGCCGACAGCTTGAAGCCTGAATCCTGCTTCGGATTCTGTGTCTCCCTCTCTCTCTGCCCCTCCCCGACTCACACTCTGTCTCTCTCTCAAAGTAAAATAAAAACATAATTTTTTTTTTTTTAAAGTCTGGCCTGGGGACGCCTGGGTGGCTCGGTCGGTTAAGTGTCCGACTCTTGATTTCGACTCGGGCCATGATCTCACAATCGTGGCGCCCGGCGTGGAGCCCGCTTAAGATTCTCTCTCTCCTTCTCCTTCTGCCACCACCCGCCCCCTGGCTCCCCCTGCAAAAAAAAAAAAGTCTGGTCTGAGGTGGGATCAGCTGTGGTTGTGGCCTCCACAGGCACCTAGGATCCGGCTCCAGCAAGGTCCTGGGGGAGCAGATACTGATCAACCTGCCTCAGACCATTGGCCCAGCTGACAGCGGTGGCCTCTCGGGCTCAGTACTACCCTGTCTTGTTTCTGCCCCGGCGGCCTCCATGGCTCTGCTCTGAGCAAAGTCCTTCTCCCAAACACCACAGCCAGGACCTAGACTCCATTCTCCTCGCCCCGAGAATAGTAACCGTGGCCTCCAATCAGTGAGCCTTCCTGTGAACCAGGCCCACGTAACCCTGGGTGACAGGCATTATTATCTCCAGTTTGCCTAGGAAAATCTTGAGGCTCAGAGTGGGTGAGGCTTGCCCCAAGTCACAGAGCGAGGAGGCCTGAACTCTCGACCGTATCCTGCTGACCATCTGCCCTTATTTTGCCTCCCCTACTCTCTGCTCCTTCTCTGCTCCCATCCCAGGCTGTGGACATGCCCTGGCACCGCCCTGGACCCTCTGCCCACCCCTCTCTTTCCGCAAGATTGTCCCGCCCCCTCCAGGAGATTCTATTCTCATTTTCAAATGGAAACCCATATCAGTTCTGTGTCTTTTTGTGTAACCCTAGGGGATTGCTTCACTTCTCTGAGCCTCAGTTTCCTCATCTGTAAAACAGGACAGTCACATCTCCTTCACACAGAGATGCCGTGAGGATCGGGATGACATAGGGCGATGCCTAGAACAGGGCCTTGCACGCAGTAAGTGCTCAATAAAGGGTCGCTCCAAGATGTCATCTCTTTTCCTGAACTCATTCATCATTTCCTGTTCTTTGGCCCCAACTGCATGTCGGAGACTCAGTTCCTGTCTTCAACGTGTTCTTAGGTTTGACTTACTGATAGTGAGCTCTTGACCTCTTTGGCGTCTCTGACCCAGACACCCCAATTCTCCCGGGTCCCAGGTTTAAGCTTTCCTTTCCATAAAAGAATCCGTAAAACCCCAAGTCCAAGACGGTCCCCAACTCTGTGGATTTTTTCCTTCAAAATGCCTCTCAGACTTGTCCCTGAGGCTCCTCTCGCCCACACGGTCATGTCCCCTCGGTCACTCATCCCCTCCCACTTGGGTTGGTCCTTGTGTGCTGTTGTATCACACACAGGAGCTTGGTCAGGACTTTCTGCACCACAAACATGTCTAGAGGCATTCTCTGTCCCTCACACGAAGTTGAGGCTACTCTTCTTTCTGTGCCCTCTATGGCCTGGCACCATACCGTCCATCTCAACGTACCCCCTTCCTCCACCGCAGGCAGCCCCTGGATGCCCTCCAGACACCAGCCCATGCAGCATGCCTTTGTGCATTAATTCCTCCTCCTCCTCCCTGGAATGCCCTTCCTGACTCTGGGACAGGGGTGTCCTGGGACAGAGTCAGCCGGCTTGGTCAAGCGTGGGCTCCCTCTGTTTGGCCCTGGCAGGCATAAAGAAGGAGATGAAGAGGTGGGGGCCACATACCATGACGACAGGAAGAAGGCGAAGAAGGAATGGACACGGTTGACTGTAGCCAGAGCCACTGGCGGATGGCATAGGCAAGATCCGTCAGAAAGAACGGACCGCTGGTATAGAAGTAACCAAGTAAAGTTGATATGATGGCCCGCGTCTGGATGGACACACGCTCGACACCTGCAGGAGGATCCCACGGACCAGATTAGAATCCTGCTGGGCCTTGGGCACCTCCCTGTGAAGGGGCACCAGCTCCTGCCCACCCCCTATCAGCTGCTTGATCTGACTCTGATCCTAAGGGTTCATCCCTCCGATTTTACAGATGCTGTGACTGAGGCTCAAGAAGGCAGGACTCGGGGCACTGGTGGCCCAGTCAGTTAAGCGTCCGACTTCAGCTCAGGTCATATCTCGAGGTTCGTGGGTTCGAGCCCCGTGCCAGGCTCTGTGCTGACAGCGCAGAGCCTGGAGCCTGCTTCGGATTCTGTGTCTCCCTCTCTCTCTCTGCCCCTCCTCTGCTCATACGCTGCCTCTCTCTCTCACAAATAAACATTAAAAAGAAAAAAGAAGGCAGGACTCAAACTTAGGTTTGTCTGACTTCTAAGATCACACTCTTCTTTTTTTTTCTTTAATTTTGTAAATGTTTATTCATTTTTGAGAGAGAGAAAGAGAGAGAGAACGAACGAGCCAGGGAGGAGCAGAGAGAGAGAGAGACACAGAATCCGAAGCAGACTCCAGGCTCTGAGCTGTCAGCACAGAGCCCAGCATAGGGCTCAAACCCACAAACCACGAGATGATGATCTGAGCTAAAGTTGGACGCTTAACCGACTGAGCCACCCAGGTGCCCCCCCCGCCTTTAAAAAAATTTTTTTTTTTTTTTTTAAGTAATCTCTACACCCAACGTGAGGCTCGAACTTACGACTTTGAGATCAAGAGTTGCAGGCTCTCCTGCTGAGCCAGCCAGGCGCTCCCCCGAGCCCACACCCTCAACTGCCTCTCCAGAGGCAAATGACTTCCCCTGTTTTGCCTCAATGTCCTTATCTATAAAATTAGGACAACAGTGTCACCTACTTGTGGGCGTGGACTGAATGGGTCAGGTGCCTGCCAGAGTGTCAGGCCCAGGGGGAGTCCTCCGTATTGATAGTTGCTGTTGTTGTCATGCTGGGGGTGGGGTGGGGGTGGGGGCTCTGAGATCCTGGGAGGAGCAGCACCTTACTTGACCAAGGTCATAGGGAGCCTGTGTTGAGCCCGGCCCAGACTCCACTCTCTTGGCTTCGGGCTGGGCCCACCCCCCCAACACCTGTTCCCCCTTCCCGTGTGGCTCACTCAAGATAACGGGGCTCAGGGCCATGCCTGTGTGCTGCAGCCACTCAGGAAGCTGAAGATCATGTCGACGTGGAGGTTGGGGCTGAAGGCTGCACAGGAACCACTGGCCACCAGCAGCAGGTAGCTGCTGGTCAGGGTCAGTTTGTGGCCAAACCGGTAGCTCAAGGAGAGCAAGGGCTGAGTTAGCCGAGGCAAGGCGAGCTAGCTGAGACAGTGACTCTGCAGGTCTCAGGGCAAAGGGTTGGATGCCTTCCCTCCCCCCTCCCCTCCCAAAGGGCCAGGCAGGGCATGGAACTCCCTCTTCAGACAGAACCTTACTGGTAACTGCTATTTTGGGGGGACAGGTTTGCAATTCCATGTTTGAGTTAATGAGTGATCGCCTCTACCCCCCGCTTGGTGGCCTGAACAGAGGTCAAAGGACTTCTTGTCTCCAAACAGTCCACGTGCCCCCTCTCCACTGCCACACAGCCATTACATGGTGTCTGAGGACCTTGAGGGTTTCCCCCAGGGTCTGAAGAGGTGGGGAGACGCAAGCTGCAAGGGCTTTGGGGCACAGAGAAGGCTGTGGCCTGGAAGGGCTTGGGACGTGCCCGAGGTCACACGGGAGGGACCATGATTCCTGTCTCCCCCAGCTTTCTTTGGCTCTTCGGGGGTGTGTGGGTGGTCAGACTGAGGTGGGATGTCCCCATAGGCAGTGTCTCACTTGTCAGATAGATTTCCCGGCACGATCCCCCCAATAACTGTGCCTGCCACGAAGAGAGACTGGGCCACCTCCTTGAGTTTGCTGGAGATGCCCGCGAAGTCCCACTTCACAAGAGAAAGGTGGTCCAGCCTGACTCGGGCCAGACCAGCCATCCCAGCCCCCCTCAGCCTGTGCCCCACGGCGCCCGCCCACACCTGACTTCCCTGAGCCTGGCCCCCTCATCCCAAGAGTTATTTCTGCTTTCAGCCTGGCCTAGGCTTTGGGGTCCCTAACCCATGATGTGTGATGATAATTTCTCTCCCAGCATGTGTGGCCTGTCGGAAGCTTCTAGAGTCTACTTGGCTGTCGCGGTCGCACCCGGGTCTGTTCTCAACATCTTCCCTCATCCCCTCCAAGCTTGCCCTCACCCCGTGGCTCCCTGCCTGTCTCTGCTTCACCTTACACACCCAAGGTCAGTGCTCATCCGCACCCTAGATCTCTCCCTCTCCTCCATGGGGACAGCGCTCTATTGTTGCCATTGTGCTCCGTCCCGCATCCTCCGTCTCTGTCTCTCAAGTTCTCTCCTTCTTAGAAACTCTATCTCCTCCGTATCCACTTCATCTCGACCTTCCCTTCAAAGCCCAATCTCTTGAATGAGAAGCTATACTTGCTATCACCCCGTCCCCATATCTCAGTTCTGCCCCCACCACTCCGCTGGAACTGTGCTCGCCAGAGCCACCCGTGATGTATTTTTCACCAAGCCCAATGGAACCTTCTGTAGCCTGACGTGCCCTGACCTTTGGAAGCCCTTGATGTTGCTAACGCTGATCCCTCCCTCCACCTGGTTTCCTCACCCTATTCACCCCTCCTCCTTCCCCTCGTGGGCTCCTTTCTCTCTACCCCTTCCAGATTCTCCAGGGCTCTTCCTGGATTTTCCTTTTTATCCGCTCTCCCCAGGAAATGTCACCTGTTCCTATGGCTTCCATTTCTGTTTTATGAGGAAGACTCCAATCCATATCTTCAGCCCAACCTCTCTTCTGGCCTCGAGACAGTAGATTCAGTTGCCTTCTTGGAAATTCTACCTGGGTGGTGTCTCACGGTCACCTCAATGAGACTTGTCACCCACTCCATGCCGGGTCACAATCTCAGTGGCTGGGAACCCTCCTTTGCCTCATCCCTCTCCGCTATACCGTCATTCCATCCTGGAATCTTCTATTTCCACCACTACTGTCTTAGTGCAAGAGTAATGATAGCAGCCAGTTTTTATGGCGGGCTTAAAATGCACCAGGCACCGTCCCTAAATACGCACTTTCCATGTTTTAACATCTTCAGTCCTCACAACAACCTCATGGTGGGGCGTTACTGCCATTATCATCCCTGTTCTACAGATGAGGAAGCTGAGGCCCAGAAGTGATTACTGCATTGATCTTCAGACAGGCCTTGCAGCCTTTGATTTCCGTTCCTCCTCACCATTCTTCCCCTGCTAACCAGAATGACTTTCTAAAACCACTCAGTGAGGTTCCTGTCTTGCCTAAGGCCCGCACTGGCTCCCTCCTGCCCCGTGGATAAAGAGAAAGCTCTATTAACACAGATTTATAAATCCCTCATGCTCTGGCCCCTGCCTACCTGTCTGGGCTAATCTCCTGCTAATCCCCAACACGCACCCTTTGTCCAGCTATCCTGAATTACTTGTGTAATGAAGTGGAGAATGTCATTGGCCAAAAATGCCTCACAAGAATGTTTTGGATGTGAAATAGTGTGGGGGAAGAACCACACATCCCAGGGAGCCCTTTCCATTTTCCTCTGCTGGAAGTGAGGGGGATGGGCCTGGACGAAGACCCCAGGTCCGCAGGATGTCTCCACGGGGCCCAGCATGGCCAGCAAACCCAGCGGGTTCTTCTGGCCGAGAAGGGAGCCTGTGCAGTACTTGTGGGTGACGTAGGAGGGAAAAGGGTAAAGGAGGAAGTGAGGGGGTGTGAGGAGGAGACACCCAGTGGGTGTCTAGAGAGACTTTTGGTACTTCGTGGCATGCTGTGGAAAGCTCCTTTAGGAAAATCTAAAGGGAAGACCTGCTGTCCCCCCAAATCCATGCACTGCCCCACCCCCCTTCCATAGTAAACAGTACATTTCCCAGGTGACCCAGTAGTTGAGTGGGGCCATGCAGTTCTTGACAATGGAAGGTGAGTGGAAGAAGACATGCTTGTTACTTCCATCTCATTTAAGAGAGAATCTTTGGCCTGGACTTGCGTGTTTTCTCCCTTCCTGTCTCCTGACCATGAGAGCAACTCTGGGAGCCGCGTGTCGAAGATGGCAAAAGCCACTATCCCTCTGGGTCCCTGAACGACCCTATGGAGCAGAGCCACCCCCCCCCCCAACCTGTAATTCCCAGCTCAGAGCCATTGCATGAGAAGAAGAACCACTTCTATATGGTATAAGCCATTGAATTATGGTTGACTCTTTTGTTATGGCAATGTAGCCCATCCTAATACATCCCACAAGAAGTGGAAAATGGAAATTCGATTTCCCCTCCCCCCAACCTCCAGGTTATTTAGTGCCTTAAGAAACCATTCTGTCTTGGGGCACCCGGGTGGCTCAGTCAGTGAAGTGTCGGACTCTTGATTTCGGCTCAGGTCGTGATCTTGCAGTGCCTGAGTTTGAGCCCCACATCAGACTCTGCACTGACAGTGTAGAGCCTGCTTGGGGTTCTCTTTCCCTCCCTCTCTGCACCTCCCCTGCTTGTGTTCTCTCTCTCTCTCTCTCTCTCTCTCAAAATAAATAAATACATAAACATTAAACAAAAAAAAAGAAAGCATTCTGTTTAGACCACGAGAGGGTCAATGTCAGACCCATTTGGATTAGCTTAAGGCTGTCTGCCCTTCTCCACTGAGACCAGATCTGCTGAGTCTTGGTTTCTACCATGGTACTTGTGGTCACTGTAGGCATCAGCATAACTGTCACAAGCTAGTTTCTACCCGAAAATTGAAGTAATTTACAGGAAATACCATTCCTAAAATGGACTTTGAGTCATGTTTAAAACATGCCCTGGGGCGCCTGCCTGGCTCAGTTGGTTAAGCATCCTACTCTTGATCTCAGCTCAGGTCTTGATCTCCGGGTCATGAGTTCAAGCCCCATGCTGGGCTCCATGCTCGGTGTGGAGCCTACTTAAAAAAAATGATTGAAACATGTCCAAATCCTTCCAAATGGCCCACAAATCCCTGCAGAATCTGCTCCCAGATTTATCCCTGTTATCTCTCTGCTCTCATTTTCTGCTATCTCCCCATATACTCCACTGTACTTGGTCTTCTTCTTCTTCTTCTTCTTCTTCTTCTTCTTCTTCTTCTTCTTCTTCTTCTTCTTCTTCTTTTTAACTTTTTAGTGTTTATTTTTGAGAGACAGGGAGAGACAGAGCATGGGCAGGGGAGGAGCAGAGAGAGAGGGAGACACAGAATCCAAAGCAGGCTCCGGGCAGTCAGCACAGAGCCCGACGTGGGGCTCGAACTCACGGACCGCGAGATCATGCCCTGAGCTGAAGTCTGCCGCTTAACCAACTGAGCCACCCAGGCGCCCCAAGATCAGCATCTTGATGAGGGTAGAACGTCTAGTCTGTTTTGCTCATGACGGTACTCCCATTGCCTAGCACCGTGCCTGGCATTCAGTAAATGCTCGTGGGATTGAAGGAGTGAGCCTTCCACAGAAAGAGCAGAGAAATGGAGCACCTTAGTGGTTAAGACATACTGATGCCTAATGAGAGGTCATGGGGTTCGCACTCCAGATACTAGTGGGAGGCTGTTCACTTCACCACAATGGGCGTATGTCAGGATGGAGAGGGCCTAGGCTGTGTACGTAGGATCTATAACCGCGTGTGAGCACGACGAGCTGGAAAAACTTCACAATCGGACTGGAGAAACCTCTATGGCAAAGTGTCTACTAACTAGGGAATGGTAACATGAAGGTTTAAAGCTCAGAAGAAGGTGCTTTGTGGTGAACTATGAAAAACATCTTGGACTTCAAATGACTCTAAGTTGCCCCCAGAGACTTCGTGGCTAATAAAGCTCATCAGAACGGATGATAAAAATGTGGCCCTGCAGGTCAGTGCAAATCCACGGGGCTCAGACCTGAGATATGCGATCACAACGGTTTGAATTGTGTCCCCCCACAAAAAAAAGATAGGTTGAAATACTAACCCCAGTACCTCAGCATGTGACCTTATTTGACAAACAGCATTGTGGCAGATAAAATTAGTTAAGATGAGGTCATACTGGGGTAGGTATGGGCCCTTAACCCAACAGGACTGGCGTTCTTGTAAAAAGAGAAGATACAGACACGTAGGGAGAACATCATGTGACCATGGTGGCAGAGACAGGAGTGACGCATGTGTAAGCCAAGGATCACGGTCAGCCACCAGAAACTGGAAGAGGCAAGAAAGTGTTCCTTCCTAGAGCCTTGGGAGAGGGCATCCCTGCACCTTGATTTTGGACTTCTGGTCTCCATTTTAGAAATTCTAGGAAACAGACACACTGTGTGATTCTTCTTGTATGTTTGAAAGACCTGTGGGCTTGGTGGGTGGTGATAGGAGGGAGACTGGGAGTGGAAGAACATGGCAGTGAGAGAACCAGAACCAGAGAGAATTGGAGAGATTAAAACACAAAGTTTTCTGATGTTTGTTTTTGAGAGAGACAGCACGAATGGGAGAGGGGCAGAGAGAGAGGGAGACACAGAATCTGAAGCAGGCTCCAGGCTCTGTCAGCACAGAACCTGACGCGGGGCTTGAACTCATGAACTGCAAGATCACGACCCCAGCTGAAGTCGGACACTTAACCAACTGGGCCACCCAGGTGCCCTAAGAATCGGAGCGATTTTTAAAGGCATCCTGGATGGGCATTAAGGAGGGCATTTGTAATGATGAGCACTGGGTGGCGTATGTAACTGACGAATCGTTGAATTCTACTCCTGAAACCCAACACTGCACTGTATGTTAACTAACTAGAATTTAAATAAAAATCTGAAAAGAAAAAAAATAAATAAAGGCATTCTGGAATTTGGGGGTGGGGGGGGGAAAGGAAAGATACTTAGAGACATTTTTGGCATGCTTCTGTGTGGTGAGCTGTGCAAAACCCTTGAGGAGGCCTTGTTAAGAAAACCTATAGCTGAAGATTTGATTGTTCTTCAAGGTGTTGAGAGAGTGTGATTTATTGCTCCTTCGACTTTGACTCCAGACATAGGCTGGGCTACGTGGGGTCTGCCGCTTTAGTCGGGTTACGCTATTGCTGGATTCCGTAACAGCTCCGTGTTCTGTGTTCCTGCTTTTGTATTTGCCATCATCTCCTTATTCTAGAAATGTTGTCAGTCGTTCAGGCCCTAGGCACAGAACAGGAAAGTTCAAGGCCCAGAGGGGAATCACAGGGGTCTGGGGGGGAAGGGCCTGTTCGTCCAAGCCAACTCGGGCCTCTAAGGGCTGCAGGGTGGGTTTTAGGACCCTCAGACGGGAGAGCTGGGCACCCACAGGGCTGAGATTCAGTGATGTGGGAGCTGTGGGCTACGGCTGGGGGCCATCCGGAGCCCTCAATCCATGCTCCCCACACTCTCCAGACTTGAAAGAAAGGCCATTGTTTCCTCTTAATGAGGAATGAGTCCTAGTAAAGCTCTTTCTGAAAAATTCCAGCCTCGTCTCTGCTGAACTCAGAGAAAGGAATGTGTGGTCACCCCTGCCAGGAAAGCTTAGGGGATCAGAGGGGGAGGGGAACTTCCCTGGACCCTGGACCCTGTGCTGTGCTCTCTCACGTCACTGTCACCCACCATCTGTGCCTTCTCTGGGGGTGGGGAGGGGGGAAGCTCCTTATTATCCTGTTATACAGCTGAGGTGGAGAGGGGAGCTGACTCCCCAGGTCACTGGCTCTGGGGGGTGGAGGTGGGACCTGCATTCAGGCTTGCTGTTCCCATGAGAGGAGGGCTAGGTGGAAGCTGGGGAGTGTGACAAAGCCATAGGGCCCAGGTGAGCTGGGAAGAGCCATGACAGCTGACTCCCCTGTTACTGGGGGTCCCCCTATTCTTCTGGTGGGGACAACCCTCTTAGTTCTCAGGACATGTCTATTTTTTTTAAGTTTATTTATTTATTTTGAAAGAGACAGAGCATATGAGTGGGGGAGGGACAGAGAGAGAGAGAGAGAGAGAGAGAGAGAGAGAGAGAGAATCCCAAACAGGCACTGTCAGCACAGAGCCCGACGCGGGGCTCAAACTCACGAAACTGAAATCACGACCTGAGCCAAAATCAAGAGTCAGACGCTTAACCCACTGAGCCGCCCAGACGTCCCTCAGGGCATGTCTATTCACCATAACTGTGACAACAGCAGCCACAGCAGCCACTGACATTAGCTGAAGGCTCCCCAGGGGCTGTGCCCTGTGCTAATGCTTTCCTTGAATGGTCACACTTGGCTCTTTTCCTCCCTTTTACGGATGAGGAAACCAAGACTTCTGGCCTCATGACATTCCTAGTGAAGGGCAGAGTGAGGATGTGAACTCTGTTGCTGGGTCCTCGCTCACGATCACATGCTGTCCATCTGCGGGAAGGGCCCCTTGCAGAAGCTAACTAGGGTCACGTGGACTGAGGCGGTTGCCAGATGCTCCGCCTTTCTGACCACCGGCTGCTGGGGTGGGGGCGGGGCGCCACCTGCAGACCCTGCCTCCCCTCCGGAGACCCACCTGTAAGGTGAGGCCCAGCCATCGCTTTACCTCTGCCGCATGGGGACCTGAATCCCGCTCCACCCCACCCCAAGCAGGTGGAGCATGAATTTGCCACAATCAGAAAAATTGCTGTGTTCGTGTTACTGTCTGGCTGGGTCTGGCCACTGACACTTGCCTGGCTGGGCAGGGACCCCTTCTCTGGGCTCTCACAGCTGAGAATTCAGGGAGCCAGGCATGAGCCACACCTGACCCGGAAAAGGGTACGGTACCTTGAGGGCTGGTGAACCCCGCGTTTGCTGGGACGCAGATTCCCATGCCCCCAGGTGCTGGAATGGAGTCTGGGAACTTGGCCAGCCCACACTGGTGAAGTGATGCTTGACCAGGTACAAGACCTGCAACCTTTGCTCCTGGCCAGGCTCCCTGGAGTCTGAGGTGCACCCTGGGGAGGAAGCAATGTCTGAGTCACTCCTGCCAGGCTCTGACGGGGCATGGCTTTCATTCAGCGGTATCTGAGCACTTACTATGCGCCTAGCCTGGTGCCGGTAAAGATGGGTTAGAAAAACACCTTCCCCACCCTGGGGGAAAGTTGGATCTGTGAACAACAGCCTCCTGGGGCCACAGCGGACACAGAGATTGTGGGTGGGTTCATGCAGTCCTAAGGAGCCTGCCTGCCCGGGGTTCGACTCCCAGCTCCACCATTTATGAAATGTGGGACCTGTCCCTTGGTTTCCCCATCTGTAAAAACGGGACAATAAAGATGTGAACCTCAGCGTTGTTATAAGGATGAAATGAGTGCATGTGAGCAAAGTTCTTAGAAGCTTCTGGCATGGGGTGAGCACACAGTAATTGATGATTGTTATCTATGGCTCCCTGAAGGACTGTCATCTCTCCAGCTAGGTTCTGTGTCCCTGGAGGATGTGGATGGTGACTCTCACTCCTCTCTGACTTCCCAGGGACCCGGTGTACAGCAAGTCACCCGGACATCTGGAAACTTCTTTACAGGTATCGAGGTACCTTTGACTTCCTCCCCATCTCTCACCGTCACGTCCATTCGGTCTCTAAGTTCTCCAGATTCTGACTCCCCAAACTCTCTGGTGTCTATTCCAACGGTCCCTTCTGTTTATCAGCTTTTCCCTGGATCCCTGTGTCAACCTGCTAACTGGTCTGTCTGCCCCTGGACTAAAACTCTCCACGAGCCACTCCCTGCCCTGCAGTCAGAGTGACCATTCTTACAGGGTGATCTGAGCGTACCACTCTCCTGCTCAACACCACTCGATGGCTCCCTAGTGTCCGGGGACAGACGCTACACTTTCGTCTAGCATCCAAGCCAGGCCCTCCTCTTCTCCAGCCCCATATCTGGTGACCTCCATTCCCCATTGCTCGCCCCTCCAGCCTTCCTCTGTCTCTCGCAGAGGGATGTTTTGTTCTCATCCTGCTCCTGTGGCTGTGCATTTGACTCCACTGGTGCTTTGGCCTGGGGCACACCTGCTTACCTACTCTCTCCTTCCTCACACCCAGTGTGGCACTGCTAACTCCAGTTGGGCCCCCCTCCGGGCTGATTAGATGTCCCTATGCTGAGCTCCCAGAGCACTCAGAGTGCATAGAGCTCATACCCACTCACTCCACAAATACCTCAGAATGCCTCCTCTGTGTCAGTCACTGTTCTAGCTGCCGGGGATACAGCAAAAGCAGCTGGAAATCCCAGCGTCAGGGAGCTTGCGTGTCACGGTCAGTGGTCCTTGAGGGGTGGGTCTGTCTCCTCACTACAGATGGGCTCCTGGAGGGCAAGCAGGGAGCAGGTGCACTTTGACTCTGTGTCCTCAACATCACGCATGTAGTTGTTAGTAAATGTTGGATGCATTTCATGAGCTTGGCACTGGGGAGAAAGAGCAAGGGCGACAGGGGGGAAATACAATCCAGGGGATAGGAGAGTTGGCAAGTGTAACAGGTAGGCGCACAGCTCTGGAGCCAGGTGCCGGTGTTTAGATTCCTGAATCTGCCGCGTCCTAGTGGTGCGAACTTGAACAAGCTCCGCAACCCCCATGCGTCAGTTCTCCCGTTCTAATGCTAACTACCTTATAGGGTTGTCAGCAAGGTGAAAGGTGTTAATATTTATAAAGCGCTTAGAACAGTGCCTGGCACATAGTTAAGTGCTTTATAGATAAATAAATATTTATTAAACACATGAAAAGCGGTTATGCAGACTATGAACGTAGATAGTCTTGGCTTCAAATCCTACCTCTGCCCGGTCCTAAGCGTATGCAATCCTGGGAAAGTTGTGGAACCAGGCTGCGCATGAGTTTCCTTGTACGTGAACTGGAGACACTATAATACTTCCCGCTCTAGAACGCGGTCTCCTGGGATTCCAAGACACACACACACACACACACACACACACACACACACACACACACACTCTCTCTCTCTCTCTCTCTCTCATCCCCCCCCCGCCCCCCAACACAGCACGCCTCCAGCAGGACTGGCTCAGAGTAAAGACTTTGAAATGCACCTCTCCTAACGAGGCAAAAGCAACATCCTGCCCTTGAGGGGGCTCCTGGTCCCTGAGGGGAGAATGAAAACACTGGTCTCTGTTCATTGTTCAGATGCTATGCCCTCCAGGAAGGCTCCCTAGAATCCTGTGGTTCCTCCCTCTTTTGAACTGCCATAAACATGTATCCCCCTGTGCCTCTTATGGGTGTTAGCTTTAAATTCCAGTTCTAAAACTGACCAGTTGTGTGATACTGGACCTTCACTCCCCTTCTCTGAGTTTTCATTGTTTTGATCTGTAAAAGGAGGTAAAAATCACCTTCAACAAGGGGCACCTGGGTGGCTCAGCCGGTAACTCGGACTTGGGCTCAGGTCCTGATCTCACCTATTGTGAGTTTGAGCCCCGCATGGGGCTCTCTCCTCTGTCCCCCTCTCTCTCTGCCCCTCTCCCCGCCCCCCGAAAAAAGAAATAAACATTAAAAAAAATCACCTTCAACAGAACATCATGGTGAAAATCACAATGCCTGCAAAGCCTGCCTGTTTGTAGAGCCTCAATAAAGGATCTCGTTTCCCGTTTCTCCCTCCGCCTTTCTTCCTACCATGGTCTCCCGGCTGGCCCGTCAGTTCATTCGAGAGCCTGATTTTCCTCTGTGATTCCAGCAGGTGGCAGGGGGAAGACTCAGGGAATAAGTAAAGGGCTGGATGAATGGCAGTAACTGGGAGCAGATGAGATGATTTGGGGGTCTGCTCAGGCATTTTCAACCTTCCGCACGGTTCGCTCCCTCCTCCACACTCCCTCCCATCTTGGGACCTTTGCACAAGATGCGATTTTCCTCCCGTCCCTCGCTGCCTGGCTAACTCTTGCTGGACATTCTTAGCTTCAAAGTCACTTCCTCAGGGAAGCTTTCTCCAGGGCCTGTCCCCCGGTCCCCACACCCAGCCCTAAGGGACCGGACCATAGTCTGAGGTCACAGCCCTAAATCCTTTGAAGTTGTAATTTCTTTCGGTGCTACTTTGATGAACTGATGTTACCCCCCAGGGCTGCGGACCCTTTGGTAGCAGGCACAGGGCAGTTTTGTATCCTCAGACCTTAGTGCTGTCCCTGCCGCAGAAGGGGCTGCCTGTTGGAGACACGCTTGCGCTCTGAATGTGAAGAAACGACACTTTTTGGTTCGCGTGCTTCGGCACCCAGGTCCTTCCTCTCTGCCTGCCCAGCGCCCTGTCCTCCCAGTGCCCTGACTAGAGCCTCGCCTGTTCTCCCGTCCCTGAGCATGGCAGGTGTGGGTTGCGCGCTGTGGGCGGAGGAAGGAGGGTCGCCCGTGGACATGCCTCAGTGACAATGGAGTCCGTGGTGCTGGGGTCGTAGGCCCAGTCGTCCACGCATGGCTCGGTGCCCCCCTTGGGTGTCGTTGGGCAGGCTGGCGTTGGGCGGATATGTGAAACGGAGGCAGGTCTCGGGCTTCCCATCCGGGCCCTTGGGGAGCACCCAGGGCCCCGTGGAGGCGTTGGGGGGTGGGCAACAGTGGTGGGCAGGCGTGGTCGCTGTGAAGGTCTGCAGCGGGTTTGGTTGGCTGGGCCCAGGATGGGGAGGCCAACAAGACTAGGTTCAGGAACCGGAAGGGGCCCTTGCTGCCCATGTGGTCCATGAGCTCGGGGAAGGCCGCGGCGCTGGGCAGCACGAACCAGAGCTGCGGCGAGGCGCCTGGCCAGGGAGAGGGAAGTGTGCGTATGGGCTCTGTGTGGGTGTGTGGGTAGGTGTGGAAGCACAGGGAGAGGGCGTGCCAGGTGCGAGCACAAGCATGTGGAACCGTGTGTGTATAAATGTGTAAGGATGTGGGGTTCGGGGGGGTGTGTCCACAGATTTACACGTGGCTACAGGAGGACATACCCAGGGGCATGTAGAGGCCTGGGGCCACACGTGTGGCGTGTGTCCAGAGGTGTGGGCACAGGGGTGTCTGTAGGGATGGGTGTCTCAAGGTCGGAGTGTAAGGCGCAGCTGTGTGAGCTTGGGTGCGTCTGTTTGTGTGTGTGTGTGTGTGTGTGTGTGTGTGTGTGTGTGTGTTCGTGGCTGTGAGTATCCCTGTGCTCAGCCACATGGTCACACATGCTGCATGCACAGGGCAGTGCCGGCCACACAGCTGGGGCCAAGGGGCCTGGTCGTGGACATTGGCAACACGGGCCTGATGGTGGCGGGGGGGTGGGGGGCAGCGAGGTTAGGTGGGGAAGTTCCTGGTCGCCCTGAGCAGACACACAGGGTCAGCAGAGCCCAGGTTGCTTCCTGGGAAGGTCTCCCCAAGTCCAGAGCCTCTCGGCTCTTGGCTGTCCTCCTGGGGCTGGGTCCACCATAGGGGGGCAACGGAAAGGTCCCAGGCAGGTCCCAAAGGGAAAAGGGACTTGGCCAGTCATAGTAAGGAAACAAGACCTGACTTTGGAGGCTTCTCAGGGGTCTATGGTGGCCAGAGCTTGGGGCAGGGGGTGGGGGGTGTCTCCATTCTTCCTCGCTTGGTAGCTGGGCCTGGCTCCCTCCCGCGGGGCTGGTGGTTGAATGTGGCTGAAGCCCTTTGTCTGTCCCAGGGTCTGACAGCTGCTGTGGCTGGGCAGCTCAGCCCCAGGAGCTGTATTTGAGCCTTCCCCAGGGAGACTTATATAAGGCGAAAGTTGTTTCCTAGGCGAATGTTTCACTTTCTTTTGAGAATTAGTGGTAGTGGCAGGAAGAATGCTGTGGACCCACCAAGCCCAGCTTCCCCCCCCCCCCCCCGAAGGCTCAGGGCTCTCATCCGCTGGGCTCCCCCAGGTGGCAGGGACTCCCCTGTCTGAGTCTCAAGCTCAGGGGAACAGCCCTCTTTCATCTCTGCTCTCTACCTTCCTTTTGGGGACAAATTACTGTCCCTAGCGGTTTGTTCTTTTCTCCGAATTATTTTAATTATATAATGATGTTTTTCTTGCATACAACACAGGGAATACAAAGAGGCCAAAGACAAAACAAAATATCCAGCCTTCACCTGAGAGCCAACCCTTTGTGTGTTCTGAGGTATGTTCTTCTAGATCTTTCCTCATCAGTCACTGTGTTCTCACCCCATTTTTTTTTTTTTTAGCAGCCAACACGAGGCTCATTTAACCATACAGCAGCCCTGTTACTATTCTAAGTATTGCACATTAGGAGACTAAGGAACAGAGAGGTTAAACAACTTGCTTATGGTCTCCCAGCCAGGAAGTGACAGGTCAGGGGCAGTGGAACCAACATTTTCTGCAAAGTCTGTTGGGACACTGTCCTGTATCGTCCCTCCCTTAGCAAGGTCACCTTGGCTGGCTGTCCACATCACTCCTGCCTGCCTTTAGCTCTCTGGTTCTACCTCCAAGGGCTCTGGGGAGCTGCCCCACCCTGTCTGCTCTGGGGGCTAGTGAGGGGCCCACGTCAGGGTCCCCTTCTTGGCCGGGGCGGGGGCTTCCTCTTCTCCCCCGCAGCCCCCCTCTCCACCAAGGTAGGCATCTAGCTCCCCGGCTCAGGCTGCTCAGGCTGGCCCCCACTCCCTGAAGTCTCTGCCAGCCTCACCACCACCCCCTCCAGGGCAGGGTCAGGCCCGCAGCTCTGCTTCCCACCTGGGCCCAGCAGTAATTGACATTCTCAGAGTGGCCCGAGGCAGGGCGAGATCCGGAGTCATCAAAGGAAGATTAAATTATGCTCCGAAGCAGCCAAGGGGTTGTTTTAGGAAGGTTTTCGACTGTGAGGCTTGCAGAGAGCTGAGCCGCCTCTCCGAGCACCCCTGCTCTGGGCTTTCGCCCTCCGCGAGATTTTCCGGTTCCTAATTGGGCCTGGGTTATCCGTCTGTTTCTGTCCTAGTGCAATGTTGTTTAAAGGAGCCTGGTGACTTCCCACGGAGGCCGCTGGAGGTGAGCCAGAGTATAGATGTGCAAGCCCAGCCAGGGGCGGCCCCAGCCCCCAGTGGATGTGCTTGGATTCATGATATCTGAACCGTGGGCGTTCTCTTAGCCAGGGCCCCCCCAGGGGTTGTGTCCTGTACTTGCTGAATGACCTTGGGCAAATCACCTCCCTCTGGGCCTCTTGTCACTCTTCATTAGTTAGGTGGCTTAAAACACACACACACACACACACACACACACACACACACACACACACCCCAGAAAGCTTTTATTCAAACAATATATTGGGGTTGTAAGATCAATACATATAGCAGATACTAGAGGAGGTGGTCTGGCTAAAGTGGCAAAGGTGGAGAGGGCAGCCCCTTCATAACCCCCTCCAGCCCCAGCTCGTCCTTCCTTTTGGCACCTTCTGCCCCAGGCTGTCTCTTTCTTACTCTAAAAAATTTTTTTAGGGGCGCCTGGGTGGCTCAGTCGGTTCAGCGGCCGACTTGGGCTCAGGTCATGATCTCGCGGTCCGTGAGTTTGAGCCCCGCGTCGGGCTCTGTGCTGACAGCTCGGAGCCCGGAGCCTGTTTCAGATTCTGTGTCTCCCTCTCTCTGACCCTCCCCCATTCATGCTCTGTCTCTCTCTGTCTCAAAAATAAAATAAATGTTAAAAAATTTTTTTTAAAAAAAAATGTTTATTTATTTTTGAGAGCAAGAGGAGGAGGGGCAGAGGGAGAGGGAGACACAGAATCCGAAGCAGGCTCCAGGCTCTGAGCTGTTAGCACAGAGCCCGGCATGGGGCTTGAACTCACGAACCGTGAGATCATGACCTGAGCTGAAGTCGGACGCTTAACTGACTGAGCCACCCAGGCGCCCCAGATTGTCTCTTTCTGAGGCATCTCCATTATTTTACAGGGCCCATCACTTCTTCCTTGAAGTGACACTACATTGAACGTATTGAAATTAACTTGTTTTAAAGAGATGTGGCATTGGGAAATCTTACATGCTAAATGCATTTTTAGCTTGGGTTATGGAAATGCAGTTTCTTCCTTCTTCCTCCCCCCCCTTCCCTCTCCTTCTTTCCCTTTTCTCTTTCATGCTTTCATCTTTTGTTGGAACCTTTCCAGAGTGTCCTTTCAGGGACGCTGGGCTCAGCCAGTGTTCCCTGTTCTTGCTGCGTCCCAGCACAGACATGTGTCTTCAGCTGGAAGGGCCCAGGGAATCCTCGAGTCCAACATCCTCACCTTACCCGCAGGGAGCCAGAGGTTCGGCCAAGGAAGGAACACACACCTGTCCTCAGCGTCCCTGGAGGCTCTGCACGGCACAGTTTTTCTAAATCTGTGATTCGCTGAAGCAGAGGACACGCCATGACAGGTGAAACAGGGCAGGTCTTATTCTGCAGGAGCAGTGGAGGGACCGGGTGTCCTGGCCAATTACAGGGGTCACAGCGAACTTTCTGTGGGCCATCCACTCTCCTACCTACTCATTTGTTTGTCTGTTCATCTCTCCATCCATCCATCCATCCATCCATCCATCCATCCATCCATCCGTCCGTCCAACTGTCCGTCCATCCACCCTTCCATCCGTCCAATGTGCTTCATGCTTTGTATGCATGAGGCCCCATGCTAGGAGCTATGATGCCTGCCTGACCCTCCAGTCTGCCTGTCAGAGAAAACAGCAGCCCAGAAACAATTACAGCACAAAGGAGATTGGCCTCAGTGCCACAGGAGAGGTTCACGCAGTTCTTGCGGTTTCCAGAGAGGGAAAGAATGACGAGGTTTGATAGATCAGACTCTGGTGGGTTGCCCAGAGAAGGTGGTGTTAACACTGGATTTGGACCATCAGGAGGCAGAATCGGGAGGGACCTGCAGACCCAGGGGCGCGAGTGCAGGCATGTTTGGGGAAATGGGAGGGAAGTTGGATAAATAGCGTGGAGGGACCCTTTCTTCCCAACCCAGGTGGTGGCCTTGGCCTCAGGGGCTGGGACATGGCTGTGATAGTCTCAGAGGGGCTGATGATTCCCCTGAGGCTGTGGCTCCCCAGTGGAGTCATGCTCAAGTCCTGCCCAAATTCACTTTGTGCGGTCTGGGTCTCTTGCCGCTTGCAAAGGTTCCATCCAGTTGAGTGGCCATTCGAGCCCCTCTTGGTGTCGCTGCCTGTCTGCCTGCTCACCACCTGCTCACAGGTTCAAGTCAGAAGCTGCGGCATATGTGGGGCCTGTCGGGCGCTCAGACTATGGCCCTGGGCGGGGATGGTGAGATGTTTAGTCAATTCCCAAGGGCCAAGAGCTATTCCTAAGTCTTCCCCACTGGTTTAGGGGCTCCAGATTCAGTCGCCGTCATTGCGTGGTTCTAACAGAATAGCAGTATACCTGCACAAGGGATTGTCCTCTGCCCTCAGACTCTAACCGACCCCTCCTTCCCCTCCATTTATTCTCAAATTTCCTTCCCAGGAACAGGGGAGTCCAGGAAAGGGGGGGTCCTACATGCCTGAATTTGAATCTTGACTCCACCACTTGCTAGCTGTTTGGCCTTGGGCAGGTGACATCACCTGGTTAAGCCTTAGTTTCCCCCACTTGTAAAATGGGGATTAATACCTACCTTAGAGGGTTGTTGGGATTTTAAATAAAGCATATAACCCCCCGAGCACAGTGCCTAGCACACAGCACTTAATTTGAGGGCCAGCCCTGGGACTCCTGGGTGGGCCCAGTCGGTTAAGCGTCTGACTCTTGATTTCGGCTCAGGTCATGATCTCACGGCTCGCCAGTTCGAAACCCATGTCGGGCTCTGCGCTGGCAGTGCGGAGCCTGCTTGGCATTCTTTCTGCCCCTCCCCTGCTGAGGCTCGCTTGAGCACTCCCAGTTCTGTTTAAAACTTGTGTGACTTGTCATACATTTCTGCCCAGAGCCGCACATACGCAATCACGGGGGGCTTAGTTGGCTTGTGCTCCATATCTGGCCTTGGGATCAGAATTGGCCCTTCTGTTCCTGACGCCAAGAGGAACTTATGGACCGCACATTCCTCCTGGAGCCAGACCAGGCTGCCCACCGCCCCCCCACCCCCACCCCTTTCCCAGGAGGGATCTGGGAGGGCAGAGGAATAAACAAATGCCCAGGCTCCTAAGATTGTGAGATATGACAAGAGAAAAAAATGCAGCCTGCTCAGGACTGCACTTGGGCAAACTTAATGACTAACCTTAGATCGACTGTGACTAACCAAGGCTGTCCTTAGGCACCCAGAGTAGGTCCTGGTCCAGCCAATCACTGCCGAGCCCATCAGGTTGCCAGGCAGGCTGGGCCTCAGCTGTCACCCCGTGTAGGAAAGCGCAAGGACACAGGTCCCAGGATGGCTGAGGGCTGGTACTCTAGCAGCTGGAGCCCCCAGCCCAGGGAAGGCCAGGAATGGCGCTCTCCAGTAGTTCTGAGGGAATGGCCGGGAGAGTGGCCCATCAGGAATTGTAAGTCACACCTCCAGGGCGTGCCTGAGTTTCAGAGCCCATCTGCCACCTGAACGCAGCCCAGAGAATGGCTTTATGTGGATCTGGAAATGCCCACGCTAGAGAACGGCTCTAAGAACTTGAGGGAGGGGACCTCCTAGCTACGGGCTGATGTGACAGATGTCTCAGTCCCCATGTCCCCGGCACTGCTTTCTGCTCATTCCATGTTTTCAACCAGGGTGGGCCAACTCAGATGCCCACGGGGCCAGGTGATGTGAATGAGGGGGGTGGGTTAGGTGCTGGCCACAGTGAGTGGCCGGGTGTGCGGGGAAGTGCAGGGCGCATGTCCAGTCTGAAGGGGGCAGCGGTGCTCAGCACCGGCTGGTGTTGCCATGGGAATATGCAGGCTTGGGGTTGCCAGAGCTTCAGATATTTTAAAAATAGCTTGAAATCTGGACTTTGTGAAATTTTCCAATTGTGTAGGCGACCCCTCCTCCCACCTTCTGGAATCCCTTTGTCTTTTCTGCTTCCCCCACCTAGAGGAGCCACAAACTCCATCAAGTGGCTCCTTGTAGAACAAGGTAGGATTTCCTCGGCTTTGTCCTCACACTTCCTCCTTGCTGGTGCTCGGGATTTGGTGAGCAGGGCCTTTGCGTGTTTGTTCATTCGGCAAACGTTATGCAGCACCTGCTTTGGGCTGGGCCTTGTGCAGAAAGGAGTCGGGTAGGGGGGAAGTGAGGAAGACACAGAGTGAGGCTTTGGGGGCCCACAGAGCCCCCTGGAGGGAGCGTGGAGGAGGCAGGCATCCATGGAGCCAGGTGTCAGTCACCCTGAGGGCACGGTCCCGTGTGTTTGCCTGCCTGGGCTTCATCTCAGAGCGGTGGTTTCCCTCTCTGAAATCAACCCTGATTGGGGGGTGGAAGGGTGGGTTTGGCTCTCACGCCCTTTTATCATCTTAACCCTTGCTCTTCCCAAGGCCAGCCCCTCTCAGCTCCTCCGATGTCACCTCCTCAGAGAGGCCTTCCGGGACATGCTAGCTTGAGTAGGGCCCCCAACTCTAGGAACACCTTCTCTACCAGGGCTCCGTGCTCTTTATAGCATTTGTCACTGCCTGGAATTGCGTCCTTTCTTGTCCTCCGCCTCTTCCGCCCCCAACCCTGAGGCCACGAGGGCAGGGCCTGGCTCTGACCTATTTGCGGCGCTGACCGGGCTTATGGTAGGAGCTGGCCAAGTTCACGGTCGGCAGGTGGGCTCTGTCCACGAGCCCCTGATCTCTTTCTAGGAAGCAGTCTCAGCGGAGGGAGCACTCGGCCCTGGAGCCCACTGGCCGGGCCCTAGTTTTCCCACCCGCAAAATGGGCCCAACGATAATAGTTCTAACTTTACGGGGCTGTCAGGAGGGCGGGTGCATGTGGTTCTGTGAGGTGGTAAGTCTGAGCCCTGTCCTGGGGTGTGGTGTCCCTGGGTCCTGGCTGGGAGCTCGGAGCTCATGTCACAACCCTCCCCCCCACCCACCTCAGCTCCCATGCCAGCAGTGCATTTATTCATTCCACTTGCCTTGTTTCCTGCCCACAGGCCTGCTCTGCAGTTGGTTTCCCTGAGCTGGGCAGAAACACTGAGTGAAAAAGATGGGCTGAGACTCTGGGAGCAGACGGTGCGGGAGACAAGAAGCCACAGATGCCGGGGGTGGGGGTGGGGGTGGGGTGGAGGGGGGATGTTTGGATCTTGAGAAATCCCAAAGCAACTGCCCTCTCTGGGTCCTTGGGCTCCAAGTCTCCCCCCCGGCCCCCTCAGCCCCAGGGAGGGACAATGGCAGATGAATCTTCACTGTGGTGCAGGCAAAGGGCTTCTGCATGTAGAGGACTTGGCAGTGGGGACGGGTTTGATGGCCACAGATGCTAACAAGCAGATATATAGCTACTTGGACAGGGGATGGAGCCTGGGGCTGGGGGTGAAGGTGGGGGAACGGTCAGGTGGTTCACGTTCAGGTGCGTTGTATCTGCTGAACCCACAGGGGTGTGGAATCACAGATGGCTGCCTGTCTGGGGGACGGGGGCTTGGGTGGCCTACCCCGGGGCTCCCGGTTTCATGTTAGTTTCATCAGTGCGGTTGATGAAATCCAGACAGTAAAGTTTACCAGCTCTGCAGAGAACTCAAAGCTGAGATAGAGGGTGTCTAAGTAGGAGGACAGGCTCGGAATCCAAAGGGATTGGAGGGTTGGATGCTGAGCCTGTCACTTTCTAGCTATGCCACTTCAGACAAGTGACATAAACTTTCTGAACCTTGGTTTCCCCATCTGCAACATGGGGGCAATGTCCCCTATACCCTAGTGCCATGAGCATCAGTGAGACAACCTGCAGGAAGCACCCAGTTCAGTGCTGGGCACATAGCAGGCCCTCGCTGATGGCTGCGGCTGTGATTAATGGCCGTGAGAGCTCCTTCGGGGCAGGGGACTTGTCTTTCAGTGCCTGGTACGGCGTGGGCACTGAACAAATGTTTGTCAGATGAGTGAACGCGATGAAATTTGACGGGGATAAATGTCAGTTCCCGGACTCAGATCCAAAGACCCAGCTACACATGGATGCGGTGGGGGGAGGAATGGCTTAGCAACAAACGGTACAGGAGGGGAAAGTCGAAGGATTTAAGCAGACAGAAATTTTGGTCACCGTGAGGTGGCTGCCAAAACCAGGCAGGGCAAACTCAGGTGGCATTATTAGAGGTCCAGTGCTCAGAAGGAGGGAGGCCGTGGCGGTCAGCCTCCAGAGCCACGTACCCTTCGACACTCCCGCTGTGGAGAGGCCTAAAGACCGCCCGTCAGGAGGTGTGGTTGAAGAAATCAGGGCACTGAGCCTGGAGAAGAGAAGTGCACAGGACCACGTGGCGGCGCTCAGAGCTGGCCCCTTCCACTTGCGTGGACAATCGGTGCATGGCTCCAAGCCTCAGTTTCCTCATCTGTAAAATGTGCCCACTGCGCAGGCCGGAGCTCACGTGGCTGCTGCTGGAGAAGAGCAGGAATGGGAATCCGAGCTTCGCTGGACTCATCCTCTCCCCCCTCCCATCACTCCCCCCATGACCCACTGAGCTCCTCAGCACCAGGGTTGTTCACACTGGAGGACAGCTGCCCGGGAGGCTGTGGGTGGCCAGCACCTGTCTCCTTTGTGCTGTTGGAGATTACAGGGGCAGCCCCTGCCACCCTGACCTCCCCACTTTCCTCCATTTGAGGCTGATCCTGTAGTCCAGCCACTTTACCCGCAGCCAGCTTCCCTCTCATCTGCACGTTCTGGGTGTACGATTGTGTGTGCAAAAGCGTGGGGCTCCACACTCCTCTGCCTGCAAACCGCCTGCCTGGGGTTCCCTGTGCGCCCTCCGGTGGCCGCAGGGGGCACGGCGCTGGGCTCTGTGGAAGGTCTTGGAGCAGAGCCAACCAGAATAACGTTGCAACTCAGACATCCTGGTAAAAATCCTGGACCCCCGTTGACACGTGGCTGGGTAAATACAACGCGGTACACACACACTATGGAATACAATTCAGCCTTAAAAAGGAATGAAATTCCCATATATGCTGCAACACGAGTGAGCCTTGAAAACAGGCTTAGTGAAATCAGCCAGACACAAAACAACAAATACTGTAGGATTCCACTTACAGGTCGTATCTAGAATCGGCAAATTCAGACATATAAAGAGCAGAGTAGAGGTAACCAGGGACTGGGGGTGGGGGGGTAGGGAGGGAGCTACTGTTTTATTTCTTTATTTAAATTCAAGTTAGTTAACATACAGTGTAGAACTGGTCCAGGAATAGAACCCAGTGTTTCATCACGGGAGTTAATGGCACGGAGCTTCTGTGTGAGATGATGAGAAAGTTCTGGGAATGGACAGGTGGTGATGGTCACACAACATGGTGAATGTACTTAATGCCACTGGGTTGTACGCTTGAAAGTGGCTGCAATGGTAAATTTATGTTATATATATTTTTACCACAATTGAAAAAAAATCCCAGAAAAAATCCTGGACCTGCCCTTAGATGCTGCATGACCTTGGTTAAGTCACTTCACTTCTCTGAGCCTCAGTTTCCTCAACTTTAAAATGGGGAGGGCCTTATGGCCTACCTCCCTGCCACCACTTTATCCAAGCCACGATCCTCCCTTGCCTGTAGAATTGGAAACAGCCTCCTTGATGGTTTCCGGGTTTCCCTCTTGGCCCTCCCGCCCAAGTCTTTTTCAACTAACCTGCAGAATATCTAAAACTACAAGCCAGATCAAGTCGCCTGCCTGCTTAAAATTCTCCCCAAACTCCTCCCCTTGGCCAATGAGACTTGGATCCTGACCATTGCTTTTCTCTCACTACTTCCTGTCCCCCGCTTCTCTCGGAGCTGTCACTCCAGGCTCCTTTCTACCTCCAGGCCTCTGGCCCTTGCTGATTACTCTGTCTTGAACACTGATAGATCCCCCGATTGTCTTGTTTTGTTGACTTCTTGTCCTTGGGGTCTCAGCTCATATGTGACATCACTCTGAACCACCCACTCCAAGGCTGCCTCACCTCCTACTCTTATCACCTGTATCCTGCTTTGTTTTCTTTCTTCATAGCACCGGCCATTACCTGAAACTGTCTTATCTTCTTTACAGAACTGTTCAACTGGCTGGACTTCGTAGGGTGCAGGAAATCATTCAGTTTTTCTCACCCCACTGCTCTAGCACTTTCTCTGTTGCTTCTGTCTTCCCCTGCTCCTTGGAAATATTTCAGGGGCACCTGGCTGGCTCAGTAGAGCATGCGACTCTTGATCTCGGGGTTGTGAGTTCGAGCCCCATACTGGGTGTAGAGATTACATTTATTAAAAATAAAATCTTAAAAAAAAAAAAGAAAATGTTTCAGCTAAGTGTAGCTTTATCCATTTCCTTCAGGTATTAGATCATTTTCAAATTCTGGCATCAAAAATCAGATTCTTTTAGGAGGTGTACATTGAAGGATTTAGGAGTGAAATGCTGTGATGTCTGAAGCTTGCTTTCGAACGGTTCAGTCAAACCATGCACACACACACACACACACACACACACAAACACACCCCGTCAACAATTTTTGGGTGAGCATATGGGTGTTTATTGCACTATTCTTTCAGCTATTCTGTGTGTTTGAAAATTCTTATAAAAAAAGTTGGGCAAAAAAGAAACTATTTTTGGCAAGTTAAAAAATAAGCCTAGTCGTATCTCAATAAAAATATTTCTCCTCCATCCAATATTAGCTTCTCCAATGCAAGCTGGCGGGGTTCGCAGCAGTAGGGAAGGGAGAAGAAGGGTGTGTGGTCACGGAAGTCTCTCTGATTCCCCCCCCACACCCCACCTGGGTAGGCAGTTGTTTTCAGGCTCTGTCAGGGTCCAGAGGGGAGTAAGGGTGACAGCAAAAGGGTAGCGCTCCTTGATGATGCTGTTGTCACACGAAGGAGACTGGTAGGCGTGCCCCTCAGGGCTCAGCCTGCAATGCTCCTGACGTGGGGAATGTCTGATCCAGGGGGACACTCAAACCCTCCGCCGCGCTCTGGACACAGCCTCCTGGCCCTGAGAGTCTGTGGCTCAGTCGGCGCCTAGGGCGAGGGTGTGGGGATGATGTGCCAGGGTCCTCTCCGGCACCCTACGTCCTCCACGGTGGTGCTCCCGAGTCCCCCTTGCATGGCTGGAGGGGTGGTGGTTTTGGGGGTGTGTTTGTGTCAACACCACCTCCTTCCTCCTCCTGGGCTGACACCTCCCTGGAAAGAAATTCTAACTCGTGCAGTCTCTCTTGAACTGGGGTGGGGTGAGGGCTTGCTTTTGTTATCTCTCAGTGGCCCTGGGGCCTCAGCAGAGAGCCCTGAGGGCAGGAAAGTCCTGATTAGAGGTGCTGTCCCCTCTAGTTCTTGAAGTTTCTGCAGAAGACTGGCACACACCAGGGAACTTTATTACTACGATTTGCAATAATAATAATTATTATTGGTTGAAGGTGGAGCTGGACAGAGCCTGGACTGTGATAGTCAGGAGGCAGGCAGGACACACAGATTGCGGGTTCGCAGCAAAGAAGCCAGGCGGGCTCAGATCCCTGGCCTTGCCCCGGGCTCAGCCTCATTTGCACCCCTGCAAAACCAGCCAGGCCCAGTCTTTTTTTTTTTTTTAGGTTGTGTCTGGCCTTTACTAGCGCCCACCCCGGGCCCAGCGCCCAAATGTTTGGCATTGGACTTATAGAGGACAGGAGGCCCTTGGTCACATTATGGTTCTGGACACCTCTCCTACCCCTCACTTTCTTCTCCTGGCTGAGGGCTTGCGGCCCCTGGGTCCGTGGTCAACCCCGTGAGCACGAGAGAGGGTTTAGGTGGGGTGAGGGCAGAAGGCGGGGCTGCGAAGCCAACTGTGGGGTGATGTCTGGCATGTCATTAGCTGCATCGGCTCTAGACAGAGTAGGGACTGCAAGGTCAAGCAATTTCTCCCGGCTGTGCTCTGCATGTCTGCGCGTGGACACATGCAGGTGCACTAAGCTGGGTGCGCGCGCGCGCGCGTGCGCATGCGCAGTGAGAGGGGGTAGCTTTCCATGCTGCGGGATCCTGAACTACAAATCAGGCGCTAAAAAAGAAATTAAGGTTTATTGTATCGGTCAGTTGTCTCCTAAAACTCAGTGGCTTACAGTCGCCATGATTTAGTTTTGCTTCCGCTCATGCAGTTTGCCTGGGGGTCACCTAGACCCCGGCTTCACTTTTGCTGGGTTTTGTTGGCTCCACTTGGAAAAGAAAAGGGTCCAGAAAACAAAGGGTAAGCAAAGAGTGAGTGAGAGTAGGCGTGCACGCATATTTGTGCATGTGTGTGTGTGAGCATGCGTGCGCACGGCCTTGGTGTATGCACGTGCCCATGGGTGCCTGTGTGTGTGCTTGCACAATGTGTGGGTGTCTGTGCCTGTGGAATCTGCTCCTGCGGTGGGGCAGGCAGAGGTGGTGGTTTTCAGGGGTAATGAGTGTTTACCACGGGTGTGTAAGGGCAAATACAAATTTAAAAAAAGTTTTTAAGTTTATTTATTTTGAGCGAGGGAAAGAGAGAGAATCCCAAGCAGGCTCCCTGATGTCAGCGGAGAGCCAGATGCAGGGCTGGAACTCACCGAAACCCTGAGGTCATGACCTGGGCTGAAATCAACCAGGCGCCCCCCCCCCCAAAACAAAAGAAGTTTAATTCTCCCTATTGAAACAAAGGGAAGAGACTGTCTCCCTCCCCGTTCTTAGAGCATTCAGTTGAGAAACCTGGTAAGTGCTGCCTCTTTGAAATGTACCTAAATCTTTTCAAAAGCTAAATAAGCCTCTTGTCGGCTTTACCTCCCAGGAATGTTTCCCTAAGGACCTGGAAGCCATCTCTTTGAAATGGAATCGTGGAGGAAGCAGCGCCCCATCTTCCCCTTTGTGTGGGAGAGGAGCAGCCTGACCAGCTGGTGCTTGGTTCCAAGTTGCAAACCTGCTTCCTGTCATAAAGATAAGAGGAAAGTATTTTTCTTTTGCAGAAAGGCAATTAGCAAACACAGGTGGCCACCATAATTGCCAGGCAAATTTAGCATGAACTGTGGTGACACACAGCGCTGTCGAGTCCTCTTGCTGGAGGACTGGTCGTGGCTTATCTTGAGAACGTGTACCTAATGGGCTGTCTGCCTGGCCATTTAAAGGAGAGAAGTCTTCCTTTGCCGTCTCTTTGCGGGCTGCCTGTGATGTGCAGCACATTCTAGTTGAACGCTTATTTAATAATGAAACGGTGTGTTTTCCCCTTTACTTTTGCTCAGAGGTTTTCTGGGTCGACGGATTTGGTCTTCAATTTGTATTTTCTCAGCCAGTGTCTGGGCGCCCTCCAGCGATTGTGTGTGTGTGTGTGTGTGTGTGTGTGTGTGTGTGCACGAACGTGCATCTTTTCCAGAGCGAGAGGAGGAAGGTCCACCTGGACCACCCGGGCCTCTTCGGCCAGCCTTTCTGGAGGCAGCCTCTCGCAGAAGGCGGCGAGGGGCTCCTCGCCCAGGGAAAGGGGGCGCCTTCTGAAGGATCACAGCGGCGGCTGCGGACCTCGGCGTGGTTCGGGGCCCGCCAGGCGGCTGACTCCCGCCGGGCTGGGGCCCAGGACAGCAGCCCCGGGCGGGGGGATCGCTGCTGCTGGGCGGTGGGGGGGCGCCCACGCCTCCGCGAGGAGCCTTGCCGCCCCGCAGCCCTGCGCGCCTCCCTATGGGCCCAGGATGGCTCGACAGCGACGCCGTGTGGCCGCGAGAGGCTCCAGCGGCGGGACTGCTGCTTCTCTACCTGTCCGCTTGGGGAGGCCAGACTGACCCCCCGCCCTGCAGACAGCTTCAGCCTCTGGGGGGAAAGGAGGCAGATGGGGGCTTGATCGACCGATTGGGAAAAATAGTTGCTACCATCTAACACCTCCTGAACACACCAACGAGTTATGATGCGGCAGGCATCCCTGATCCCCACTTGGGTGGAGGGATGGGGTAGGGAGGGTCTAGGGTTTAGCATCAAGGTGCCTTTTCCCCACATTACTTGATAATAAAGCATGGACTGTTCAGTGCTGTGTCTCTTAGGCTTTGTCAGAATGTCCCTGAAACGAAATGGCGGCCTCAAAGCAGCCGCAGCAAAGCGTCTCACACCCAAACGGCTGTGTCACAGGGTCAGGCACTTGAGAGGTGCCACCGGGCATCATTCCTGGGGCTTGTGCTCCAGGAAGCATCTTTCACACAGAGAGTTAGTGAAGGGGTGTCCCTGATTGTCAAGGTTGCTGAGAACACAGGCGAGTGAGGGCTGGACCCACCCATGGGGAGAGGGTGGTTCTGATGTGCCCTCGGGGTCTGGATCTGGAGGGCAGGTGTTCCTGGCACATGGGTGGCTCATGGGTAATTCCTTGTGTACTAATTCCTGCTGATGAGCATATGTTGGGAAGCTTGCTGCGACTGCTCGGGTTCAGTGGGAAAGAGTGGTTGATTGATTACTGAATGAGTTTGCTTTCACTGTTTAATGAATTTCCACAAACTTAGTGACTTAAAGCCACGCAAATTTAGTCTGTTATAGTTCTGGAGGCTAGAAGTCCAAAAGGGTCTCATTGGGCTTAAATCAAGGAATTGGCAGGGCTGCATTCCTTCTAGAAGCTCTAGAGGAGAATGTGTTCCCTTGTGTTTTCCAGCTTCTAGAGGCTGCCCACATTCCTTGGCTTGTGGTCCCTTCCAGCAATCACATTGCTCTGACTTCTCCCATCATATTATCTTCTCTGACTCCCCCAGCTCCCTCTTGAAAGGACCCTTGTGATTACATTGGGCCCACCCAGATAATCCAGGATTATTTCAATCTTGCAATTATCTTGCAATCTCAAGACTGGCCAAATCCCTTTTGCCCTGTAAGGTAACATATTCACAGGTTTCGGGGATTAGGGTGTAGATTCTACTGGGAGTGGGGGGGTGGGGAGGAGGAACACTATTCTGTCCACCACAGTTTCCAATGTCTGCTTCTTAGTTTGAGTTCTCTCATAAACGTATGGATCCCGAGACAAAGCTTTCAGCAAGTGGTTTTTTAGGACGCGGTCCCAGGACACACAGTAGGGCAGTGGGCGTGTGCGACAGGGAAGGGAGGGGGCCGCCCCTGTGGGCAGCTGGAGCTGAATCCCACTGAGGAACTGCAGGGGGCAGCATGGAGCACGGGTCTCTGAGTTATCCCTGCACCCAGGCTGAGGGAGCTGGGGTGTTTTTACCCGAATGCTATCGGCCATGGGTCAAGGGATGTTGTGCAAGGAGTTAATTCCCTTGCACTCGTAACCTGCCATGCTTGGGGGACAGCGGGCTCCGGTGGCCAGAGAAAACCGGTTGATAAGGAGATACAGGCAAGAGGAAGTCAGGCCATCAATTACTAAAATGGCAAAGGCCAATGGGATGTGGTCAGGGCGTTGACAGTTTCTGCCAGTCAGCCATGGGTATGGGAGGAGGGTGTGGTAGCAGCAGAGCAAGGGGCTATCTCTGTATTCATAGGACTCCTGGAGGGGCATGTGACCAGGGCCAAGAGTTAGTCAATCCGCCTGCTTTGCTCAACAGGGTGGGTGTAGACTGCTATCCCCTCCCACCACCTGTTCACAGTCACCATCTCATCTGACCTCCTGTGAAATAGACATTCCTGGGGCGCCTGGGTGGCTCAGTCGGTTAAGCGTCCGACTTCGGCTCGGGTCACGATCTCGCGGTCCGTGAGTTCGAGCCCCGCGTCAGGCTCTGGGCTGACGGCTCAGAGCCTGGAGCCTGTTTCCGATTCTGTGTCTCCCTCTCTCTCTGCCCCTCCCCCGTTCATGCTCTGTCTCTCTCTGTCTCAAAATAAATAAACGTTAAAAAAAAAAAAAAAAAAAAGAGATTCCTGATGTGACCTTGGCTCACTTGGAAGTCAGGGTGCAAAGTTTCCCTTCTGGCGCCCAGTGGAGACGGCAGGAGTGGCCGTGAGCATTGTGGGAGAAGGGTGAAGCGGGGGTGGGGGAGCCAGTGGGCACTCACTGAGCCCCCGCTACTCCATCCAAGCCCTCTGCACCCCAAACACCAGCTCTGACTTGTATCATCATTTAGGAAAACCTTTTCTTGCGAAATTATTCAAACATATACGAAGATGACGCAGCTTCAACATTTGTCAACATTTGGCAAATTTTGTCTCACCTATATCCTCTCCTCCCACTCTCATTTCTTTGCATTATTTAAAACGACAATTTCACAGTACCAGCATAGGGAGGATATGGTCTGAAATTATAGAAGAATCCTTTAAATGAGAGACTTTTAGATTAAGTGGGAATGTTTACTGTCTTATTTTTTTCTCCTTTCTCTCAGATGCAAACTTTGTCATAAATCGGTGTTTGAGAACCACTTATCAAACCCATTGTCCTAAGTGCATGGATGAGGGGACCAAGACCCAGAGGTGGAGGGACTTGGCCAGAGAGGAAGGGCAGGACAGAGGGAGTCCTCTCGGAGCATAGGCTCTGGCCTATGCGCTGGTGGGAGGTCCCTTCGCTGGTCTGGCTCATTTCACCTCCAGGAGCCTCTCCAGCTCACAGGAAGCAAGCCGCCTGGGCTGCCAAAGAGCAGCAAAAGAGGAAAGCCCTATGAGCAAGTACTTTCCAACTTCTACTCGCGTCGTGATTGGCAATATCTCTTTGACCAAAGCAAGTCATACAGACAAGGGGGTGGAGCCACAGACTCCCCTTTCTTCCTTCTCCCCCCCCCTTCTCCTTCGCTTTCTCCTCCTCCTCCTCCTTCTCCTTCCCCTCCTTCTCCTTTTTCTTCCTCTTCTCCTCCTCCTCCTCCTTCCTCTTCTCCTCTTTCCCCTCCCCCTTCTCCTCCTCTTCCCCCCTCATCCCCAACCCCCTCTCCCTCCTCCTCTTCTCCTCTCCTCCTCCTCCTCCTCCTCCTCCTTCTTCTTCTTCTCCCTCTCCTCCTCCTCCCTCTCTTCCTCCTCCTTCTCCTTCCTCTCCTCCTCTTCCTCCTCCCTCTCCTCCTCCTTCTTCTTCTTCTTCTTCTTCTTCTTCTTCTTCTTCTTCTTCTCCTCCTCCTCCTCCTCCTCCTCCTCCTCCTCCCTCTTCTCCTTCTCCTCCTTCCTCTCCTCCTCCTCCTCCTCCTCCTCCTTCTTCCTCTTCTCTTTCTCCTCCTCCTTCCTCTCCTCCTCCTCCTCCTCCTCCTTCTTCTTCTTCTTCTTCTTCTTCTTCTTCTTCTTCTTCTTCTTCTCCTCCTCCTCCTCCTCCTCCTCCTCCTCCTCCTCCTCCTTCTTCCTCTTCTCTTTCTCCTCCTCCTTCCTCCTCTCCTCCTCCTCCTCCTCCCCAACTCCTCCTCTTCTTCTTCTTCTTCTTCTTCTTCTTCTTCTTCTTCTTCTTCTTCTTCTTCTCCTCCTCCTCCTCCTCCTCCTTCCTCTTCTTCTTCTTCTCCTTCTTCTTCTTCTTCTCCTTCCTCTTCCTCCTCCCCTCCTCCTTCCCCTCCTCCTACTTCTTCTTCTCCTTCTTTTCCTCCTCTCTCTCCTCCCTCTCCTCCTCCTCCTTCTTCTTTTCTTTTCTCCTTCTTCTTCTCCTTCCTCTCCCTCTTCCTCCTCCACCTCTTCTTCTTCTTCTTCTTCTTCTTCTTCTTCTTCTTCTTCTTCTTCTTCTTCTCTTCCCCCTCCCCTTCCTCCCCCCTCCCTCTCTCCCTCCTCCTCCTTCCTCCTCCTCCTCTTCCTCCTCCTCCTTCTTCTTCTTCTTCTTCTTCTTCTTCTTCTTCTTCTTCTTCTTCTTCTTCTCCTCCTCCTCCTCCTCCTCCTCCTCCCTCTTCTCCTTCTCCTCCTTCCTCTCCTCCTCCTCCTCCCTCTCCTCCCTCTCCTCCTCCTCCTCCTCCTCCTCCTTCCTCTCCTCCTCCTCCTCCTTCTTCTTCTTCTTCTTCTTCTTCTTCTTCTTCTTCTTCTTCTTCTTCTCCTCCTACTCCTCCTCCTCCTTCCTCTTCTTCTTCTTCTCCTCCTTCTTCTTCTTCTCCTTCCTCTTCCTCCTCCCCTCCTCCTTCCCCTCCTCCTACTTCTTCTTCTCCTTCTTTTCCTCCTCTCTCTCCTCCCTCTCCTCCTCCTCCTTCTTCTTTTCTTTTCTCCTTCTTCTTCTCCTTCCTCTCCCTCTTCCTCCTCCACCTCTTCTTCTTCTTCTTCTTCTTCTTCTTCTTCTTCTTCTTCTTCTTCTTCTTCTTCTTCTCTTCCCCCTCCCCTTCCTCCCCCCTCCCTCTCTCCCTCCTCCTCCTTCCTCCTCCTCCTCTTCTTCTTCTTCTTTTTTTAATTTTATTTTTTATTTTTTAAAATTTACATCCAAATTAGTTAGCATATAGTGCAACAATGATTTCAGGAGTAGATGCCTTAATGCTCCTTACCCATTTAGCCCATCCCCCCTCCCACAACCCCTCCAGCAACCCTCTGTTTATTCTCCATATTTATGAGTCTCTTCTGTTTTGTCCCCCTCCCTGTTCTTATGTTACTTTGTTTCCCTTCCCTTATGTTCATCTGTTTTGTCTCTTAAAGTCCTCATATGAATGAAGTCATATGATTTTTGTCTTTCTCTGAATGACTAATTTCACTTAGCATAATACCCTCCAGTTCCATCCACATAGTTGCAAATGGCAAGATTTCATTCTTTTTGATTGCTGAGTAATACTCCATTGTATATATATATACCACATCTTCTTTATCCATTCATCCATCAATGGACATTTGGGCTCTTTCCATACTTTGGTTATTGTCGATAGTGCTGCTATAAACATGGGGGTGCATGTGTCCCTTCGAAACAGCATACGTGTATCCCTTGGATAAATGCCTAGTAGTTCCATTGCTGGGTTGTAGGGTAGTTCTATTTTTAGTTTTTTGAGGCACCTCCATACTGTTTTCCAGAGTGGCTGCACCAGCCTGCATTGCCACCAACAATGCAAAAGAGACCCTCCTTCACCACATCCTCGGCAACATCTGTTGTTGCCTGAGTTGTTGATGTTAGCCATTCTGACAGGTGTGGGGTGGTATCTCATTGTGGTTTTAATTTGTATTTCCCTGATGATGAGTGATGTGGAGCATTCTTTCATGTGTCGGTTGGTCATCTGGATGTCTTCTTTGGAGAAGCGTCTGTTCATGTCTTTGGCCCATTTCTTCACTGGATTATTTGTTTTTTGGCTGTTGAGTTTGAGAAGTTCTTTATAGATTTTGGATACTAACCCTTTAAATGATATGCCATTTGCAAATATTTTCTCCTATTCTGTCGGTTGCCTTTTAGTTTTGCTGATCGTTTCCTTTGCTGTGCAGAAGATTTTTATTTGGATGAGGTCCCAGTAGTTCATTTTTGCTTTTGTTTCCCTTGCCTCTGGAGATGTGTTGAGTAAGAAGTTGCTGCGGCCAAGATCGAAGAGGTTTTTGCCTGCTTTCTCCTTGAGGATTTTGATGGCTTCCTGTCTTACATTGAGGTCTTTCATCCATTTTGAGTTTATTTTTGTGTCTGGTGTAAGAAAGTGGTCCAGGTTCATTGTTCTGCATGTTGCTGTCCAGTTTTCCCAGCACCACTTGCTGAAGAGACTGTCTTTATTCCATTGGATATGCTTTCCTGCTTTGCCGAAGATCAGTTGGCCATACATTTGTGGGTCCATTTCTGGGTTCTCTATTCTGTTCCATTGATCTGAGTGTCTGTTCTTGTGCCAGTACCATACTGTCTTGATGATTACAGCTTTGTAGTATAGCTTGAAGTCTGGGATTGTGATGCCTCCTGCTTTGGTTTCCTTTTTCAAGATTGCTTTGTCTCTTTGGGGTCTTTCCTGGTTCCATACAAATTTGAGGATTATTTGTTCTAGCTCTGTGAAGAATGCCAGTGTTACTTTGATAGGGATTGCATTGAATATGTAGATTGCTTTCGGTAGTATCGACATTTTAACAATATTTGTTCTTCCTATCCAGGAGCATGGACTCTTTTGCCATTTCTTTGTGTCTTCTTCAATTTCTTTCATAAGCTTTCTATAGTTTTCAGCGTATAGATTTTTCACCTCTTTGGTTAGATTTATTCCTAGGTATTTTATGGTTTTTTGTACAACTGTAAATGGGATCGATTCCTTGATTTCTCCTTCTGTCACTTCATTGTTGGTGTATAGGAATGCAACTTATTTCTGTGCATTGGTTTTATATCCTGCAACTTTGCTGAATTCATGAATCAGTTCTAGCAATTTTTTGGTGGAATCTTTTGGGTTTTCCATATAGAGTATCATGTCATCTGCGAAGAGTGAAAGTTTGACTTTCTCCTGGAAAATTTGGATGCTTTTATTTCTTTGTGTTGTCTGATTGCAGAGACTAAGACTTCCAATACTATGTTACAGTGGCAAGAGTGGACATCCCTGTCTTGTTCCTGACCTTAGGGGGAACGCTCTCAGTTTTTCCCCATTGAGGTTGATATTAGCGTTGGGTTGTTCATATATGGCTTTTATGATCTCGAGGTATGCTCCTTCTATCCCTACTTTCTTGAGGGTTCTTATCAAGAAACGATGCTGTATTTTGTCAAATGCCTTCTTTGCATCTATTGAGAGGATCTTATGGTTCTTGTCCTTTCTTTTATTGATATGATGAATCATGTTAATTGTTTTGCGGATATTGAACCAGCCCTGTGTCCCAGGTATAAATCCCACTTGGTTGTGGTGAGTAATTTTTTTAATGTATTGTTGGATCTGGTTGGCTAATATCTTGTTGAGGATTTTTGCATACATCTTCATCAGGGAAATTGGCCTATAGTTCTCCTTTTTAGTGGGGTCTCTGTCTGGTTTTGGAATCAAGGTAATGGTGGCTTCATAGAAAGGGTTTGGAAGTTTTCCTTCCATTTCTATTTTTTGGAACACCTTCAAGAGAATAGGTGTTAACTCTTCCTTAAATGTTTCGTAGAATTCCCCTGGAAAGCCGTCTGGCCCTGGACTCTTGTTTTTTGGCATATTTTTTATTACCAATTCGATTTCCTTACTGGTTATGGGTCTGTTCAAATTTTCTATTTCTTCCTGTTTCAGTTTTGGTAGTTTATATGTTTCTAGGAATTTGTCCATTTCTTCCAGATTACACATTTTATTGGCATATAATTGCTCATAATAGTCTCTTATTATTGTTTTTATTTCTGTTGTGTTGGTTGTGATCTCTCCTCTTTCATTCTTGATTTTATATATTTGGTCCTTTCCTTTTTCTTCTTGATCAAACTGGCTAGAGGTTTATCAATTTTGTTAATTCTTTCAAAGAATCAGCTTCTGGTTTCATTGATCTGTTCTGCTGTTTTTTTGGTTTCGATAGCATTAATTTATGCTCTAATCTTTATTATTTCCTGTCTTCTGCTGGTTTGGGGTTTTATTTCCTGTTCTTTTTTCAGCTCCTTAAGGTGTAAGGTTAGGTTGTGTATTTGAGATCTTTCTTCCTTCTTTAGGAAGGCCTGGATTGCTATATACTTCCCTCTTATGACCGCCTTTGCTGCATCCCAGAGGTTTTGGGTTGTGGTGTTATCACTTTCATTGACTTCCGTATACTTTTTTTTTAAATTTATTTTTGAGACAGAGAGAGACAGAGCATGAACAGGGGAGGGTGAGAGAGAGAGGGAGACACAGAATCTGAAACAGGCTCCAGGCTCTGAGCTGTCAGCACAGAGCCCGATGCGGGGCTTGAACTCACGGACTGCGAGATCACGACCTGAGCCAAAGTTGGATGCTTAACCGACTGAGCCACCCAGGCGCCCCTTCCATATACTTTTTAATTTCCTCTTTAATTTCTTGGTTAGCCCGTTCATCCTTTAGTAGGATGTTCTTCAGTCTCCAAGTATTCGTTACCTTTCCAAATTTTTTCTTGTGGTTGGTTTCAAGTTTCATAGTGTTGTGGTCTGAAAATATGCACGGTGTGATCTTGATCTTTTTGTACTTACTTAGGGCTGATTTGTGTCCCAGTATACGGTCTATTCTGGAGAACGTTCCATGTGCACTGGAGAAGAATGTATATTCTGCTGCTTTAGGATGAAATGTTCTGAATATATCTGTTAAGTCCATCTGGTCCAGTGTGTCATTCAAAGCCATTGTTTCCTTGTTGCTTTTTTGATTAGATGATCTGTCCATTGCTGTGAGTAGGGTGTTGAAGTCTCCTACTATTATAGTATTATTATCGATGAGTTTCTTTATGTTTGTGATTGATTTATATATTTGGGTTCTCTCACATTTGGTGCATAAATGTTTACAATTTTTAGGTCTTCTTGGTGGATAGACCCCTTGAGTATGATATAATGCCCTTCTGCATCTCTTGATACAGTCTTTATTTTAAAGTCTAAATTTTCTGATATAAGTATGGCTACCCCAGCTTTCTTTTGTTGGTTGGTGCATTTAATCCATTTACATTCAGTGTTATTATAGAAAGATACGGGTTTAGAGTCATTGTGATGTCTGTATGTTTTATGCTTGTAGTGATGTCTCTGGTACTTTGTCTCACAGGATCCCCCTTAGGATCTCTTGTAGGGCTGGTTTAGTGGTGACAAATTCCTTCAGTTTTTGTTTGTTTGGGAAGACCTTTATCTCTCCTTCTATTCTACATGACAGACTTGCTGGATAAAGGATTCTCGGCTGCATATTTTTTCTGTTTAGCACACTGAAGATATCGTGCCAGTCCTTTCTGGCCTGCCAAGTTTCAAAGGAGAGATCAGTCACGAGTCTTATAGGTCTCCCTTTATATGTGAGGGCACGTTTATCCCTAGCTGCTTTCAGAATTTTCTCTTTATCCTTGTATTTTGCCAGTTTCACTATGATATGTCGTGCAGAAGATCGATTCAAGTTATGTCTGAAGGGAGTTCTCTGTGCCTCTTGGATTTCAATGCCTTTTTCCTTCCCCAGTTCAGGGTATTCTCAGCTATAATTTCTTCAAGGACCCCTTCAGCACCTTTCCCTCTCTCTTCCTCCTCTGGGATACCAATTATGCGTATATTATTTCTTTTTAGTGTATCACTTAGTTCTCTAATTTTCCCCTCAAACTCCTGGATTTTTTTTATCTCTCTTTTTCTCAGCTTCCTCTTTTTCCATAACTTTATCTTCTAGTTCACCTATTCTCTCCTCTGCCTCTTCAATCCGAGCCGTCGTCGTTTCCATTTTGTTTTGCATTTCGTTTAAAGCATTTTTCAGCTCCTCGTGACTGTTCCTTAGTCCCTTGATCTCTGTAGCAAGAGATTCTCTGCTGTCCTCTATACTGTTTTCAAGCCCAGCGATTAATTTTATGACTATTATTCTAAATTCACTTTCTGTTATATTATTTCCATCCTTTTTGATCAGTTCATTAGCTGTTGTTATTTCCTGGAGATTCTTCTGAGGGGAATTCTTCCGTTTGGTCATTTTGGAGAGTCCCTGGCGTGGTGAGGACCTGCAGGGCACTTCCCCCGTGCTGTGGTGTATAACTGGAGTTGGTGGGCGGGGCCGCAGTCAGACCTGGTGTCTGCCCCCAGCCCACCGCTGGGGCCACAGTCAGACTGGTGTGTGCCTTCTCTTCCCCTCTCCTAGGGGCGGGATTCCCTGTGGGGTGGCGTGGCCCGTCTGGGCTACTTGCACACTGCTGGGCTTGTGGTGCTGGGGATCTGGCATATTAGCTTGGGTGGGTAGGCGAGGTGCACGGGGGCAGGAGGGGCAGGCTTAGCTGGCTTCTCCTTAGGTGATCCACTTCAGGAGGGGCCCTGGGGCAGCGGGAGGGAGTCAGATCCGCTGCCGGAGGTTTGGCTCCGCAGAAGCACAGAGTTGGGTGTTTGCGCAGAGCGAGCAAGTTCCCTGGCAGGGACTGGTTCCTTTTGGGATTTTGGCTGGGGGGTGGGCGGGGGAGGTGGCGCTGGCGAGCGCCTTTGTTCCCCGCCAAGCTGAGCTCTGTCGTCCGGGGGCTCAGCAGCTCTCCCTCCCTTTGTCCTCCAGCCTTCCCGCTTTCTGAGCAGAGCTGTTAACTTATGACCTCCCAGACGCTACGTCGCGCTTGCTGTTGGAACACAGTCCGTCCGGCCCCTCCACTTTTGCCAGCCAGACTCGGGGGCTCTGCTTGGCCGGCAGGCCGCCCCTCCGCCCCGGCTCCCTCCCGCCAGTCCGTGGAGCGCGCACCGCCTCGCCGCCCTTCCTACCCTCTTCCGTGGGCCTCTCAATGCGCTTGGCTCCGGAGACTCCGTTCTGCTAATCCTCTGGCGGTTTTCTGGGTTATTTAGGCAGGTGTAGGTGGAATCTAAGTGATCAGCAGGACGCGCCGTGAGCCCAGCGTCCTCCTACGCCGCCATCTTCCTTTTCTTCCTCTTTTGTTGACCATTAGTGTGATAGATGGTTCTCCATCCCCTTATTTTCAATCTGAAGGTGTCTTTAGGTCTAAAGTGGGTCTCTTGTAAACAGCATATAGATGGATCTTGTTTTCTTATCCATTCTGTTACCCTATGTCTTTTGATTGGAATATTTAGTCCATTGACATTTAGAGTGAGTACTGAAAGATATGAATTTATTGCCATTATGATGCTTGTAGAGTTGGAGTTTCTGGTCATGTTCACTGGTCCTTTCTAATCTTTTGTTGCTTTGGGTGTATATATACATCTTTTCTCCCCTCAGAAAGTCCCCCTTAACATTTCTTGCAGGGCTGGTTTAGTGGCCACAAACTCCTTTAATTTTTGTTTGTCTGGGAAACTTTTTATCTCTCCTTCTATTTTGAATGACAGCCTTGCTGGATAAAGAATTCTTGGCTGCATATTTTTCTGATTCATCACACTGAATATATCCCACCACTCCTTTCTGGCCTGCCAAGTTTCTGTGAAAAGGTCTGCTGCAAACCCAATCTGTCTTCCCTTGTAGGTTAGGGACTTTTTTGCCCTTGCTGCTTTCATGATTCTCTCCTTGCCTGAGTATTTTGTGAATTTGACTATGACATGCGTTGTTGATGGTTGGTTTTTGTTCAGTCTAATGGGGATCCTCTGTGCTTCCTGGATTTTGATGTCTGTGTCTTTCCCCAAGTTAAGTAAGTTTTCTGCTATGATTTGCTCACATAACCCTTCTACCCCTATGTCTCTCTCTTCCTCTTCTGGGAACCCTGTGATTCTGATGTTGTTCCTTTTTAATGAGTCACTGATTTCTCTAATTCTTAAATCGTGCTCTTTTACCTTACTCTCCCTCTTTTCATCTGCTTCGTTATTCTCTATAAGTTTGTCTTCTATATCGCTGATTCTCTGTTCTGTCTCATCCATCCTTGCTGCTGCTGCATCCATCGGTGATTGCAGCTCAGTTATAGCATTTTTAATTTCATTCTGGCTGTTTTTTACTTCTTTTATCTCTGCAAAAAGGGGCTCTAATCTATTTTTGACTCCAGCTAGTATTCTTATTATTGTGATTCTAAATTCTGGTTCAGACATCTTGCTTGTATCTGTGTTGGTTAAATCCCTGGCTGTCGTTTCTTCATGCTCTTTCTTTTGGGGTGAATTCCTTCGTTTTGTCATTTTGAAGGGAGGAAAGGAATTAATGAGGTAGACAAATTTAAATTAAAAAAATTAAAATTGAAAAAATATTAAAATTAAAAGTTAAAAACACACACACAGAGAAATCGAATAGATGATGCTAGATGCTAGGTGTGTTTTGGTCTGGGTGTTGAAAGTGGTTTCACAGATTAGAGAAAAAAAGGGGGGAGGGGAGAAAAAAAGAAAAAAAAAGAAAATCGTTTGAGAATTTGAAAAATGAATACACTGGAGTAGACTAAGATGAGATGATGGGGGTAAATTAGAATTTGAGAAAATATACACAAAAGTAAAGAATATAGTAGAAAAAAATTAAAGAAAAACATTTTTCATAAAAATTAAGAATAAATATAATTTTTTCATTTTCTGTATTTAAGAAAAAGAAAAACAGAAGAAAGAAAAAAGAAAAAAAGAAAAGAAAAAAGAAAGAAATCGTTTGAAAATTTGAAAAAGTGAATACACTGTAGTAGGCTAAAATAAACTGATGGGAGTAAGATAGAATTTGAAAAAACTTACATAAAAGCAAAAAATATAGTAATAAAAGTTAAATAAAAATATTTTAAAAAGAAATTGAAAGTAAAAATGAAGATTCTCTTTCTGCATTCAAGAAAAAGAAATGAAGCAGAGAAAAAAAGAAAAAGAAACAAAAAAAGGAAATTGTTTGAAAATTTGAAAAGGTGAGTACACTGAAATAGACTAAAATAAAAGGATGGAAGTAAAATAGAATTTGAAAAAATTTACACAAAAGTAAAAATATAGTAATAAAAATTAAAGACAGAGATTTTTAATAAAAATTGAAAATAAAAATGAATTTTTTCTCTTTCTTTATTCAAGAAAAAGAAAAGAATTGTAAAAGAGAAAGGGGAAAAAGAAAAAAAAAGAAAGAAAAAAATTGAATAGATGAACCTGCTATCAGATTGAAGTAGGACTGAAATTGCTTCGTTTTCCCCTAGAGGTCAGTCTACATAGGTCTTTATAGTCGATAAATTCAGCCGGCGGTGAGGTTTGTGTTCTTGAAGAGCTAAGGTGGCCCAGTTGGGCAGGGCTCGGTGTAACAGCTCTGCTCTCCACTAGATGGCGCTGCTAGACTACTAGGGTGGATTGTTGCGGTGCTCATAGGTGCGTATGCGCATGCGTGGGAGCGGTGAAAATGGCGCCACCCAGCTACCGGGTTTTCCCGGATCAGCAATTGCGCTCCCGTCCTCTGTCTTCAGCTCTCGTCCACTCCCCGCTTTTTCCCTCTCCGTGACCAGGCCCCAGGCAGACCTCTCTCCTGAGTTTTGTCTCAGATGCGGCTGTTTTCCCCGACCCCTTACTTCCCAAGGACCGCGGCTTTGACCGGTTCCGCCCTTCTGTGGGAGGGTCTCACCGAGCAATGGCTGAATGAGCAATGGCCGAATGTCGGCTGCACCCAGAAATGCCCGCTGGACCTTGCTGTTGCTAGTGCCCCAAGACTGTGGCCAGGTGCCAGCCCGCCCCCCAAAAAGTTCACGAGACAGTGTAGCAGCAGCATTTCAGGAATTATGGAAAATTACTGGCACCAGGCTTCACCCTCAACGACCTTGTTCCAGCACCAGCAAATGTGGCCACCTTCCGGGGTCTGCTGGGACCAGGTGGCTTCAACAGTCTCTACCAAATGTCCTTCCAGCAGTGGAACCGCTTCTCCCCGTGTGGCCCGAGAACCTCCCGGACCCCACTCTGCTCCTGGGGATTCGCCCTTCCCACCAGAGCACCGCCAGGTATGGAGCTGCGGAGTTGCAGCCTTTGCGCTCCCCTTGTTTACAGTCTTAATGGAATTTAAACCCTCTCCTTTCTCCTTTCTCCCTTTTTAGTTTAGTCCCTGCGGCTGTTTCCAATTTTCCACTTTCTCTCCAGCTGCTTTTGGGGAGTGGTGCTTTTCCCGTATGCTTCCCTGCCTCCCCAGTCTCCATCCTCTCTCCACCTGCAAAAGGGGTTCCCTACCTTTCGTGGCTTCGCGCTCCCCAAGTTCGGCTCTCCATGCCATGAACCTCCTGAATTCTGTGGTTCAGGTTGTGCAGATTCTTCTTCTCCTTCTCCCCTCCCCCTCCCCCTCCCCCTCCTCCTCCTCCTTCTCCTTCTCTTCCTCCTCCCCTTCCTCCCCCTCCCCCTCTCCCTCCTCCTCCTTCCTCCTCTTCTTCCTCCTCCTCTTCTTCTTCTTTTTCTCCTCCTCTACCTCCTCCTCCTTCTCCTCCCCCTCTTCCTCCTTCTCCTCCCCCTCTTCCTCCTCCTCCTCTTCTTCTTCTTTTTCTCCTCCTCCTCCTTCTTTTCTTTCTCCTCTTCCTCCTCCCCTTCCCCCTCCCCCTCCTCCTCCTCCTCCCTCCTCCTCCCCAACTCCTCCTCTTCTTCTTCTTCTTCTTCTCCTTCTCCTTCTCCTTCTCCTTCAATTACCAGTTTATTTCAAGGGATATTAAAGGATACAAATTAACAGATGAAGAGATACATAGGACAAGGTACACAATGAGGGAGCTTCTGTCCTCATGGCGTTTGGGTTTTACTATGGTGGCCTGTAGAAACATTCTATTCCCCAGTCTGGAGGTCAGACTCCACTTCTCATCAGGAAGATCATGTGTCATTACAAGGCCATAGTTGTGAGGGGGGCAGGGGTAAGGATTTGCGGCATAAGGATATTCACAGTGTCTTAGTCTGCTGGGACTGCTGTAACAAAATACCATAGGCGGGCTGATTTAAGCAAGAGAAATTTATTTCTCACAGTTTTGGAGGCTGGGAAGTCCAATATCAAGGTGCTGGCAGATTCAGTGTCTGGTGAGGACCCGCTTCCTGGCGTGTAGACAGCTGCCTTCTCACTTTGGGCTTACGTGGACTTTCTTCAGTGTGTGCATAGAGAGAGGCCAGATCTTCCTATTTTCCTCTTCATATAAGGACATTAATCTCATCAGGAGGATCCCCCTCTCATGACTGAATCTAAACTGACTTCTCTCCCGAAGGACCCGCTTTCAAATACCATCACAGTGGGAGTTAGGGCTTCAAACATAGGAGTTTGGGAGAATTCAAACAGTAGCTCGTAACATACAGATACCAAAGAGAACATCTGTCTGTGGGAATGGAGTGGTGGATTACTTTCCTGAGGCTGCTGTTGCAAATTACCACAAACCGCATGGCTTACACCAATAGAAATTTATGCTCTGACAGTTTTGAAGTCCAGGAGTCTGAAAGCGAGGTCTCGGCAGGGCCAAGCTGCCTCTGGAGCACCAGGGCAGAATGAGTTCTCTGCTTCTCCTTCCTGGTGGCTCCTGGCATTCGCCAACTTGTGGCCACATCACTCCCATCTTGTTCTCCATGGTCTTATTGTCCCCTCCTCTGCTGTAGTGAAATTCCCCTGTCTGGCTCTTGTAAGGACACTTGTTATTGAATTTAGGGCCCGCTTGCATAATCTAGACAAGTCCTTCCTCTCAAAACCCTTAACTTAATCACATCTTTTTCCTATGAGGGAATAGTCACTCTTACCACATAAGGTAATATTCACAGGTTTCAAGCGTTAGGATGGAGACATGTCTTTTTAGGGGCCATTTAGTTCACTACAAGTAGGTTTTGGAAAACTAGATTTATCTCGGTCAGTTTTTTTTTTTTTTTTTTGACATGAAAGACTGATTGCATTATTATTATTATTATTATTATTATTATTTTAATGTTTATTTATTTTTGAGAGAGAGAGAGAGAGCGCAAGTGGGGGAAGGGTAGAGAGAGAGGGAGACACAGAATCCGAAGCAGGCTCTAGGCTCTGAGCTGTCAACACAGAGCCTGACGTGAGGCTCGAACCCACAAACGTGAGATCATGACCTCCCATGATTGAAGTCGGACGCTTAACCGACTGAGCCACACAGGCGCCTGACACTCAATTTTGTGAAGGTGGAAAGAGAGGGTATGGGTGGGTGAGTGAGTACGTGCTAGATTTCAGGGGGGAGGTTTGTCGTGAAGCCACTGGAAGGCTATTATGAACGTGATTCGGGAACTTTCTCTAATGGAGGAAAGCACACAGACTCCAAGTGCATCCTCGTTTTACTGAAATTGGCCTTGTTGCTCAGTACATCTTATATCATGAGGAAAAAAAGTCCACACTTCAATCTCCAACATACACATTCCAGATCCTTCCACAAACTCAGATTTCTGTGGAACATACTCTATTGGTTACGTACTACTGTGTAACAAATTGCCCCCAAGCTTAGTGGTTTAACCAACCCACATTTATTAGCTCACAGTTTCTTTGGGTCAGGATTCTGGACCTGGCTTCCCTGGGTGCCTTGGGCTCAAGGTCTGTTAGGCAAATTCAGCCAAGCTGGGGCTAGGGCCAGGGTCTTATCTGAAGGCCGTGTTGGGGGCAGGGGATCTGATTCCATGTGGCTGTTGTCAGGCCTCAGTCCCTCCCCATGTGGAACTCTCCTCAGAGCTACCTTACAATATGGCAGCTGGCTTCCTCCAGAGTGAGTGATGAGGGAGGGAGAGAGCAAGAGAGAGAGAGAGAGACTGACTCAAGATGGAAGCCATAGCCTTTTTCTAATCTAATCTCAGAAATGACAGTTTATCACTTTTATTGCTTTCCGTGTGTTAGAAGCCACTCAATGAGTGCGACCCACCCTTAAGGACAGACTACACAAGAGTTTGAATACTGGGAGGCGGGAATCATTGGAGGCATCTTAGGAGATGCTTTCTACAGTCTCCAAAATTTAAGAGACATAGGGCATGGAATGAATCTCATTACCTTTACTGTTAATAGTGGATTGTTTCCTAATTTATGATAAAAAACCCAGACACTTGTTTGTGTCCCCGAATCACCAGTTAGACGGACATCAAATCCCTCAGCAGGATTTTGAGTGAGGTTGAATTATCTTCCCCTCCCTTCAGTTTTTCTAGGTGAGGAAGGGCTTAGAGAAGTTAAAAGTGTTTCTGAAGTGAACAGCAGCCGGTAAGCCTGCGTTCAAAGCCAGATCTGCTCAGTCCCACACTCTAGAGGTGCCCTTTCTATCAGGCCAAGATGCTCCTTGAGGTGAAAGTGGATTTTATGAGGAACACTCCGCTGCCTATCGGCCGGCGGCTTCTTTGTCACTCAGTCGACTCTGTATCCGTTTCCTGGGGCTGTTGCGACAAAGTACCACAAGCTGTGTGGCTCGGAACATCAGCAATTGTCTCACACTTCCGGAGGCTCGAAATCCGAAATGGAGGAGGTGCCAGCAGGATTGGTTTCTTCTGAAGGTTCTTAGGGAGAGTCTGTTCTGTGCCTCTCTTTACGCCTGCAGTGGCCCCAGGCATTCCTTGGCTTCTAGGTGCGTCATTCCAATCTTCCACTCTCACACCATATTCTCCTCGTGTGTCTGCGTCTTCTTGTGGGGACCCCGCTTGGACTGGGTTAGGCCCCATCCTATTCCAGTCTGACCTCATCTGCGATGACCCTGTCCCCAAACAAAGTCACATTCTGGGGTAACGGGGGATAGGACGTCAACGTATCTTTTTCGTGGGGAGACACAATTCAACCCGTAACAGACTCCCAATGAACTGAAAAGGGTAGAATTTAGGACATTTAGACTAGTTAGAAAAATGACCTTCATCGTACCTGCTTAAAGCAGGTATTTGAAATTGCTCATTCAGCTTGATGGTTTTAAAACCTTGACTCTGGGGCTTGCCTGACAGGTTGAAAGTGGCTCCAGTTTGAGCCATAGGTGGCATTTAATTGGGTCACTGCTCGCGGCAGTCACTCCACAGGGACTCTTCTTTGCCCTCAGGTATGGGACAAGGGTCAAGAGGCTGGAGGGGCATTTCCTTCAGCAAATGTTCCTGTCACGGAATACCTAGCTGTTGACTGGTGTTGGGAGGAGAGGGTGTCCAGAGAGCATCTGGAGAGAGCTTATTCCAAGGCATCTTTAAAGCCTCTTGGGCAGTAGCCTTTTTGGTTGAGGGACAGACACCCCTTATGTGAGTGGAGTATGCTGGAACATTGTGGAAGCTGGCTCATCTTATTCTGCTCCAGGCCAGGGACCGTAGACCATATAGACATGTGTACCAAAAAATAAGCCAGGGGGGCCTGAGTGGCTCAGTCAGTTGAGCACCCAACCCTTGATTTTGGCTCAGGTCATAATTCCAGGGTCATGAGTTTGAGCCCTGCGTCAGGCTCTGTGCTGAACGGGGAGACTGCGTAAGATTCTCTCTCTCTCTCCCTCTGCCCCTCCACTACTTGTGTGCTCTCTCTGTCTGTCAAAACAAACAAACAAACAAACAAACAAACAAACAAACATAAAACAAATAAGACAGTCTCAGGAGTGCCTGGATGGCTCAGCCGGTTAAGCGTCTGACTCCTGATTTCAGCTCAGGTCATGATCTCAAGGTTCATGGAGTCTAGCCCCACGTCGGGGTCTGCACTGACAGCGCGGAGCCTACTTGGGATTCTCTCTCCCTCTCCCCCCACCACTCACTCTCTCTCGCTCTCTCTTAAAATAAATAAACATTAAAAAAAATATATATATATAAGCCAGTCCCAGAAGAAAGCTTCTTACCTGGCTTTGCCGACTCTTGGATTAAGAATGATGTTGGGTTTGGGTGGCATCCATTTGGTCTAGTCACCTGGACAGTTTTTTAAGTTGGGGTTTTGTTCGGAAAACAAGAGGATATATTGAGAGTGATGGGGGCCCTGGTCTGAAATGACAACTATATATAAACCCTGGATTTCTCCTCCTTTACCTCAACTCTTTCTCTTCATGGAATCCACCAGCAATCTTGTTGGCTTCAACTCCGAAGAGAAGCCCAGTCCTGTGTCTCCTGTCCTTCTTAATTCAAGTCACCTTCTTCCTCCCCTAGACCTCTGCATTAATCTTCCGATGGTCTTTCTGCCTCCCCCACGGTCCATTTTCCACTTGTTCCCCCCCAGTCCATTTTCCACCTAGAAGCCAGAGCGGTGTTTTAGGAACCTCAGTCCAAGCCTGTGGCTCCTACGTTATAACCTCCACTCGATTCCCTTGATGTTTCAACTCCTACACAACCTGGCCCCTGTTTACCTTCACCCGACACCGTTTGTATTCTTTTCTTTCTTACTTGTGTCTATGGAAAATGAAAAAAAGTGTTCAGAGTTTCTTCTTCTTTTTTTTAGTTTATTTATTTATTTTGAGAGAGACAGAGAGCATGCCAGCGGGGGAGGGGCAGAGAGAGAAAATCCCAAGCAGGCTCTTTGAGGTCAGTGCACAGAGCATGATGTGGGCCTCGAACTCATGAACCGTGAGATCATGACCTGAGCTGAAATTAAGAGTCGGCCGCTTAACCAAATGAGCCACCCAGGCGGCCCCCAGCAAAACGTTTAGAATTTCTAAAAAAAAAAAAAAAAAAAAGGAAGAGATTTGTTCAAGCCCACGTGAGGACAGCTCCCTGGGATATATAATCTTTGCAAAGAAGAGAAATCTCTGGAGAAGGAACGTGTGACACATGGTTGCGGATTTTGTTGTTGTTACCTCAGGAGTTACAAATCGTCATGAGGAAGGATATTTCAGAAAATTAGAAACTTTATCTTATGTTTTTAGTATGTGCAGGGTTGCAGGCTTCGGAGGCATGGGAATAGAGGTTAGGGAAACATTTACTCTTTAATTTGAAATGTTTCTTTTAGATTATTTGCTAATGAAGCAGATGTACAACGTTGGTGAAGTCACTGTGACCTTGGTGAAAGCATAACTTCCTTGGGAGCCCAGGAGCAGGGCACACAAACATCAAAAGTTGAAAATTTCCTTTGTCACTTGTTACAATCTGTTCCTTTCCCTGTCCCTGTCCCCCCTCCTCCCGTCAGAACGTGAATCTGAGAGCAAGCATCTTATCTGTGTGTTGATCCTGAGACACAGAACTGTGCTGGTGCCTTGTAGGTGCTCAGCCAACATGTTTACAACGCACACGACATAAAGGAATTTAGGTGAGGACCCATGGAAATTCTGTACTCAGTTCTGACATCGACTTCCGGTGCTTTTTACTGAAGAGCTGGTGAGACTCCCGAGCCAGGTGGTAGAGGGCATGATCAGGATTTCTTCTAGGTTCTGCCGATACCCTTTTAGGTATCCTGACAAGGTTCCTGTTCCACACTGACCGAAGGTGGCTTTTCATACACCGCCCTCTGCTTTGCCTCAGCAGCTACCGAACAATTACGTCAAGTACCAGATCGTTCCACCAGAGGGCAGTAGAGCACAATGTTAAGAGTTTGCGAACTGGGGGTGCCTGGGTGGGTCAGTCGATTGGGCGTCAGACCGTCAGCGCAGAGCCTGCTTGGAATTCTAGCTCCCTCTTTCTGCCCCTACCCCACTCATTGTCTGTCTGTCTGTCTGTCTGTCTGTCTGTCTCTCTCTCTCTCTCTCAGAATAAATAAATAAACTTAGAAAAAAAAGTTTGTGATCTGGAGGCAGCTCTTGTTTGGATCTCTTCCCTTCCAGGTGGGGTTCTAGAATGCTGGGGAATGAATCATTTTGGATCATCAGCCTGGCGATGGTGGAAGAGCAAGATGGAACCCATGGCAGTTTAACACTATAGCACGTATAACACGATAGTTCAGAATTAGAGGTTTTTCTGTTTTGTTTTGTTTTTTTTTGTTTTGGAGGTGAGCGGCCTAGGTTCAAAAGTGGAAGGAGAGGAGACAGCGTATCTCTTCTCTTTAAAGACCACCTAGAGGTTATGTACCTCATTTCTGCTCACATCCCATTGTCCAGAAAACACTGCTGCTATGGCTTTTTATGGCCACACTTTTCTGCAAGACAGGCTGTGAAATGTAGCCTTTTTTTTTTTTTTTTTTTTTTCTGAGTGGCCACAATTCTGGATTATGGAAGAAGGGGAAAAATGAATATCAGAGGTTAACTGGCAGTTTTGACCACAAATTCTCAAACCAGCTGAGGTTAAAGGAGCAGCCTGGGTTATAAATGGACTGAGTCAGAGCAGGGGACTTCCAAGGTGATTCAGATCCAAGCCACTGGTCGTTAGGCTTAGCTTTCTTCTTTGTAGTTCAGCTTAATTTGTTACGTCAGGTAGATTTTTGGATTTTACAACCTGGATCCTCCCCCGGTGATATATATATTTTTTCCAAATCCTTTTTGCCTGGTGTCCTGTCATGATGATTATGCTGTACTCATCCTTTAGCATTATTTACATTTTTTGTTTGCCTTCTTAGCATCTTATTGTATTTAGTAGAATCATATGGGAGTTTCATCTCCCAGGACATGAGTGATGAAGTCTGAGTGGTCAGCTCTCTTTTTTTACATTTGGCTGATTAATCACTTTGGAACACACTGTTGAACCCCAATCTTTTTTTTTCTTTGTTTATCTTTGTTTTCTCTATTATTTTTTTTTTAACGTTCATTTATCTTTGAGAGACAGAGAGAGACAGAGCATGAACGGGGGAGTGTCAGAGAGAGAGGGAGACACAGAATCCAAAGCAGGCTCCAGGCTCTGAGTTGTCAGCACAGAGCCGGACTCAAGGCTCTGATCCACAAACCGTGAGATCATGACCTGAGCCGAAACTGAGTTGGATGCTTAACCGACTGAGTCATGCAGGCACCCCTACCTTTTTTTTTTTTTTTTTTAGAGTTTATTTATTTTTGAGAGAGAGAGGATGAGCAGGGGAGGGGCAGAGAGAGAGAGAGGGAGAGAGAATCTCAAGCAGGCTCCCCGCTGTCAGTGCAGAGCCTGATGCAGGGCTCAGTCTCATGATCTGTGATGTCATGACCTGAGCCAAAACCAAGAGTTAGACGCTTAAGCGAGTGAACTACCCAGGTGCCCCTACTTGATTTACCTTTGATGATGATTCGACTTTCCTTTCTTCATATACTCTTTCCAGACTATGTGGCTTATTTCCTTCTCTCCTAACATTAATGAAAAAAATGCATATTAGTTACTTACAGACAGGAAGACACTAACTAGAAGAAATGAAAGGCTCAAATATATACTCTTCTACTTGTTAAAAATCAACAACAACTAATCATGCCCCCTCCCCCTTTTTGTAGTTGAATCCCCTCCACCTCTCTCCCTCTTTGTATTAACCTTTCTCTTTGGAATGTTTGTTTGTTTATGTGTTATTTTAACACATACGTTCAAAAATTGATTTTTTTTCTCAATTAACCATCTTTCCACTTTATTCTTTTCATCCCATCCCTCTTTCTCCTCTTCCTCCTTGTATTTCTCCTTGAGCTGAAATTATTTCAACACTGCAAAAAGCAGTCCCTGTAAACTGGTGTCTTGGTTCTTTCAACATGGCCCTAGTATTTTGACAACATCATCGCTTTCTGGAAACTGCAGGTTTATCCTGGATTTTTCCTGTTTCCAAACTTAATATGAACTGTTTTAAATAAGCCTTGGGTCCCTTCATGATCAAATTGTGGGGACTAAGCTTAGGAACTCCCTGAGCTTTCGCACTGATGGGTTAACAAGGCAGGTAGGAATAGGAAACCTCAGGATGAAAGCATCCAAGATTAGGTAAACAAGTTTAGGTAAACAAGGCAAAGCACTCCCAGTATAGAACAAAGGCACGGGAATAGGAAACTTTAGAATGAAAGCATCCAAAATTATGTAAACCAGATCAGCTATTCAGGGTGGGAACGCCCCCCAATTTAGTACAATAGCAGAAAGCTGCTATTTCACAGGAAGGAAGGACCACAGTAGGCAAACAGGTAAACAGGGCTACAGATCACAGCAGGGTGAAGTTACCTGGAATGGAGCTAATTAGCAAAAGAAAGGTGTGTTGTTGACCCTGAGGTAGCTTGCTCTGTCTTGTCCTCTTGTCCCCTAAGCTAGCTAAGATAAACAGACGAGGTGCCCCATGCCTGCCGCAAACAACCCACTGCCCCTTGCCAGGATTTCGTTTTGTATTGACCCAAACCCCTAACACCACATACCTTCAAAACCCCCTTTCCCTCAAACCCCTGAGTTAATGTTCACGGTTTCGTTGTCTCTTTGTGTACGCCCATCCCTCCAGTAAAGTCTTCTGATCCTAATAAAAACAGAGCAAGGACCCTTACTTGGGGCTCTTGTCTCCTCCCAGACATTAGCCTCTCTTGCATTTTAATCCTGCGTCCGCTCCCTTGCTGGACAAGAGAGAACTCCAGACCCAGAGTCTACGACACTTAAAATCTGGGGTTAGGAAGTTTGCACGAGTGTTCACGATAGGCAAAAATGCCATTGTTGTCGGGCTATTTTTTGTGATAAAGCTGGAAAAGATACTCCTTTTTTAACTTTAGGAACTCATGTAGTATTTATGTTTTGGGATATGCCCATAAAAGGTCAGTTGTTCTAAATACTCGATGGACAATTAGGTTGCTTCCATATCTTGCTATTGGAAATAACATTGCAATGAACCCAAGGGTCCAGACGATTCTTCAATATCTGATAGTAACTTCATTTCCTTTGGATATATACCCAGAGGTAGGATTGCTGGATTATATGGCAGTTTCATTTTTAATTTTTGGAAAACCTTTATTCCATTTTCTATAGTGGCTACTCCAAGTTACATTCCTACCAAGAGTGCACAAGGGTCACCTTTTCTCCATATCCTTGCCAACAATTACTTCTTGACTTTTGATGAAAGTCTTTCTAACAGGGGTGAGGCGATACCTCATTGTGGTTTCGAATTGTATTTCCATAAGGATGAGTGATGTTGAGCATCTCCTCATGTGTCTGTTGGCCATCTGGATATCTTCTTTGGGAAAATGTCTACTTGTTTCTGTGGGGCTTGAATTCACAACCCTGAGATCAAGACCTGAGCTGAAATGGAGAGTTGGACGCTTAGCTGACTGAGCCACCCAGGTGCCCCATTCCTCTGCCTTTTTAAAAAAAATTTTTAATGTTTATTTATTTCTGAGAGAGAGACAGACGGGGGGGGGGGAGGGGGGACACAGAGAGAGGAAGACACAGAATCCAAAGCAGGCTCCAGGCTCCAAGCCGGCAGCACAGAGCCCGGCATGGGGCTCAAACCCACGAACAGTGAGATCACGACCCGAGCTGAAGTCAGACGCTTAACTGACTGAGCCACCCAGGCACCCCTCCTCTGCCTATTTTTTAATTGGATTTTTTCTCTTTGCTATATATTTTAGATAGCAACCCCTTATCTGATACATGATTTAAAAATATTGTTTCCCAGTCTATAGGTTGTCTTTTCATTTTGTGGACTCTTCTTTTCCTGCACAGAAGCTTTTTAGGTTAACATAGTCTCACCACATAGTGATGACAGTTACACAACATTGTGAATGTACGTCATGCCACTAAATATGCACTTTTAAATGACTAAAGCGACTATACCTACTTCACAACAATTAAAAAAATTACTACACAAACATACATTAATAAATCACATTATAGGGGCCTAGTAACAATGAGCTTGGCTTAAGACATTTATCCTGTCCCAACAAAATGAGATCTGCAAAAATATTCAGATGTTGGAATTTGTCAGACGCATGAGAAGAGTAAATATATATTTATCTATACCTAACGAAGTAAAAACAAGATTAAAAATATTTGCAGGGATAAGAAAACTATGACAGCATAGCTGTGAAAAAAGTAGGGCTTTCCAAAATGAAAACTACAAATGACGTCTTTGGCAGCTGACTCCAGCAATTCTTTAAAAAAACTTTTTAAATGTTTTTACTTTCTGTTTGAGAGAGAGGGAGACAGAGGGAGAGAGAGAAAGAAAGAGACAGAGCACAAGCAGGGGAGGGCCAGAGAGAGAGGGAGACACAGAATCTGAAACAGGCTCCAGGCTCTGAGCCATCAGCACAGAGCCCCACGCGGGGCTTGTACTCACAAGCTCATGACTTGAGCCAAAGTCAGACACTTAACCAACTGAGCCACCCAGGCGCCCTTGACTCCAGCAATTCTAACAAAAAAACCTTTCAAGTTCAAGAGATTTAATATATTTATATTAAGAGATTTATTATAATTATAATTATAATTTTTCTTTTTCACTCAAAAAGTTGGAGTAAGTTAGACAGCTTTCCTTGGTAGCTCTCCTCGGGTAAAGATCTGGACTTCTTTCTGCGAATGACTTTGACATCTTAGAGTCTTTTTCTTTCTTCCAGACAGGTGTGTGTGTGTGTGTGTGTGCGCGCGCGTGCGCGCGCGCGCGCGTGCGCGCACACACACACACGCACGCACATGCAAGCAAATGCGCTTTTTCAATAAGTAAACTGAAAAATAGTCTGGGGTTATAATAGATACTATTAATATAATTTAGAATTAATTTTATCTTCTACATTTATTTAAATAGGTTTTAGGGCATCCAAACTAGACATAAAGATTTCAAAAATGATGTCTGGAATTTTTGCCTTATAACACTAGAGAAATCACTTGGCTGATATTAATAGTAAAAAAATTGTCTCTAAATGATGAAAATAAAGTTTCGAGATGCTGTTTTCTCTCCATTCATTGCAGGTGTGGATAGAATTAATTCTCAACCAATGAAAAGACAAATTGGATGTAATCATTTTAGATTTTTCTTTCTTAGCACTGGTTTTCAAAATACTTGGGACATCTGGCTATGTGCTATGTAAGAATTTTGTTTAGATAATTTCAATGAAGATCCTGTTAAAATAATCCTGAAATGAATTTGCAAAATTACTATCATTATCATGCTCCTTGTTAACTTGTGTTTCAACATCAGCTTCTCCACTGCTTTCTCTACTTGACCATCCGTCAATTATGCATATAAATTAAACAATATGTGATTAAGGATAAACAAATTAAAATTCCAAATAGTCCAAAACATCACCGTCGCTGGCAAATTCAGCTGAGTGAGAATCCACGAAGTTGGGAACACACTTACCAGATCTTGACCAATTGCTGTACTTTATCATGCAGAATTCTCTTTGTCCCATTTATTTAAAAAAAAATTTTTTTTTACGTTTATTTATTTTTGAGACAGAGAGAGACAGAGCATGAACGGGGGAGGGTCAGAGAGAGAGAGACACAGAATCTGAAACAGGCTGCAGGTTCTGAGCACAGAGCCCGATGCGGGTCTCGAACTCACGGACTGCGAGATCATGACCTGAGCCGAAGTCAGACGCCCAACCGACTGAGCCACCCAGGGACCCCTCTCTTTGTCTCATTTAAAAAAAACAAATACTGGGCGCCTGGGTGGCTCAGTCGCTTGGGTGTCTGACTTCAGCTCAGGTCACGATTTCACAGTTCGTGAGTTTGTGCCCCATGTCAGGTCTGTGCTGACAGCTCAGAGCCTGGAGCCTGCTTCAGATTCTGTGTCTTCCTCTCTCTCTGCCCCTCCCCTGCTTGCACTCTGTCTCTCTGTCTCTCTCTGTCTTTCAAAAATAAATAAACATTAAAAGAATAGAAAAGACAAATACTTTAAAACTATTGTGTTAATCAAAGCGGTGGAAAATTAAAACAGATTTCCAGTTTTATATTATTAGTTTATTTATTTTAGTATAATTTATTGTCGACTTAGCTAACATACAGTGTGTGCAGTGTCCTCTTGGCTTTGGGAGTACATTCCCATGATACATCGTTTACATACAACACCCAGTGCTCGTCCCAACAAGTGCCCTCCTCAATGCCCATCACCCATTTCCCGCCCCCGCCCCCCTCCCCCTGTTTTCCAGATTTGTTTTTATTTATTTATGTTTGTTTGTTTGTTTATTTATTTATTTATTTTTCCAGATTTAGATAGGATCTGAAACTAGCATGTCCTATTGGGATCATGCCTCAAGCCCAACCCTAAAGGTGCCAGAGGAGTCAGAGAGAGAGAGATTCATGGGTAGACTCCAATAAAACCCGAGAGAAACCCTGGAGGAGGCTAGATGGTTGGATCACAGAGTGCGGGTGTGTAAACCGATAGGCAGGTGCATGAGCAGATTCTCCCCGAGAAGGAGACACCTCAGATATGTTATTCCCCATCCTCATATTACTTAAGGTGGATCATTTCCCTCTCTCCTACTATCTTATCCCTACTTCCCACCTCTTTATTGAGATGTCATTGACATAAAACATTGTGTAAGTTTAAGGTGTACAATGTGATGATTTGATGTACATAAATGTCGTTAAATTGTTTACCACAATAAGGTTAATTAACATATTCTTCACGTCACATAATTACTGTTGTGTAATTATTATTGTTCCAACGAGAACATTACAACTATACCCTCATGGCGATTTTCAAGTGTACAATACGGTATTGTTAACTGTAGTCACCATGATGCACCTTAGATCCTGGAATTTATTGTGTAACTAGAAGTTGGTACCCTTTGACCAACATCTCTCCATTTCATCCAATCCCTCCCCGCTACCGGCCACCACCTTCTGCTCTCTGTTTCTATGAGTTTGGTGTTTGTTTTTTTGTTTATTTATTTATTTATTTATTTATTTATTTATTTATTTATGAGGAGAGAGAGAGAGAGAGAGTGTGTGTGCACACCCAAGTGGGGGAGAGAGGCGGAAGGAGAGGGAGAGAAAGAATCTTTACAAAAAAATTTTTTTTATGTTTATTTATTTTTGAGAGAGAGGGAGAGATAGAGCGTGAGCAGGGGAGGGGCAGAGAGAGAGGGAGACACAGAATCCGAAGCAGGCTACAGGCTCTGAGCTGTCGGCACAGAGCCCGACGCAGGGCTTGAACTCACGAACTGTGAGATCAGAACCTGAGCCGAAGTTGGATGCTCAGCCCAACTGAGCCACCCAGGTGCCCCAGTGGGAGAGAAAGAATCTTAAGCAGGCTCCACACCCCGCATGGAGTTCGAGCCCATGACCCTGGGATCATGGCTTGAGCTAAAATCACAAATGGGATGCTTAACTGACTGAGCCACCCAGGCACCCAGGCACTTAGATTCCAAGTATAAGTGATAATATATAGTATTTATATTTCTCTGTGACTTACTTCAGTTGGCATAAGGCTCTCAAGGTCCATTCTATTGTCACAAATGGCAGGATTTCTTCCTTTTTTATAGCTAAATAATATTCCATCACACACACACACACACACACACACACACACACACACACACACTATATTTTCTTTATCCATTCACCCATCAGTGGACACTTAGGTTGTTTCCATTTGTTGGCTATTGTGAGTAGTGCTGCAGTAACATGAGAATACAGATGTCTCTTGAAGATAGTGATTTGATCTTCTTTGGTTCTATACCTGGAAGTGGGATTTTGCTGGATCATATAGTTCCCTTTTACATTTTTTGAGGAGCTTTCATACTATTTTCTATAAGTGGCTGTACCAATTTACGTGACCACAAATAGTGCATACGTGTTCCCTTTTCTCCACAACCTTGCCAGCATTTATTTTATTTATCGAAAAAATTTTTTAAATGTTTGTTTATTTTTGAGAGAGTGAGAAAGAGAGCATGAGTGTGGGAAGGGCAAAGAGAGAGGGGGACAGAGGATCTGAAGCAGGCTCTGTGGACAGCAGAGAGCCTGATGTGGGGCTCAAACTCACGAACTGTGAGGTCATGACCTGAGCTGAAGTTGGAGCTTAACTGACTGAGCCACCCAGATGCCCCCTGGCCAGCACTTATTATCTTTTGTCTTTTTGAAAATAGCCATTCCAGCAGGTATGAGTGATATCTCATTGTGGCTTTGAGTTTCCCTGGTGACTAGTGATATTGAATATTTTTTCATACACTTGTTGGCCACATGTGTGTTTTCTTTGGAAAAATGTCTATTTGGATCCTCTGCTCAGTTTTTAATTGGATTGTTGTTGTTTGCTATTGAGTTGTATGAGTTCCTTGTATATTTTGGATACTAAACCCTTATTCGGTGTATGGTTTTCAAATATCTTCTTCCAACATGAATAGATGTTTTTAAAAGTTTATTTATTTTGAGAGACACAGGAGCATGTGGCAGGGGGGAGGCGCAGAGAAAGAGGGAGAATCTCAAGCAGGCTCCACACTGTCAGTGTAGAGGCTGGTGCTGGGCTCGAACTCATGAACTGTGAGATCATGACCTGCGCCGAAGTCCAGGGCCAGATGCTCAACCGACTGCAACCAACTGAGCCACCCAGGAGCCCCTGAATAGACATTTTCCCAAAGAAAACATCCAGATGGCTAACAGATACATGAGGAGACGCTTGACATCACTCATCATCAGGGAAATACAAATCCAAATCACAATGAGATACCACCTCACATCTGTCAGAATGACTAAAATTAATAACACAAGAAATAGCGGGTGTTGGTGAGGGTGTGGAGAAAAAGAAACTCTCTTGCGCTGTTAGTGGGAATGCAAACTGGTGCAGCCACTGTGGAAAACAGTATGGAGGTTCCTCAAAAAGTGAAAAGTAGAACTACCATACAATCCAGCAATTGTACTATTTATGAAAAGGATACGAAAATACAGATTCAAAGGGGTACATGCATTTTTTATGAGCACTGGGTGTCGTATGTAAGTGATGAACCACTGAATCCTACTCCTGAAACCAATATTACACCATATGTTAACTAACTAGAATTTAAATAAAAATTTGAAAAGAAAATATAAAACAAACACAAACTCCAAATAGCTTCTTCCAGTCCGTAGGTTGCCTTTTCATTTTATTGATAGTTTCTTCTGCTGTTTAGAAGCTTTATAGTTGGGTAGAATCCCACTTGTTGATTTTTTTCTTTTATTGTTTGTGCTTTCAGTATCATATCCAAAGACCATCGTCAAGGAGCTTTCCTTCCCCCTGTTTTCTTCGAGCTAATGTAACCAAATAGAGATAGGTCATACTGGGTTAGGGTAGACCCTAATCCAATGACTGGTGTCCTTCTGAGAAGAGAGAAATTTGGGACACAGAAGCACATAGGGAAAATACCATGTGATGATGGTATTTTCTACAAGCTAAAGAAACCCAAGAATTGTCAGAAACAGCCAGAGGCAATGAATGATTCTCCCTTAGACACTTCAGATGGGGTATGGCCCTGCTGACACCTTGAACTTGGACTTCCAGTCTCTGAAATTGTGAGGGGATAAACTTCTGTGGTTTTAAGCCACCAAGTTTGTAGTACTTTATTATGGTAGTTGTAGGAAACCAGCACAACCTTTTCTCTTTCCCTAGCTCCAGCTCAGGTCACTCTTTCTCGGCCTCCCACACTCTAAACATACTGACCTGTGCCAGCTCTTCAAAGGCCCAGGCTCTCTCCCGTCTATGAAGCCTCAAACAACCTGCTTCTCTTAGCTGAGTAACGTTTCCATCAACGATTACCCCACCAACTCTCAATACTTCAAGAACTGATAAATATCTTTCAAGTGTCAGTTTAAACACACATTTTTCCAGGAAGCCATCCCGATCTCAGGAGATTATATTAGGAACCCTGCTACGTTATCATTTTACATTCTGTTTGTCACATAGCACAGTGATTCTCAGCGTTGGCATGTTTCAATTTCCTCGGTAAATTTCAAAAAAAAAAAAAAATCCAAATCCTCGAGCCCATGCCTAGTTTCTTATTTAACTGACCTCACTTGTTGATGTTGGTGAAGATCCCATTCAGACGAAGGAGGTGTCACTGGAGGTGAAGAAATGGTGACACTTCTCTAGCCTCAGCTTTGTGTTCTGTGTGATCAAGATTCACATGAAGGCCTTTGGGATCCAGATCCCAGCGTCATTAGCAAAAGGGTGTCATGCTTTAGGGTGTGGATCTGGCAGCAGTAACCAGGAATGTCTTTAGTGAAGTTCTCCAGTGGAATGAGAATATATCGTGTTTGAAGTAATAAGGAAGCCATCCGAAGGATTGGGGAATTCCCTTGATTCAGGCGCTCTTCAAAGGACATTGAAGTTGAGGGGCATCGGAGTGGCTCGGTCGGTTAAGCGTCTGACTTTGGCTCAGGTCATGATCTCATGGTTTGTGGGTTGTCTGTGCTGACAGCTCAGAGCCTGGAGCCTGCCTGGGATTCTGTGTCTCCCTCTATCTCTGCCCCTCCCCTGCTTGCACTCTGTCTCTCTCTCAAATATAAATAAACATAAATAAATAAATAAATAAATAAATAAATAAATAAATAAATAAATAAAAGAATTGAGCTTAATCCTGCGCATCAGAGGCTCTCATTCCTTAGTTTCATAATAGTCACCTCTGGGACAAGTTGTGTAATGAAGATTCTGTTCAGTAAATTATTCTGAGGTGGGAGGTTCAAAGCTTAAACTTGAAGTGTCACTTGCTCTTTAGGCGGTAGATTGGCAAATGTTTCCTGTAAGGTGTAGCAAATGCACTTTTACATAGTAAGCGGTTTAGGGTTTATAGGCCAACAGGCAAAATTGAAGATATTATATAGGTATTATATTATATAGAAATTATATAACAAAAGATAAACAAATTCCCAATTTTTTGTGTGTTTTGAAAAAATGTTTACTTATTTATTTTGAGAGAGAGAGCACACGAGCCAGGGAGGGACAGGGAGAGAGAGAGGGAGAGAGAGAGAGAAGAGAGAATCCTAAGTAGGCTCTGTGCTGTCAGCACCGAGCTTGATGTGGGGCTTGAACTCATGAACCGTGAGATCACGACCTGAACTGAAATCAAGAGTCAGGTGCTTAACTGACTGAGCCACCCAGGTGCCCCCCCCCCAAATGTTTTGATTGACAAAGTTCAAAATATAATAATAGTAATTGAGTACAAGTGTTTGCAAAGCAAGTCTGTCAATGAGAAGAATGGGATTCTCTCTTTTTTTGAGATAACATTTCATTTAATTAGGGTTCAAAGTGAGTTTTACCTATCATCAAAATCAATTGCAAATGTTATTTATTAATGATGATTTGTAATGAGATTTTGTATATTTCATCTTGAAATACACTGCTAAATACTGATATTAATCCATGGGCATATGATAGTTGAACGTGTATTACTTGAAAGGCATTTACAGAATTCTATCCAAGCATTCTCTTGATATTAGATTAGGTGGAAACTCCTCAGCTGCTCAGTGAAATGGATATTTAAACATAGAAATTGCCTCAGCACTTGCAACGAGGTGTGAAAAATGCAGTTAAGCTGTAATTTGAACTCGGAAAATACATTTGCTGCAAATTTGTGTGGAAATATGGTTCTCGCTTCTTGCTTTAATGTTTGGCAACACAAGAAGTGTATAAAACAGACTGACATGTGATTCAACCAACGTTAGTTGTTGTTAGAGTGATTCCACTTTAAAATTTTTGAAAAAAGTTTAGTTATTTATTTTGAGAGAGAGAGAGTGTGTGTGTGTGAGCCGGGGAGGGGCAGAGAGAGAGAGAGGGAGAGAGAGAGAGAATCCTAAGCAGGCTCTGCACTGTCATTGCAGAGCCCTTTTAAAAGTTTATTTACTGGGGTGTCTGGGTGGCTCAGTTGGTTAAACATCTGACTTGGGCTCAGGTCATGATCTTGTGGTTCATGGGCTCAAGCCCCGCGTTGGACTCTGTGCTGACAGCTCGGAGCCTGCTTCAGACTCTGTGTCTCCCTCTCTCTCTGCCCCTCCCCTACTCACACTCTGTCTCTCTCTCAAAAATAAATAAACATCACAAATTTTCTTAAAAAATTATTTATTATTTATTTATTTATTTATTTAATTTTATTATTATTAAAAAAAATTTTTTTTAACGTTTATTTATTTTTGAGACAGAGAGAGACAGAGCATGAATGGGGGAGGGGCAGAGAGAGGGAGACACAGAATCAGAAACAGGTTCCAGGCTCTGAGCCGTCAGCCCAGAGCCCGACGAGGGGCTCGAACTCACGGACCGCAAGATCGTGACCTGAGCTGAAGTCGGACGCTTAACCGACTGAGCCACCCAGGCGCCCCTATTTATTTAATTTTAACTTGTTTTATTTTTTATTTTTATAAAATTTACATCCAAATTAGCATATAGTGCAACAATGATTTCAGGAGTAGATTCTTTACTGCCCCTGACCCATTTAGCCCATTCCCTCTCCCACAACCCCTCTAGTAACCCTCAGTTTGTTCTCCATATTTATGAGTCTCTTCTGTTTTGTCCCTCTCCCTGTTTTTATATTGTTTTTGTTTCCCTTCCTTTATGTTCATCTGTTTTGTCTCTTAAAGTCCTCATATGAGTGAAGTCGTATGATATTTGTCTTTCTCTGACTAATTTCGCTTAGCATAATACCCTCCAGTTCCATCCACATAGTTGCAAATGGCAAGATTTCATTCTCTTTGATTGCCGAGTAATACTCCATTGTATCTATATAGCACATCTTCCTTATCCATTCATCTGGCGATGGACATTTGGACTCTTTCCATACTTTGGCTATTATTGATAGTGCTGCTATAGGGGCACCTGGGTGGCTCAGTCGGTTAAGCGTCCAACTTCGGTTCAGGTCACGATATCACGCTCCATGAGTTCGAGCCCTGCGTCAGGCTCTGTGCTGACAGCTCAGAGCCTGGAGCCTGCTTCCGATTCTGTGTCTCCCTCTCTCTCTGACCCTCCCCCGTTCATGCTCTGTCTCTCTCTGTCTCAAAAATAAATAAACATTAAAAAAAAATGATAGTACTGCTATAGACATGGGGGTGCATGTGTCCCTTTGAAACAGCACACCTGTATCCTTTGGATAAATGCCTAGTAGTGCCATTGCTGGGTTGTAGGGTAGTTCTATTTTTAGTTTTTTGAAGAACCTCCATACTGTTTTCCAGAGTGGCTGCACCAGCTTGCATTCCCAACAAAATTTTTTTAAAAAAAGAAATGGGGGGCGCCTTGGTGGCTCAGTCGGTTGAGCGTCCGACTTCAGTTCAGGTCATGATCTCATGGTTCATGAGTTCGGGCCCCGCATCGGGCTCTGTGCTGACAGCTCAGAGCCTGGAGCCTGCTTCTGATTCTGTGTCTCCCTCTCTCTCTGCCCTCCTGCCCCACACATGCTGTCTCTCTCTGCCTCTCAAAAATAAAGAAAACTAATAAAATTAAAAAAAAAACAATAAAAAAAGAAATGGGCAGAAGACATGAATAGACACTTTTCCAAAGAAGACATTCAGATAGCTAACAGACACACGAAAAGATGCTCAACATCACTCATCATGAGGGAAATACAAATGTTTTTCCCTTCAATCAGAGAAATTTCCTTGGCCCTAAGCTCAAAAAATTGTAATAAAAATTTATCACGGCTAAAGGTGTGGTAAAATTAGCACGTGGTGGAGAAAGTGTAATTCGACAACACACAACATTTTCAAATATTTTCTGCAAAATTCCTGTTGATGAGCAATAGAATTACCCACCATAAGCTTTAAATACCTTACATTTTCACTGGCTTTGTAAATTTGTCCAATTAATTTTCTCAGTGACCCGCACATAATTTTGCCAACATCCGTGTAGAACATCTTGGCCTACTGCGCTTCATATTGTATTGAATTAGTGGTTTATCTCTTTGTTTAAAACTCTTCTTGCCTTAGCTGTTGTGTGATGGGCAGAGGCTGGAAGAATTTTGAGGAGCATGATACGAAAAGCCTAATTTGCCTTGAGTATTAGTTGAAAGATGGCTGTTAATACTTCTGGTGAGGACTCAAAGAGGTGAAGAACACGGTGGGAAAAAACAGCATCATCTTAGAGAACTCCTACGTTGTCATAGAAACATAGAAAATGTTTTTATATATTTTTGAGAGAGAGAGAGAGAGAGAGAGAGAGAGCACAAGTGGGAGTGGGGCAGAGAGAGAGGGAGACGCAGAATCCGAAGCTCCAGGCTCTGAGCTGTCAGCACAGAGCCCGGTGTGGGTCTCTGAACCCATGAAACTGTGATCATGACCTCAGTCAAAGCCAGAGGCTTAACTGACTGAGCCACCCAGGCGCCCCAGAAGTAATTTCAGTTTTATACAAACTCTCACAGAGGGAAAGACACTTTGAAACCAATTCTGTAAGGCCAGAATTACTCTGATACAAAAACAAGATGACAATATTGTAAGAAAAGGAAACTACAGAGCCATACCCTCATGAATATAGACGCAGAATATCTCAATATAATTTAAGAAAACAACATCCAACATTGTATAAAAATAATATATTAAGACTGTATGGAGGTTATCCCATAATTACAAAGGTGCTTTAACATTTGAAAATGAATCGCTATAATTTTCTCTATTAGGACACCAAAAAAGAAAAAAAAAATCATTTCAACATATCTGGCAAATTGCATCTGTTCTTGATAAAAACTTTTGGCATTGTAGTAACAAAAGGGAATTCTTCAAACAGATAAAGGGAACCTTATAGAAATTTTTCAAATATCACAGCAACATGCGGAAGAATGAAACTAGACCACTTTCTTACAGCATTCACAAAAATAAACTCAAAATGGATGAAGGACCTGAATGTGAGACAGGAACCATCAAAAACCCTAGAGGAGAAAGCAGGAAAAAACCTCTCTGACCTCAGCCGCAGCAATTTCTTACTTGACACATCTCCAAAGACAAGGGAATTAAAAGCAAAAATGAACTACTGGGACCTCATTAAGATAAAAAGCTTCCGCACAGCAAAGGAAACAGTCAACAAAACTAAAAGGCAACCGACAGAATGGGAAAAGATATTTGCAAATGACATAGTGGACAAAGGGCTAGTATCCAAAATCTATAAAGAATTCACCAAACTCCACACCTGAAAAACAAATAATCCAGTGAAGAAATGGGCAGAAGACATGAATAGACACTTTTCTAAAGAAGACATCCAGATGGCCAACAGGCACATGAAACAATGCTCAAAGTCACTCCTCATCAGGGAAATACAAATCAAAACCACACTGAGATATCACCTCACACCAGTCAGAGTGGCTCAAATGAACAAATCAGGAGACCATAGATGCTGGCGAGGATGTGGAGAAAAGGGAACCCTCTTGCACTGTTGGTGGGAATGCAAACTGGTGCAGCTGCTCTGGAAAACAGTGGAGGTTCCCCCCCCAAATTAAAAATAGATCTACCCTATGACCCAGCAATAGCACTGCTAAGAATTTACCCGAGGGCTACAGGAGTGCTGATGCATAGGGGCACTTGTACCCCAATGTTTATAGCAGCACTTTCAACAATAGCCAACTTATGGAAAGAGCCTAAATGTCCATCAAGTGACGAATGGATAAAGAAGACGTGGTTTATATATACAATGGAATACTACTTGGCAGTGGGAAAGAATGAAATATGGCCATTTGTAGCAATGTGGATGGAACTGAAAAGTATTATGCTAAGTGAAATAAGTCAGGCAGAGAAAAACAGATACCATATGTTCTCACTCATATGTGGATCCTGAGAAACTTAACAGAAGACCAGGGTGGAAGGGAAGGGAGAAAAAAGTTACAGAGAGGGAAGGAGGCAAACCATAAGAGACTCTTAAATACTGAGAACAAACTGAAGTTGATGGGGGAGAGGGGGAAGTAGGTGATTGGCACTGAGGAGGGCACCTGTTGGGATGAGCACTGGGTGTTGCATGGAAACCAATTTGACAATAAATTATATATATAACAAAATGTATAAATATATAAAAATATATAAATACATAATTATATTATATATAATTATAAATAAATAAATAAAAGAAAATTTCCAAATATCATAGTTAATACTGAAATACTGAATGCTTTTCCCACAAAGATCAGCAATAAGACAAAGATTTCCACTCTCACTTTCATATTGTGTTGGTGTATCTCACCAGGGCAACAAGGCAAAGAAAAGAAAGGTCATCTAGAATAAAAAGGAAACAATTAGTGGGTGAGCAGAACCAGCACAGTAGGTTGTATGAGCTCAATAAATGTTTGCTGAGTGAATAAAATTGTACTGGGTGTTTGGTAAGAATGTCACACTATTTTTTTTAGCCTCTTTATCACCCGCTTCACTTTATGCGTCTCCAGCATCACCTGAGTATCCATTTCCCTGTGCTTCACCCATTCTCGGAATGAACTGCACATTTAAAAGTCTCTGTGGCTTTGGCGAATGAAAGTTGGCATTTCATTTTGGTGTATATTTCTTTGATCACTATTAAATATGAGCCTCCTTTCATAGGATTGTTATTCATGTGGTTTTTCCGCCCTGGAAATTATTTGTTCTTGCTCTTTGCTCGCGTTTTGTGTTGAAGTAGAATCTTATTTATAATGATACTTTATTAAATATGTACCCATGCATATCCATTCACATTTTAGAATCATTTATCACGCTAATTGCCCTTTAACACTTGATAGTATTTATAATATTTTTAAATGATTCATGTTGATTTTTTAAAAAATTTTTTTTTAACGTTTATTTATTTTTGAGACAGAGAGAGACAGAGCATGAACGGAGGAGGATCACAGAGAGAGGGAGACACAGAATCTGAAACAGGCTCCAGGCTCTGAGCTGTCGGCACAGAGCCCGACGCGGGGCTCAAACTCACGGACCGCGAGATCGTGACCTGAGCCGAAGTCGGACGCTTAACCGACCAAGCCACCCAGGTGCCCCTCATGTTGATTTTTTAAAATACAAAGCCAGGGGTGCCTAGGTGGCTCAGTTGGTTAAGCGTCCGAGTTCAGCTCAGGTCATGATCTCATGGTTTGTGGGTTTGAGCCCCGGGGTCGGGCTCCATGCTGACAGCTCAGAACCTGGACCCTGCTTCAGATTCTGTGTCTGCCTCTCTCTCTGCCCCTCCCCTGCTCGCACTCTGTCTCTCTTTCAAAAATAAATAAACGTTAAAAAAACTTTTAAGTGTGGTTGGCCAAAAGACAAATGGTTGGTTATAATTCTAGAGAAATTGTTAGGTGTAGTTGGCTTTCAACAATAGCCAGATGTATCTTGCATGTGTTGAAGACAATGATGTGTCTGATTCACTCCTTGCTGACGTTTGCTCTGTGAAAGCCTAAGTCTTGCTAACAACTTTTTGTCAGACTCAGTTCTAAAAGCCCTCATTCTGACTTCAGGGAATAATCCCTTGGCTTTCAGTGGAAAATGCCATTATTTTCACATGGGGTAGTTAAGATCAGTGTAATCCCTCAGGAATGGAGGGAAAGCCACCTCTCCCCAAACTCTTCCCTCTCTCACCTTGGGGCAAAGAGGTGTTAACCAGAACAGAAATTCTGCCCCCCCCCCACACCCCCCCAGGAACATGAGCAATATCTGGCTTATCCGATGTCCCATATGATTTGTTGTCAAAAGAGAAGCATATCTGGATGTGAGGGCAAGAGCTCTAAAGAGAATCTGGAGCAAGAAAATATTGTTCCCAAAATGCTGTAGGTTGAGTATCAGGCCATAAAAGGGTACAGCGAGTGCCAATTTGCACTGAATAAAAGGAGTAGACATACTTCATAAGCTTTAGAGCCTAAGGGACGTTCCCTAAGATTTCTAAGACAGCCTTAACAATTGATGCCAGTATTGGTCCAGGTGATTTATGGTCTGTTAAAGAAAACGGCTCATCCTGTTTTATAGAACTTTTAAAAAATCTGGAAGTTATTTTACCAGCAAAAATGGGTTTGCTTGGGGCACCTGGGTGGCTCAGTCGGTTGAGCACACGACTTGAGCTCAGGTCACGATCTCATGGTTTGTGAGTTCGAGCCCTGCGTCGGGCTCTGTGCTGACAGCTCAGAGCCTGGAGCCTGCTTCTGATTCTGTGTCTCCCTCTCTCTCTCTGCCCCCCCACCCCACTCATGCTCTGTCTCTCTCTGTCTCAGAAATAAACATTAAAAAAAAGTTTTTAAAAATGGGTTTGCTCAAGAATAGCCGAGAATTGCAATCTGGGACAAGCAGGCTATTAGCTAAACCATAGGGATGTCCAATAAAGAAAGGAGAGGAATGCTATTTTAAGGACAAGAAGGAGGAAGTTGAGAAAGGTTGTTTAGAATCAAGTCCGCTGAAGAAAACAAGAGTTCAGGGTGATGATGGTTTTTCATTGACTGAGTTGCAGGGGTGGCCAATTTATTAGAGAAAATGCAATGTACATCTTTCACTGTTGGAGCCTGTAATTGGTGATTCTTTCCTGTTGACAGTTCTTCCTGTAATTGACACTGAGTGGTATAGCTCCCCCTTGTACCCTCCCCTTCTAGCATCCTGAGTCGACATTTGTAAGGGTTCCCTTTATTAATTTTCACAGGGCTTTTATTTTTAGGGCAGTGATCTTAACATAAAATTATCGCGGAACATGATGTTAAATTGGGCTGTTTATGGTTATGGTTTATACTGAGGCCCCGAGAAAAGAGATGGTAAATACCTACATATTCTAGTGAAAGTTATAAAACCACCCATGCAGAAGAAACTAATATGAAATCTGAGCTCATCACTCAACTGGATGGTATAAAGTGCTGAGAATGATAGGGCTAGATGTCGAAAGTTAGGAAATGATTTCTTTGCAGAAGTTCAGCATTGTGTGAATCTTTTTCCTTTGCTCCCCAGCGTGGAGGTCTGAGTGAGTGAAGCTTCAAGGACACTGTAGGGGAGAGCCTGATGTGTGTTTCCTGGATTGAGGAGTACAGTGGCATGACATTTCTAAGAAATCTAAGAGCTGGAAGCAATTGGCTATTAACCTGAAGCATCAGAACTGAGGTAAAGAGACTGGCATCTAACGATATTTCCAGTAACAGATGCAAGGATACATGAATTTGCTAATAGATTAGGTTCTGGAAGGCAGAGCTGGTCTGGAGTCGTTTTAATTCTTGTGTGGGAAGAGGGAGGCGGAAAGGGAGCTGGAGTGGGCAAAGTGACCGATAATAGGGCAATACATGGCCAGATTTGCAGGGCCTGGAGGCAAGGAGCCAGAGGAAAATGCATTTCTTGTATGGTAGGAGATAGGGCAAAATGCCAAACGGTTCCAGTGGAAAGCTTTCGAGAACCTACATAGGGTAGGTACTCCAAGGAAAGGAATCTGCTTTGATCATCTATCACGTCCAGCTGCGGACACTTACCAACACTCACACCCATCCTTCCTATCGACTTTTCTTTCCCAAGCTCGAGTAGGTGGAATTCAGAACCCTGGCCCATAAATTAGGGGGACGAAGAGGAAGCACAGTACAACTAAATAGAGAAATAGTCAACAGTATCTTTTCCCTGTTGCCTTATCAACCCTTAACACTTCCAAGGCAGGTTCAAACTAGGGAGGCAGAGAAGCTATAACTCTGAGTGAAAGCCTCAGGTTTAATTTTTGTTCTTGGCTGGGGTATAGTAGTTACTAAAATGAAGCTATTCTTGTGAGTGAAAGGATGGGGGATTTTTTATTACTGTTTGTGGCTCGTCGGAGGTTTCATCCAGGGAAAAGGAAAGAACCACAGAACAGGTGTAAGAAGAAGAGTGTGGAGCGATGAGGCAGGGATTTTTCTTTTTTAATGTTTAATGCTCTTTATTAAAAAAAAATTATTTATTTATTTTTGAGAGACTGGGGGAGGGACAGCGAGATGGGGTGAGAGAGACTCCCAAGCAGGCTCTGAGCTTATTTTTATTATTTTTATTTTTAATTTTTTAATTTTTTAAAATTTACATCCATATTAGTTAGGATATAGTGCAACGATGATTTCAGGAGTAGATTCCTTAACGCCTCCGACCCATTTGGCCCATCCCCCCTCCCACAACCCCTCCAGCAACCCTCTGTTCTCCATATTTAAGAGTCTCTTCCGTTTTGTCCCCCTCCCTGTTTTTATATTCTTTTTGCTTCCCTTCCCTTATGTTCATCTGTTTTGTCTCTTAAAGTCCTCATATGAGTGAAGTGATATGATATTTGTCTTTCTCTAACTGACTAATTTCGCTTAGCATAATACCCTCCAGTTCCATCCATGTAGTTGCAAATGGCAAGATTTCATTCTTTTTGATTGCCGAGTAATACTCTACTATATGTGTGTGTATATATATATATATATATATATATATATATATATACATATATATATATATATATATATATATATATATACACACACAACATCTTCTTTATCCATTCATCTGTTGATGGACATTTGGGCTCATCCCATACTTTGGCTATTGTCGATAGTGCTGCTATAAACATGGGGGTGTATGTGCCCCTTCGAAACAGCATACCTGTATCCCTTGGATAAATACCTAGTAGTGATATTGCTAGGTCATAGGGTAGTTCTATTTTTAATTTTTTGAGGAAGCTCCATACTGTGTTCCAGAGTGGCTGCACCAGTTTGCATTCCCACCAGCAGTGCAAAAGAGATCCTCCTTCTCCTCATCCTTGCCAACATCTGTTGTTGCCTGAGTTGTTAATGTTAGCCATTGTGACATGTGTGAGGTTGTATCTCATTGTGGTTTTGGTTTGTATTTCCCTGATGATGGGTGATATGGAGCATTTTTTCATGTGTTGGTTGGCCACCTGGATGTCTTCTTTGGAGAAGTGTCTATTCATGTCTTTGGCCCATTTCCTCACTGGATTATTTGTTTTTTGGGTGTTGAGTTTGAGAAGTTCTTTATAGATTTTGGATACTAACCCTTTAAAGGATATGTCATTTGCAAATATCTTCTCCCATTCCGTCGGTTGCCTTTTAGTTTTGCTGATTGTTTCCTTCACTGTGCAGAAGCTTTTTATTTTGATGAGGTCCTAATAGTTCATTTTTGCATGTTTCCCTTACCTCTGGTGTTGTGTTGAATAAGAAGTTGCTGCGGCCAAGGTCAAAAGGTTTTTGCCTGCTTTCTCCTTGAGGCTTTTGATGGCTTCCTGTCTTATGTTTAGGTCTTTCATCCATTTTGAGTTTATTTTTGTGTATGGTGTAAGGAAGTGGTCCAGATTCATTTTTTTTCATGTTGTTGTCCAGTTTTCCCAGCACCACTTGCTGAAGAGACTGTCTTTATTCCATTGGATATTCTTTCCTGCCTTGTCAAAGATTAGTTGGCCATATGTTTGTGAGTCCATTTCTGGGTTCTCTATTCTGTTCCATGGATCTGAGTGTCTGTTTTTGTGCCACTACCGTATTATCTTGAAGATTACAGCTTTGTAACACCGCTTGGAGTCTGGGATTGTGATGTCTCCTGCTTTGGTTTTCTTTTTCAAGATAGCTTTGGCAATTCGGGGTCTTTCCTGGTTCATACAAATTTTAGGATTGTTTGTTCTAGCTCTGTGAAGAATGCTGGTGTTATTTTCATAGGGATTGCGAACCAGGTAAGATTATTTAGGAAGAAAAATAAGATGTGGAATATTACAAAAGTGGACACATTTTGAAATTTAGAGTAAATGTTTAATAAGTGAAACATTGCACTAGAGCCCTGGGGGAAGAATTATATTTATCAAGAGCAGAAATCACAGATGTCACTCTCCCTATTTGTTGATATGAGACTGTTGTCAAAGCTCTCTCATCAATCTATTACCAGAAGACCTCTTAATGCCATGTGAAACCATATAAAAGAAGATGACATATGGGACGTTGTCACAAATGTTTCTTATAAAATACATGCATTTAGGACAGTGGATTTGTGTGTTGTGTTTAGAGAGTTGATAAGTGAAATCAAGAGATCAGTACTTGGTCCCCTGTGTAGAGCACCATGACCCACATTTGATTCAGCTCCAGCCATTTTCCCAGGTAGCCCCAGTGCTGAGTTGTCCTGAGTCAAACTGGCTTACGCCTGCTCCAGCTCTAGTTAGTCACCCCAAACCACCAGCCTCGCATAGTCTACGCCGGGGATTTTCCCACACAGGGACACTCTTTCAAACCTGGGAAATGTAGCTGTTTTGTCTAATTCATAGAAACAAATACAGGAAGTCAACCAAAATGAGGAGACAGAGGAATACGCTGCAATGAACGGGTAAGACAAAACGTTAGAAAAATGACTAAATGAAATGGAAATAAGCAATCTGCTTCATAAAAAATTCATGGCAGTGGTCATAAAGATGCTCACCAGACTTCAGAGAAGAGTGGATAAACTTAGTGAGAGCTTCAATAAGGAGATAGAAAATATAAAAAAGAAGTGAGGATAGTCAAAGAATACAATAACTGAAGTGAAAAGTACACTAGAGAGAATCCACAGCAGATTAGAGGATGCAGAAGAATGGGTCAGCGAAATGGAAGACAGGGTAATGGAAAGTGTTCAAGCTGAACAGCGACAATAAAAATGAATTTTAAAAAGTGGTGATAAGTTAAGGAACCTCTGGGACAACATCAAGTGTACTAACATTTGCAGGATATTAGGGATCTCAGGAGAAAAGAGAAAGAAAGGGTGAGAAAACTTATTTGAAGAAATAATAGCTGAAAATTTTCCTAATCTGGGGAAGGAAACGGATTTCCAGGTGCAGGAGGCACAGAGATGGCCCAAATGAGATGACCTCAAGGAGGTCCACACTAAGACACATAATAATGAAAATGTCAAAATTGAAACATAAACAAAGAACCTTAAGAGGCAAGAGAAAAGCAACTTGTTGTGCACAAGAAGCCCATAAGGCTATCAACTGATTTTTCAGAAATTTTGCAGGCCAGAGGGGAGTGGTATGATATATTCAAAGTGCTGAAAGAAAACAACCTACAACAAAGAATACTCTACCTGGCAGAATTTTTCATAATTGAAGGAGAGATAAAGTATTTCCCAAACAAATAACAGTTAAAGGGGTTCATCACCATTAAACTGGCCTTATAAGAAATGTTAAATGGACTTCTTAAGGTAGAAAAGAAAAAACCATAACTAAAAGTGAGAAAATTATAAAAGAAAAAATTCCATGGGTAAAAACAAACATAGTAAAGTAGTAGGTTAATTACTTATATAGCTAGTATGCAGGTTAAACCATAAAAGTAGCAAAATCAATTATTATCTAAGAAATTAGTTAAGGGATTCATAAACTAAAAAGATGTAGAATATTACATTGTATACATAAAGCATGGAGAGGGAGAGTAAAAATGTAACACTTTAAGAATGGGTTTGAACTTAAGCGATCATCTATTTAATATAGACTGCTATACTTAGGATCTTATATACGAATTTCATAGTAATCAAGAAGCAAAACCTATAATAGAAACACACAAAAAAGAGAGAAAGGAATCCAAGCATAACATAAAAGGAGTAACATAACATGAATCACAAGGGAAGAGAGCAAGAGAAGAACAGAGAACTGCAAAAACATCTGGAAAACAATTAACAAAATGGCAACTTGTACATACCTATCAACAACTACTTTAAATGTAAATGGTCTAACTGCTCCAATCAAACGCATAGGGTAGAAGAATAGAAAACAATAATAATAGACTCATCCATTTCTGCCTACAAGAGACTCACTTCAGACTTAAAGACACATACAGATTAAAAGTGAAGGGATGGAAAAAGATATTCCATGCAAATGGAAGCAGAAAAAAAAAAAGCTGGAGCAGCAATACTTAGGCAAAATAGACTTTATTTATTTATTTTTTTTTTAATTTTTTAAAAATCTTTTTATTTTTATTTTTTAATTTTTTTTAACGTTTATTTATTTTTGAGACAGGGAGAGACAGCATGAACGGGGGAGGGTCAGAGAGAGAGGGAGACACAGAATCTGAAACAGGCTCCAGGCTCTGAGCTGTCAGCACAGAGCCTGACGCGGGGCTCGAACTCACGGACCGCGAGATCATGACCTGAGCCAAAGTCGGACGCCTAACTGACTGAGCCACCCAGGCGCCCCGGCAAAATAGACTTTAAAACAAAGGCTGCAACAAGAGACAAAAAAGGCATTACATAACGATAAAGGGATCAATCCAATAATAGGATATAACATTGTAAATATCTATGCATCCAACATAGGAGTGCCTAAATATATAAAGCAAATATTAACAAATATAAAGGGAAAAATTAAAAATAATATGATAGTAGCAGGGGACTTTAATATCCCACTTATATCAATGGATAGATCATCCAGGCAAAAATCAACAAGGAAAGGGTGCTTTTGAACAACACATTGGGCCAGACAGATATAACAGACATACAGAACATTCCATCCCCAAACAACGTAATACACATTCTTTTCAAGTACACATGAAACATTCTCCAAGATAGATCACAAGTTAGGCTATGAGACAAATCTCAATAAATGTAAGAAGATTGAAATCAAATCAAGCAATTTTTCCAATCACAATGGTATGAAACTAAAAATCAATTATAAGAAAAAAAACCTGGGAAAAACGCAAACACCTAGAGGTTAAACAACATGCTACTACGCAGCCAATAGGTCAATGAGGAAATAAAAAAAGAAATAAAAAAACAACAACCTGGAAACAAATGGGAAAATGGAAACACAACATTTCAAAATCTTTGGGATGCAGCAAAAGCAGTTCTAAGAGGGGTGTTTATAGCAATGCAGGTGTACCCCAAGAAACAAAAATCTCAAGTAAACAAAGTAACCTTCCACCTAAATGAACTAAAAAGAACAAAAAAGGGGCACCTGGGTGGCTCAGTCAGTTAAGCATCTGACTTCCGCTCAGGTCATGAGATCGAGCCCCGTGTTGAGCTCCAATCTTGCTTAAGACTCTCTCTATCCTTCTCCCTCTGCCCCTTCTCCCCTCAAAAAAAAAAAAAAAAAAAAAAAAAAAAAAGAGCATAGGCCCATAAAAGCATTTTCCCAGAGAAGACATAGAGATGGCCAAGAGACACATGAAAAAATGCTCAACGTCAGTAATTATCAGGGAGGTGGAAATCAAAACCACAATGAGATATCGCCTCACGCTAGTCAGAATGGCCGGCGTCAAAAAGACAAGAAATAACAAGTAGTGATGAGGATGCGGAGAAAAGGGAACTCTTGTGCACTGTCGGTGGGAATACAAATTGGTGCTGCCGCCACGGAAAACCCTGTTGAGTTATTTTTCACTCAGAAAAATGAAACTATATTGCACACCTGAAACTAATAAAACACTTTATGTTATCTAACTGGAATTAAAATAAAACTTGAAAAATCACAAAAAATTAAAAATAGAAATACCATATGATCCAGTAATTCTACTTCTGGGTATTTACCCAAAGTAAACGAAAACACTAATTTGAAAAGGTATAGACACCCCTATGTTTATAGTAACATTATTTACAATAGCCAAGATATGGAAGCAGCCCGTGTTTGTTGATTGATCGAATGGATAAAGAGGATTACACACACACACACACACACACACACACACACACACTGGAATATTAGCCATAAAAAAGGAGACCTTGCTGTTTGTGACAACATGGATGGACCTACATGGTATAATGTTAAGTTAAATAAGTCAAAAAGAAAAAGACAAATGCCATAAGATTTCACTTATATGTGGAATCTTAAAAACAAAACAAATGAACGAATAAGTAAAAAACAAATATAAATCAGAAAACTAGAGACTAAACTGGGGTTGCCAGAGGGGAGTTCGGTGAGGGATGGATGAAATAGGTGAAGAGATTAAGAGGTACAAACTTCCAGGTTGAAATAAGCCAAGAGGATGAAACATACAGCATGGGGGAATATACTCTATAATATTGCAATAATTTTGTAAGGTGACTGATGGTAACTACATTTATTGTGGTGAGCATTTCATATTGTATACAATTGTCAAATCACCCTATTGTACAGCTGAAACTAACATTATATTGTATGTCAACTATACTTAAAAAAAAAAAAGACCTAAGAAAAAGAGATTTGTACTTGAGTCTGAATTATCAAGGTAAAGACCAAACTTATTTGAAAGGAATATGGGGTTCCAATACATCAAGGTTGCAGATAGACTGCACAAGAGCCGTTCAGCTTTGTCTGGGTTTCAAGGCCTTGAGGAATATGTTTTAGCTCAAGCAGGAGACAGCACAGAAACCATTTATTTCAGTGCAGGGACTGATAGAAAGTTCCGAGTGGAGAGAGAGAGAATATGGAATTAAAAAAAAAAAAGGATAAACAAAAAGAAGGGAATTCTGTATGTCAGGGAGTGGCAGGAAAAGGGTTCGTTCTGGAGTCGATGTGGACAAAATTACATGAGCCGATACAAAATTCCTGGTAGTATTAACATATGGACAAGCATTAGTTTTGGATATCTTCTCTGAAACAGTTGATACTTTAGTATATTTCAGTCATTATAAGTCTTGTAAAATGCTTGAAATGTTTGTATATATTTGACTATTTTTACAACATATATTTTACTATTGTGTCTGTGTCAGAGAACTTGTAATAGAACAGAATTGTTTTTTAAAAAAGAGCTATGATTGAGGGAGGTAAACCATAAGAGACTCTTAAATACAGAGAACAAACCGAGGGTTGACGGAGGTGGGGAGAATGGGTGATGGGCATTAAGGAGGGTACTTGTTGGGATGAGCACTGGGTGTTATATGTAAGTGATGAATCACTGGGTTCTCCTCCTGAAGCCAAGACTACACTGTATGTTAACTAACTTGAGAATAAAAATAAATAAAAAATAAAAAAAAAGTAAAAAGAGCTATGATTGAGGACATGATGGAAAGGCAATCATTGAAAAACTGAGAAAGAAAAATACGGTAACTATATATAACAAGATTCTAAATATCCTAAATAGATTCTCATGGTTCTGGTTGCCAGAGGATCGGAGGGAGGAATGACTAGGTAGAGCACAGGTCATTTTTAGAGAGATGCTCAATGGTGGGTGCATAACATTCTACATTTGCCCCTAAGACCATACAACACAAAGACTGTGCCCACTAAACTATGAACTTAATAATGTATCGATATTGGCCAATCCATTGTAACAAATGGGCACATGTTGGGATGAGCACCGGGTATTATATGGAAGTGATGAACCCCTAAATTCTACTCCTGAAACTAATATTACACTACATGTGAACTAACTGGAATTTACATAAAAACTTGAAATACAAAAATTGCAATACACCTACCACATTTATACAAGACATTAACAATACGGGCAAGTGTGAGAGAGGGGGAAATTAGAATCTTCTACTTTCTGCTCAGTATTTCTGTGAAACTAAACTTGCTCTAAAAATTAAAGCCTGGTTGTGAAGAAAAGTTCTCATGGTAAAGGGACATATATCAAGGTTAGAGATAGGCGTGGTGTTAGGAATGTTGTGGGAATCAGGGAGTCTATCACTGGGAAAGAGAATAGGGTAAAAGGTGGAGCTCACCACAGAAAGCTATGGAGTAGTGAGAAGCAACAGACCGTGTATACACACAGGAATGCACGCAGATCTCAAAAACCTATTGGTGAATAGTAAAAAGTGAGAAAGAGATTGGATAAATAACATGATGCCTTTTATGTACATTAAGACACCTGCATACCCCATGATAGTACACATTTATGATAACATATACAAATAAAGAGATAACTAATTAGGAAGCACATGAGAATGGTCTCTATGGTGAAGGATGGGAATGAAGACAAATGTGAACACATATATTCAATTTTAGTATATGTGCTACCTAAGTGAGCAAAAATACATATATTCAGATATGCATATAAGAAAGAAGTCTTGGGGTGCCTGGGTGGCTCAGTTGGTTGGGCGTCCGATCTTGCAGTTCGTGAGTTCAAGCCCTGCGTTGGGCTCTGAGCTGACAGCTCGGAGCCTGGAGCCTGTTTCGGATTCTGTGTCTCCCTCCCTCTGCCCCTTCCCCACTCATGCTCTGTCTGTCTCTGTCTCCCAAAAATGAATAAATGTTAAAAAAAAATTTTAAAAAATTAAAAATAAAAAAAATGGTGATCACATGGTGAGTTATTGCTGTAGGCGGGGTTGAATCTACTTGATATCTAGCTGCATTTCTTTCCTGAGTTACCTCTTCCACTCTCATAATTATAAAAATATTTATATGCTAATAACATCCAAGTGAATACCCAGCCTCGACCTCTTCTGTGACCTTAATATCCATAAAAGCACATATCTGCCTGAACCTCTGTATGCATGTCTGTTAGGGAACTCCAACTCAGGAAGTCAAAACACACATCTTGGGGCGCCTGGGTGGCTCAGTTGGTTGAGCGTCCGGCTTCGGCTCAGGTCACGATCTCGCGGTCCGTGAGTTCGAGCCCCGCATCGGGCTCTGTGCTGATGGCTCAGAGCCTAGAGCCTGCTTCCGATTCTGTGTCTCCCTCTCTCTCTGCCCCTCCCCTGTTCATGCTCTGTCTCTGTCTCAAAAATAAACGTTAAAAAAAAAAAAATTAAAAAAAAAAACACACATCTTGATTATCTTCCCAAATTTGCTTCTATCCTAGTATTCTCCCACCTTGTATACTGGCATCAGAATTTACTCATTTGTTCAGGCCAGAGCCTATATTCCCTTGGATACATCTATTTGTCTCACTAGAAGCTCTCCAATAGTAAAAAAAAAAAAAAAAAAACAAAAAAAAACCAAAAAAACAAAAAACAAAAAAAAAAACCCTGCCCCCCCAAAAAACCAATAATAATCGAAACCACTACCAAGTTTTATTGCCTCTACCTCTAAAACATTTCCCCAGTCCAGCTACATCTTATCGTCTTCATGGACACCTCTTAAATTACTCCCCTGCCATTTCTTTTCTGGACGATTTCAATAGTCTCCCGAATGGTTCCTGCTACCCCTCAGTGGAGAAGTGTGACTTTTAAAAGGCCATGTTATCAAATTTCCCTTGAAAAAATAAAGGCTGGGATATAGAACAGGAGTAAACAAGGAGTCAGGGAAGAGATCTTTGAGGAGGTAATATTTGAATTTGAGAAATTAGAAGGTATAGGATGAGCAATGTAGAGGGAAGAGAGTATTTGGGGCAGAAGAAATGGCAAGTGTAAAAACTATGAGGAGGTAACCAGCTTGATGTTCTGAAGATGAGCAGGGAACGGGAGAAGGTGGTAGGAGATGAGGTGGGAAAGGGATGCAGGGGCCAGATCTCATGCCTGGCAGGGCTTGCTAAGAAACTTGGATTTTAGGGGCACATGGGTGGCTCAGTTAAGCATCCGACTTTTGATTTCGGCTCAGGTCATGATCTCATGGTTTGTGGGATCACAGGCAGTGCGGAGCCTGCTTGCAATTCTCTCTCCCCCTCATCTGCCCCTCCCCTGCTCTCTCTTTCTTTCTCTCAAAATAACCATAAAAAAAAAAGAAACTTGGATTTTATTTTAAGTACACTGGAATATCATTGGAGCGTCATGGGGGTCCTGGGGTAAGAGAGACAGAAAGAAGTTCAAGCTTGAAAAGCCCGGTAAATGGATGAAATGTGTAACATTAACAATAGTCAAATACTTGCGGGTGGTGCCTTTTAAAGGCAGGAGCTACACATTCTCAGAAGTTTTCTAACAGAAACCCGATGGTTATTAATCAGAAGTGCTGGGCTGCTTTTCATCTGACAGGGAGCAGAACTCAATAACTTCAAAGTTCCTTTGAATATCTTCTAAATTATCCTTTCCCATTTAACATCTGGTAAGATGATCTGAGCCATAGGTATTGAAATCAACCCTCTTACAACTGGTCTTCTGGCTGCCACTGTTATCTCTTACTCAATTATCCTTCCCACCCAACTGTCGCATCCCCGTTATTATTATATCTCTTATTAAACATTTCGTGGGGGTTAGCTGGAGTCTGAACACTGGGGAAAGTGGTACACACTGGCTCAGAGGCTGGACTCTGATCCGAAGATCTACATGGGTAATGTTTAACGGTGATCAACTCAAAGGTCACAATTTTTAGTTAACACTACCAAGTGGCATCACACTGATGGGCGGATGTTCAGGGGCATATAAAGTTCCCTTAGTGCTCTCATGGGTGACAGCAATGGTTGACCGCCTCCTTCAAAAGGAGCTCTGCCAAGATGTAGGAGGTCCCAAACTTCTCATTTCCCCAAGCCATGTCCTCCTGGGTTCCTAATATTATTTACCTTACATGGTTACAAATATTATGTATTAAAGCTATTTCACGGAGAGCAGCACGCAGGTGACAGGTGCAATATCTTACCATCCCATCGGTGCCACATTGCTACACAACCCACAGATTGTGTAAAGATCATTACTTGTTGCACATGAATACCTGCATTGTAGGTATGCAGTGATGACCAGTCCGGCAGCATTCAAAACCATTTATCTTACTGGTCTAGGTAGTTGAGAACATTTTCAAGGCCAATTAATAATAATAGTAATAATAATTCACAAATTTGCGCTTTCAAACATGTTGGTACTTTCTGCCTCAACACCTCGTCCTCTCCCTGCATTCAAATAACTCCTAGACATAAACCTTGTGTCCTGGCATCAGCTTTGAAAATCCCTCCCTGAAACTTCTTTCAATCTGAGTCAGATGCCTTTCTCTGACCTCCTTCAGGCAATACAAGGAACACATTTATCACACCACACTATAATTTATTAAGTACTCTTATTAGGTTGTGGCTCCCTGGAGTCAGAGATAGAGGTCGGCACATAGCACGATGCAGAACCTACAGTGAGATCTCAGTAAAGGTTTCTTTTTTAAATTTCAATGTTAACATACAGTGCAATATTGGTTTCAGGAGTAGAATTCAGAGATTCATCATTTACATACAACACCCAGTGCTCATCCCAACGAATGCTCATCCCTCCTTATTACCCATCACCTATCTAGTCCATCTTCCACCCACCTCCCTCCATCGACCCTCAGTTTGTTCTCTATCATAAAGAGACTCTTGTGGTTTGTTTCCCTCCCTTCTCTTTATCTCCCTGCTCCTTCCCTGTGGGGGGCTGGGCCCCGGTGTCAGGCTGAGATCCGGTCGAGCAAAGGCTCCCTGTCGACTCAGCCAACCCGGTGGTTCCCCCTCCCATTCCCCCACTTTCAAGGGCATACGAAAGCCTTGTCAAGGCTGAGAAAGTTAATTCCTGAAGCCTGTGGTCTGCAGGTGTTGGCAGTAATGCTACCTCCCTTTTTTCTACCCCGGGTCAGATAGAAACAAGCATGGGAACTGTGTTTTGCTAGCAATCTATCAACAAAGTCTTGTGACCCGTTCAGAAAGTTCACAAGGTACACAGAACTAAATGTTTTGGCTGGCAGTGATCATGTGAAACCTGTTTATTCTTAGAATGACCTGATCCATAAGAGTCTTATATTATAAAAGATTGTGTACAGCAACAATAAAGCCATCACTTGGGCCATCAGCCCAGGGGACCCTCCTGTTCCCAAACTGTCTTCTCTTCTCTCTTTTTTTTCTTACATTCCCCTACCCTCAGGACCCTGATCTTGGTGTTTGTTGCACCGGTCGCAACACTTCCCTAGAATAAACTTAACTCAGTGCCCCAGCTATAAATAGGAATTGGGCCACTGATTTTCATGACTGAGATTCACATATCAGTTCCCACTGGAAGAGGAGGAAAGCAGCACAGCAGTTTTAGAAGAGTTTAAACCCTTTAGTAGACATTGACTCCAAACTCTTACATGTGATGGATGGGATCCTCTCCCTTGTGGTCCTGCCTTTGTTTCCAACCACTCTCCCCTGGTGTCTCACAGCTATAATACTGAGCTTGCTTCAACACTTGAAATGAGGCTGGTTCACTCTCTTGTGCCTCATATCCTCTGAATCATTTGCATCCATGTGCCTGTATATCTCTATTCATTTTCCTCTTAGACCACCAATTCCCTTTGTTGCATTAACTTATACACATTTTTCAGGTATTGTGTCCAACACAACTTTTTCAAGAAACCTACTCTCGTCCTATAGGTAATACAGAAGCCCTGCCTTGGACTTCACTTAGCAATCTACATTCACCTTTATGGTAACTCTTATCTTTGGCCACACATCAAATCACTTGAGAAAGCTTAAAAAGTGCTGATGCCTGGATCCTTTGCCCAGAAGTTCTGATTTACTGGAAATCAGTTTTCAATGAGTATTGAGAACCGGTGATCTAGCGTAACATTACTTACATTTCTTTTTAATGTTTATTTATTTTTGAAAGAGAGGGAGAGAGGGAGAGAGAGAGAGAGAGAGGGAGACACAGAATCTGAAGCAGGCTCCAGGCTCTGAGCTGTCAGCCCAGAGCCCAACGTGGGGCTGGAGCCCATGGACCGTGAGATCATGACCTGAGCTGCAGTCCGGTGCTTATCTGGCTGAGCCACCCAGGCTCCTATAGCATAACATTACTTTTTAAATTATAGGTCTCTCTCACTAGATTGAATGATGTAATAGCAGGCACGTGTTTAGATTGTTCACTAACCTCAATACCAATACTCTTGACTGTCATAGTATAGATAAGCAATTACTATCTGCTGAAGGAATGAAGAAAAGTCTGGCTGCAGTGTCCACGTTGGGACTAAATGTATAAAGCAAGTCTATTTTTTGTGTAGTTCTTTTTAAAATTTATTTTTAATCATTTTTGATCTTTATTTATTTTTGAGAGAGAGACAGAGAGTGAGCAGGGGAGGAGCGGAGAGAGAGGGAGACACAGAATCCAAAGCAGGCTCCAGGACCTGAGCTGCCCACATAAAGCCCAACGTGGGGCTCGAACTCATCAACCGTGAGATCATGACCTGAGCTGAAGTCAGACGCTCAACCGACTGAGCCACCCAGGCGCTCCAATTTTTTGTGTATTTCTAAACACTTTGATCATATAAGTGGAAGATTTAAATGGGACTTCTTACCTCAATTACAATGGTGGCAGGGAATAAGCTTTGGTCATACACCCAGCCTTCCACACAGGGCTCTATGTCTGGCCCACTCGTGTTGCAGAAGGTACCATTCAGGTGAAGGAACTGCCCCTGGGGATGGATGAAGCGATGGCATTTCTCTGGCTTCGTGTTTGAGTCCAGTGGGATGGAGATTCTCAGGAGTACCTCTTGGCTGAAGATCCCAGTGCTGTTAGCAGAGACCGTGTCATTGTGAAGGATGTGGACCCAGCAGCAGTGACCAGGGATGGCTGCAGTGAAGTTCTCCAATAAAATATGAGTTTTCACTACGAGGCTGGAGATACAAAGGAAAATTATCTGAAGGATCTGGAATCTCCCCAGGCCTCCGACTTGATCCAGGAGGCACTGAAGGGCCATGGAGGCTGAAGAACCGATCTGTAAGAGATGGCACAATGACTTTACTGAAATAAGTTCAAAGGGAGAAAATATTTCCTTTCGCTATGTCACACTAAGTGCATATATTTTTTAATGATTATTTAGTTTGAAAGAGAGAGAGTGTGTGTGTGTGCGCACACATGAATGAAGGAGGGGCAGAGAGAGAGGGAGAGAGAATTCCAAGCAGGCTCCCTGCTGTTAGCACGGAGCTGGACATGGGCCTTGAAGCCAGGAACCATGAGATCATGACCTGAGTTGAAATCAAGAGTCAGAAGCTCAACCGACTGAGCCACCCAGGTGCCCCCACACTAAGTGCATATGGATCCTGACCCCACTTTCTCCTTAGTGGGCCCTGCCTGACCGACACAGAAGAGTGGTGGGAGGTTTTACCCCAAGTCTTTTGAGGCAGCTAGATAGTTTCCATAAAGTCACAGATACATGTATCTGGCAAAGAGACTTAGCTGTTGACAACTAAACTTGCTTAAAAGACTACTCAGTGAATGATCTTGACCTTACAGGCTCCTGGGAAGTCAGTAGAGTTTAGATGGAAATATCCCTGTTTGGCATATAACCTAAAACACACCTGTTCAATCATCTAGTATTTTTAGAAAAGGGATGTATGGAGGCCCAAGGGTGAACTTCTTTGTGTGATATTCCTGTGTAAAGAGCAGAGAGCAGGGATTTGTCTTGATTAGAACTGCATTTTTATTAAAGATTAAAGAAAACCATCCTTAGTTAAATCAAAGCAAAGTGGAATGTTGTGAACGAATGCTAACTTTTGGTAACTGAAGTCCTGCTACAGTTTAAATCACACCGTGACAGCGGTTTTAAGATTTTTGAAATGAGGAAATTTCAAAATGGAGGAAGGAAATTGTATTTTTTCTGTAATAGTTTGTTTTCCCAGAGTTACTGAGTCATCCGAATAGCATTTTGGACTAACTTTCTTTGCTATTGCTGTAAATAAACCAATGTCATGTGTTTATATGTATTTGTATATTATATTTTTATTTATAAGTTTCTAAGTGAAACATGAGGTCAGTGTTTCAAGGTCTTATAATCCAGTTAATAAGAGATAGATACATAAATAATTACACTGCAATGTCGTAAGATAATTATAAGAGAAATACACAATGTGCTGTGGAAAAATGAAAAAGACAATGTTTCATGATTCCCGGGGAGACGCCATGGGCCAAGGAAATGGTCTTTATAGAAGTGAACTTTTAACTACTCTTGAAGGAAGATTCTTGAGACAATAAAGCAGTGGGTGAACAATTGAAAAAAAAAACAGTTTATAACCAAGAGAATAATAAGCATGCAATCATAGGAAAAGGTAAATAATATTTGTGCACTTATAAGATATTCAAAAGATGGAATCTACAGGATATACAGGGCAATAATGGGAGCAGGTAGGTTGATTTTTAAAAATCTTTAGAATTTATTCTGCAGACTAGAGTTTCTTATTCTTCTTAAAAAAATTTTAAAGTTTTTATTTAAAATCCAGTTAGTTAACATACAGTGTAATATTAGCGGCAGATGCACGATCTAGTGATTCAACAGTTGCATGCATCACCTGGTGCTTACCATGACAAGTGCCCTCCTTAAGCCCCATCACCTATTTGCCCATCCCCCTGCCCACCTCCCCTCTGGTAACCGTCCGTTTGTTCCCTATAGTTAAGAGTCTATTTCTTGGTTTGCCTCTCTCTCTCTTTTTTCCCTTTGCTCATTTGTTTTGTTTCTTAAATTCCACAGATGAGTGAGATGATATGGAATTTGTCTTTCTCTGACTTATTTTGCCTAACACAATACTCTCTAGCTCTACCCATGTCATGGCAAATGGCAAGATTTCATGCTTTTTTTGTGGCTGAGTAATATTTCATTATATGTATACTATGTAATATTCCATTATTTATATCTATATCTATATCTATCTATATCTATATCATGCCACATATATATATATGCCACATATTTATCCATTTATCAGTCAATGGACACTTGAGCTGTTTCCATGATTTGGCTGTTGTAGATAATGCTGCTAGAAACATCGGGGTGCATGTATCCCTTTAAGTTAGTATTTTTGTATTCTTTGGGTAAATAGTCAGTAGTGCAATTGCTGGATTGTAGGGTAGTTTTATTTTTAGTTTCTTGAGGAACTTCCATACTGTTTTCCAGAGTGGCTGCACCAGTTTGCCTTCCCACCAACAGTGGGAGTCCCCTTTCCCACTGGGAAAGAGGGCTCCCCTTTCTCCACATCCTTGCCAACACCTGTTGTTTCTTGTGTTGTTGATTGTAGCCATTCTGACAGGTGTGAGGTGATATCTCATTGAAGTTTTGAATTATATTTCCCTGATGATCAGTGATGTTGAACACCTTCTCATATGTCTGTTGCCCATCTGGATGTCTTCTTTGGAGAAATGTTTATTCATCTCTTCTGCCTATTTTTAATTGCTTATTTGTTTTTTAGGTGTTGAGCTTGATAAGTTCTTTATAGGCTTTAGATACTAACCCTTTATCAGACATGTCATTTGCAAACATCTTCTCCCATTCCATCAGTTGCCTTTTAGTTCTGTTGATTGTTTCCTTTGATGTGCAGAAGCTTTTTATTTTGATGAAGTCCCAATAGTTTATTTGTTTATTTAATTTATTTTGTTTCCATTGCCTCAGGAGACATATCTAGAGAGAAGTCGCTACAGCTGATGTCAAAGAGGTCACTGCCTGTGTTCTCTAAGATTTCAATGGTTTCCTGTCTCTCATTTAGGTCTTACATCCATTTTGAGTCTATTTTTGTGTATGGTGAAAGAGAGTGGTCCAGTTCCATTCTTCTGGATATTGCTGTCCAGTATTCCCAATACTATTTGTTGAAGGGACTTGTCTTCTTCCCTTTGGATATTCTTTCCTGCTTTGTTGAAGGTTAATTGACCATATAGTTGTGGGTTCCTTTCTAGGTTTTCTATTCTGTTCCATTGACCTGTGTGTCTATTTTTGTGCCAGTACCATACTGTTTTGATCGCCACAGCTTTGTAATATAACTTGAAGTCCAGAATGTGATGTCTCCAGCTTTGCTTTTCTTTTTCAAGGTGTTTTTGGCTATTCAGAGTCTTATTCTTGAATTTCAAATTCATCACTTGTGGGACACCTTAGAAAGTAGATCTATGTCCAGCCTGCAGAGATTCCTTTTCAGGAAATGACTTAAATGGAACAATTACAAAGATGAAATTTCTTGAATCATTGGGTGCTATTGTAAAGCTTTTGAAAGAGAGATATCTGGGGTGCCTGGGTGGCTCGGTCGGTTAAGTGTCCGACTTCGGCTCAGGTCATGATCTCACGGTCCGTGGGTTCGAGCCCCGCGTCGGGCTCTGTGCTGACAGCTCAGAGCCTGGAGCCTGTTTCAGATTCTGTGTCTCCCTCTCTCTGTGACCCTCCCCCGTTCATGCTCTGTCTCTCTCTGTCTCAAAAATAAATAAACGTTAAAAAAAAAAAAGAAAGAGAGATATCTTAGTCTTCTAGGGCTCTACCATAACAAAATTACACAGACTGGGTGGCTTAAACAACAGAAAGTATTTTGTTTCAGTTCTGTTGTTAGAAACAGAAAGTTAGAAACTAGAAATCAACGAGAAAGATAAAGCTGGTTCTATTTGTTTTTCTTTTGTTCTTTTTTAAGTTTTTAATTGAAATTCCAGTGAATTAACATACAGTATAATATTAGTTTCAGGTGTACAGTTTAGTGATTCAACACTTCCATACAATACCCAGTGCTCATCATGACTAGTGCACTCCTTAATTCCCATCACCTACTTCACCCATCCCCTCCACCCTGACTCTAGCATGTATGAAGCTATTATATCTGAGATCCTCTGTTTCTCTACCTATAAAATGGAAATAGTATGACTTGCCTTATCTCTCAAAATATTTATGAGGACCAAATCAGATCTGAAAGCACAGCATAAATATTAAAATATCACATACAAAACAAACTTGTATAGGAATGTTCATAGCAGCATTATTCACAATAGCCAAAAAGTGAAAATAACTAACTCAAAGATCCATCAATTAATGAATGGATAAACAAAAATAACATAGCTATATTTAGCCATAAAAAGGAATGAAATACTGATGCATGTTACAATGTGGATGAACCTTCAAAACTTTATACTAAGTGATAGAAGCCAGAAACAAAAAGCCACCTTATATGATTCCACGTATATGAAATGTCCAGAGCAGAGGAATCCACAAGGAAATCATATTAGTGGTTTCAGGGCAGGGGGTGAAGGGGATAGGGAGGATTAGGGAGTCACTACTAATGGGGACAAGGCTGATGAAAATGTTTTGAAATTAAGGTCATGGAGATGGCTGCATGACTCTGTGAATACACTAGAAGCCACCGAACTGTACACTTTAAAAGGATCAGTTTATAGCACATGAATTATATTTCTATTTTAGAAATTCTACAATAAAAATACGTTATACAAATATTAAAGAAAAAAGAAAGCTGGAAAGTTTAAAAGCACGTGGAAACTAAACAACATACTCCCGAACAACCAACGGGCCAAAGAAGAAATCAAAAGGAAAGTAAAAACAATCTTGAAACAAACAGAAATGAAAACACAACACACCAAAACCTATGGATGCTGCAAATCAGTTCTTAGAGAAGTTTAAAGAAATGCAACCATCTATTAAAAAACAGAAAAGTCTCGAGCAACCTAATTTTACATCACAAAGAACTAGAAAAAGAAGAACAAATTAAGCCATGGTTTGTTATAGAAGGAAGGATATAATAGAGCAGAATGGAAATAAATGAAATAGAGACTAGAAAAACAATAGAAAAGGGATGAGCACTGGGTGTTGTATGTAAGTGATGAATCACAGGAATCTACCCTCGATATGAAGAGCACACTGTATACACTCTATGTTAGCTAACTTGACAATAAATTATATTAAAAAAAAGAAAAAAGAAAAACAATAGAAAAGATCAAGATCAATGACTAAGAGCTGTTTTTTTTTTTTTTGAAAAATGTGAACAAACTGACAAACCTTTTGCTAGACTACTCAGAAAAAAAAGAAGACTAAAACACAGAAATGAAAGAGGAGGCATTTCAACTGATACTACATGAAAACATAGGATCATGAGACTGCTGTGAACAATTATATGCCAATAAATTAGATAACCTAGAAGAATGGGCAGATTCTAAAAAGCATACAGTCTACTAAGACTGAATGAAAGAAATAGAAAACTTGAACAGACCAATAATGAATAGAGGGATTGAATCAGTAATCAAAAATTTCCCAATACAGAAAAGCCCAGGACCAGATGGCTTTACTGGTGAATTCTACCAAAAAATTGAAGAAGAATTAATGCCAATCCTTCTCAAACTCTTCAAAACATTGAAGACAAGGGAACGCTCCCAAACTCATTTTATGAGACCAGCAGTACCCTGATACTAAAGCCAAATAAGGACACTGCAAGAAAACAATAGACCAATACCCTTGATGAATATAGATGTAAAAATTCTTAGCAAAATAGTAGTAAACAAAATTCAACAACACATCAAAGGATTATATTCCATGACCAAGTGGGATGCTAGGATAGTTCAACATAAATGAAACATTAAATATGATATACCACATTAATAAAATAAATGATAAAAATTATAGGACACCCTCAATAGATGTAGACAAAATATTTGGCAAAATTCAACACGGTTTCATGATGAAAAACCCCAACAAATTGAGTATAGAAGGAACATACCTCCACATAATAAAGGTCATATGTGAAACACCCACAGCTAACATCACAGTCAACAGTAAAAGGCTAAAAACAAATTCTTCTTGTAATGTCAGGAACAAGGCAAAGTTGCCTACTCTCAACACTCTGATTCAACATAATACAGGAAATCCTAGATAGAGCATTCAGGCAAGATAAAGAAATAAAAGGAATTCAAATTGGAAAGGAAGAAGTAAAGTCGTTATCTGCAAATGATATAAGCTTATATATAGGAAATCCTAAAACTCAACCAAAGAATTTTGGAACTAATCAAGGAATTCAGTAGTCCACCCACAGGTATTAGTGGCATTTCCATATACTAACAGTGAATTATATGAAGAAAAAAAATCCCATTCATATTAAAATAAAAAACAATAAATATTTAGGAATTAGTTTAACCAAGGAAGAGAAAGATCTGTACAATGAAAAATATAAGACACTGATGAAAGAAATTAAAGAAGACACAAATAAATAGAATGATACTACTTGTTCACGAATGGGAAAAATTAACATTTTTAAATGTCCATACTATCTAAAGCCATCTACAGATTTAATGCAATCCTTACTAAATTCCAATGGCATTTTTCACAGAAATAGAAAATACAATCTTATAATTCATATGGAACCACAAAGGGCCCTAAATAGCCAAAGAAATTCTGAGAAAGAAGAACAAAGCTGGAGGCATCACACTTCCTGATATCAAGCTATATTACAAAGAGTAATTAAAATATCATGGTACTGGCATAAAAATAGACACACAGTAAAGTGGAATAGAATAGAGTCTCCAGACATAAGTGCCCACATATATGGTCAACTAATATTTGACAAGAAAACCAAGAATACTCAATGGTGGAAGAAAGTCTCTTCAACAAATGGTGGTAAATAACCAAATGCAGAAAAATGAATGGGCCCATATACCACTCACAAAAATTAACCCAAAATGGAGGAAAGACTTAAATATAAGGCCCAATAAATGAAAACTCTTAGAAGAAATCATAGAGAAGAAGCTCCTTGACATAGGCCTTGGCAATGATTATTTGGATATGACAACAAAAGCACAAACACATAAGCAAAAATAAACAAGTAAGAGTACTCAAACTAACAATCTTCCTCATAACAAAAGAAACAATAAACAAAATGAAAAAGCAACAACCTACGGAATAGGAGAAAATATTTGCAAACAATATATTGGATAAGACATTAATATCCAAAATATGTAGAGAACTCATATAACTCAGTAACAAACAAAAACAGATTTAAAAATGGGCAGATGAACTAAACAGAGATTTTTTTAAAAAAATTTTTTTAATGTTTTTTTATTTATTTTTTTGAGACAGAGAGAGACAGAGCATGAATGGGGGAGGGTCAGAGAGAGAGGGAGACACAGAATCGGAAGCAGGCTCCAGGCTCTGAGCCATCAGCCCAGAGCCTGACTCGGGGCTCGAACTCACGAACCGTGAGATCGTGACCTGAGCCAAAGTCGGACGCTCAACCGACTGAGCCACCCAGGTGCCCCCAGAGATTTTTTTTAAAGAAGATACCCCACATAACCAACAAATACTGAAAAGATGCTCAATGTCACTAATTACCACGAAATGCAAATCAAACATGGAAAACAATATGGAGGTTTCTCAAAAAGTTAAAAATCGAACTACCATATGATCCAGCAATCCCACTTGTGGGTATATATCCAAAAGAAATGAAATCAAGATGTTGAAAAGATGTTTGCACTCTCATGTTTATTGCAGCAGGATTCAAAATACCCAAGATGTGGAAAACCCTAAGTGTTCGTTGATGGATGAATGGGTAAAAAAGATTTGGTATATATATCAATGGGATATTATTCAGCCATGAGAAAGAAGAAAATTATGCCAATTGAGACAACATGTTGAACTTTGGGGGCACTATACTATGTGATATGTCAGAGAGAGGGTGATAGATATTGTATATAACTTGTATGTCAAATCTAAAAAAGCCAGACTTTTAGACACTGAGAGTAGAATGGTGGTTATCAGGATCTGGGCAGTGGGGGAATTGGTGAGCTGTTTAAGGATACAAACTTGCAAGCAGTAGATAAATAAGTTCTGGAGTTCTAATGCATACCCAAGTGATTATAGCAAATATTGTATTATAGATTTTAACCTGGGTAAAGGACTAGATTTTAAACGTCCTCAACACAAAAAAGTAATTATAATTTTGTGACACAAATGAGGTGTTAGCTAAGGTTACGATGGTAATCATTTTGCAACATACAAATGGTATTGTGATGCCTCCAGCTTTGGTTTTCTTTTTCAAGATTGCTTCGGCAATTTGGGGTCTTTCCTGGTTCCGTACAAATTTTAGGATTGTTCTAGCTCTGTGAAGAATGTTGGTGTTACTTTGATAGGGATTGCATTGAATATATAGATTGCTGTGGGTAGTTTTGACATTTTAACATTATTTGTTCTTCATATCCAGGAGCATGGAATCTTTTTCCACTTCTTTGTGTCTTCTTCGATTTCTTTCATAAGCTTTCTATAGTTTTCAGTGTATAGGTTTTTCACCTCTTTGGTTAGATTTATTCCTAGGTATTTTATGGGTTTTGATCCAATTGTAAATGGCATCGATTCCTTGATTTCTCTTTCTGTTGCCTCATTATTGGTGTCTAGGAATGCAACCAATTTCTGTGCATTGATTTTATATCCTGCAACTTTGCTGAATTCGTGGATCAGATCTAGCAGTTTTTTGGTGGAATCTTTTGGGTTTTCCATATAGAGTATCATGTCATCTGCAAAGAGTGAAAGTTTGACCTCCTCCTGGCCAGTTTGGATGCCTTTCATTTCTTTGTGTTATCTTATTGCAGAGGCTAAGACTTCCGATACTATGTGGAACAACAGTGGCGAGAGTGGACATCCCTGTCTTGTTCTTGACCTTAGGGGGAAAGCTCTCAGTTTTCCCCATTGAGGATGATATTAATGTTGGGTCTTTCATATATGGCTTTTATGATCTCGAGGTATGGTCCTTCTATCCCTACTTTCTTGAGGGTTTTTATCAAGAAAGGATGCTGTATTTTGTCAAAAGCTTTCTCTGCATCTATTGAGAGGATCATGTGGTTCTTGTCCTTTCCTTTAATGATGTGATGAATCACATTGATTCTTTTGTGGATATTGATCCAGCCCTGCATCCCAGGTATAAGTCCCACTTGGTCATGGTGAATAATTTTTTTATTGTATTGTTGGATCCGCTTGGCTAATATCTTGTGGAATTTTGCATCCATGTTCATCAGGGAAATTGGTCTATAGTTCCACTTTTTACTGGGGTCTTTTTCTGGTTTTGGAATCAAGGAAATGCTGGCTTCATAGAAAGAGTTTGGAAGTTTTCTTCCATTTCCATTTTTTGGAACAGCTTCAAGAGAATAGGTGTTAACTAGTCTTTAAATGTTTCATAGAATTCCTCTGGAAAGCCATCTGGCCCTGGACTGTTTTTTTGGGAGACTTTTGATTACTAATTTGATTCTTTACTGGTTATGGGTCTGTTCAAATTTTCTATTTCTTCCTGTTTCAGTTTTGGTAGTGTATGTTTCTAGGAATTTGTCTATTTCTTCCAGATTGCCCGTTTTATTGGCATATAATTGCTTGTAATATTCTCTTATTATTGTTTGCATTTCTGCTGTGTTGGTTGTAATAGCTCCTCTTTCATTCTTGATTTTATTTATTTGGGTCCTTTCCTTTTTCTTTTTGATCAAACTGGCTAGGGGTTTATCAATTTTGTTAATTCTTTCAAAGAATCAGCGCCTGGTTTCATTGATCTGTTCTACTGTATTGTTGTTGTTGTTGTTTGTTTTATTTTGTTTTGTTTCAATAGCATTGATTTCTGCTTTAATCTTTATTACTTCCTGTCTTCTGCTGTTTTTGGGTTTTATTTGCTGTTCTTTTTCCAGTTCTTTAAGGTGTAAGGTTAGGTTGTGTATCTGAGAACTTTCTTCCTTCTTTAGAAAGGCCTGGATTGCTTTATACTTCCCTCCTATGACTGCCTTTGCTGCATCCCAGAGAATTTGGGCTGTGATGTTATCATTTTCATTGGATTCCATGTACTTAAAAAAATTTTTTTTTAATGTTTATTTATTTTTGAAGGAGAGAGAGACAGAGTATGAGTGGGGAAAGGGCAGAGAGAGAGAGGGAGACACAGAATCTGAAGCAGGCTCCAGGCTCTGAGCTGTCAGCACAGAGCCCAACGCGGGGCTCAAGCTCACAAACTGTGAGATCATGACCTGAGCCAAAGTTAGATGCTTAACTGACTGAACCGCCCAGGCACCCCCATGTACTTTTTAATTTACTCTTTAACTTCTTGGTTAGCCCATTCATTCTTTAGTAGGGTGGTCTTTAGTTTCCAAGTATTTGTTATGTTTCCACAATTTTTCTTGTGGTTGATTTTGAGTTGCATAGCATTGTGGTCTGAAAATATGCATGGTATGATCTTGATCTTTTTGTACTTGGCGAGGGCTGATTTGTGTCCCAGTATGTGAAATATTCTGGAGAATGTTCCATGCGCACTGGAAAGCAATGTGTATTCTACTGTTTTAGGATGAATTGTTCTGAATATATCTGTTAAGTCCATCTGGTCCAGTGTGTCATTCAAAGTCACTGTTTCCTTGTTGATTATCTGTTTAGATTATCTGCCCATTGCTGTAAGTGGAGTGTTGAAGTCCCCTACTATTATGGTATTATTACCAATGAGTTTGTTTATGTTTATGATTAATCAATTTATATATTTGGGTGCTCTCACATTTGGAGCATGAATGTTTACAATTGTTAGGTCTTCCAACAGACACATGAAAAGATGCTCAACGTCGCTCCTCATCAGGGAAAAACAAATCAAAACCACACTCAGATATCACCTCACGCCAGTCAGAGTGGCCAAAATGAACAAATCAGGAGACTATAGATGCTAGAGAGGATGTGGAGAAACAGGAACCCTTTTGCCCTGTTGGTGGGAATGCAAACTGGTGCAGCCACTCTGGAAAACAGTGTAGAGGTTCCTCAAAAAATTAAAAATAGACCTACCCTATGATCAGCAATAGCACTGCTAGGAATTTACCCAAGGGATACAGGAGTACTGATGCATAGGGGCACTTGTACCCCAATGTTTATAGCAGCATGCTCAACAATAGCCAAATTATGGAAAGAGCCTAAATGTCCATCAACTGATGAATGGATAAAGAAATTGTGGTTTATATACACAATGGAGTACTATGTGGCAATGAGGAAGAATGAAATATGGCCCTTTGTAGCAACATGGATGGAACTGGAGAGTGTGATGCTAAGTGAAATAAGCCATACAGAGAAAGACAGATACCATATGTTTTCACTCTTATGTGGATCCTGAGAAACTTAACAGAAACCCATGGGGGAGGGGAAGGAAAAAAAAAAAGAGGTTAGAGTGGGAGAGAGCCAAAGCATAATAGACTCTTAAAAACTGAGAACAAGCTGAGGGTTGATGGGGGGTGGGAGGGAGGGGAGGATGGGTGATGGTATTGAGGAGGGCACCTTTTGGGATGAGCACTGGGTGTTGTATGGAAACCAATTTGACAATAAATTTCATAGATTGAAAAAAACCCAAAAACCAATTGTTAGGTCTTCTTGGTGGATAGACACCTTAATTATCATATAATGCCTTTCTTCATCTCTTGTTACAGTCCCTATTTTGAAGTCTAGATTATCTGATATAAGTATGGCTACTTTGGCTTTCTTTTGTTGACCATTAGCATGATAGATGGTTCTCCATCCCCTTACTTTCAATCTGAAGGTGTCTTTAGGTCTAAAGTGCATCTCTTGTAAACAGCACATAGATGGATCTTGTTTTCTTATCCATTCTGTTACCCTATGTCTTTTGATTGGAGTATTTAGTCCATTGACATTTAGAGTGAGTACTGAAAGATATGAATTTATTGCCATTATGATGCTTGTAGAGTTGGAGTTTCTGGTCATGTTCTCTGGTCCTTTCTAATCTTTTGTTGCTTTGGGTATATATATACATCTTTTCTCCCCTCAGAAAGTCCCCATTAACATTTCTTGCAGGGCTGGTTTAGTGGCCACGAACTCCTTTAATTTTGTTTGTCTGGGAAATTTTTTATCTCTCCTTCTATTTTGGATGACAGCCTTACTGGATAAAGGATTCTTGGCTGCATAGTTTTCCAATTCAGCACATTGAATATATCCTGTCACTTCTTTCTGGCATGCCAAGTTTCTGTGCATAGGTCTGCTGCAAACCTGAAACGTCTTCCCTTTGTAGGTTAAGGACTTTTTTCCCTTGGTGCTTTCATGATTCTTTCCTTGCCTGAGTATTTTGTGAATTTCACTATGATATGCCTTGTTGATGGTCAGTTTTTGTTGAATCTTATGTGAGTCCTCTGTGCTCCCTGGATTTTAATGTCTGTGTCTTTCCCCAGGTTAGGAAAGTTTTCCGCTATGATTTGCTCACGTAACCCTTCTACCCATTTTTCTCTCTCTTCATCGGCTGGGACCCCTATGATTCTGATGTTGTTACTTTTTTTTTTTTTTAATTTTTTAACGTTTATTTATTTTTGAGACAGAGAGAGACAGAGCATGAACGGGGGAGGGGCAGAGAGAGAGGGAGACACAGAATCGGAAGCAGGCTCCAGGCTCTGGGCCACCAGCCCAGAGCCCGACGCGGGGCTCGAACTCACGGACTGCGAGATCGTGACCTGAGCCAAAGTCGGACGCTCAACCGACTGAGCCACCCAGGCGCCCCTGATGTTGTTACTTTTTAATGAGTCACTGATTTCTCCAATTCTTAAGTCTTGCTCTTTCCCTTAGTTTCCTTCTTTTTTTTTTCTGCTTCGTTATTCTCCATAAGTTTGTCCTGGCCAGAGGCTATTCTTAACAGTTGAGAAAGACTTGGTCTTGGATGCCTATCCAAGTGAGACCACTGGATGGGCTCTATGGATACCTGGGTTCCCTTGCTAGACTTCCTGGCTTAATGGGAATGGAGGCTATACCCAGCAGCTGGGCAGGACTGTGAATATGCTTTCCTTCCAGGGCAGGGCCGCATAACCAGCTCCACAGCTGGTATAGTTTGCTGGCTGGGGACCCAAATCAGACAGAGCTACCAACCGAGCTCCCTGTCAAGATGGGGCCTCCAGCTCAGCTCTGCAGATGGGCAGAAAAACTGGCTGGGTTCTCTTCTCGATGCCACTGCAAACAGGAATATGGTCTGTCAAGATCCAAGCACTGGTTAATGTAAGCTTTGTCCCTTCTTCATCCCTATCTGAATCCCAGTGGTGGAGCCCTGCAGTTTTCCCCGGTAATCCCCATGAGGTGATACCTGGCTGGACCTTCTGGGAAGCAACTCCCAATGTTGAGGGAACTGATGTCTACCTTGAGTTCTCTTTTCCTCACTGGAGAAACTATAGGCTCAGGATGGAGTTTCTCAGTGTGGTGTCGTGCTGGCATGGAGGTGGGGCAATATGGTCAGAGTGTAGCCACTCCTCTTGCTCTTCCAATGTGATCCTGTGGTTCCAGTGTTGCTTCAGCCTCACTTCTGGGTTCTGGGATTTTCGCGATGGTGTCTTTCTATGGACAGTTGCCAGTTGATCTTCTTTTGTGGGGGACTGACGTTGGGAACAGCTTATGTTACCATTTTGACGACGTCACTCTCCCATATTATTTTTTGTATATAAAACAATTTTTAATTAGCAGAAGCTTAAAAAAACGGGAAATAGTTTAGTAGTTGCCAAAGGTAGAAAAGGGAATGACAGAAGCAGGAAAGAGTTATTACTTATAACCGTACATGAGGGATACGAGTGGAGATAGAACTGTTTGTTACTTTGATTGAGGTGGTGGGAACACTAAGTTGCACATGTGATAAAAACCATATAGAAGTAAACACACACACACACACACACACACACACACACACACACACAAGTACAGGTAAAACTGAGGAAATCTGAATAAGATCAGTGGGTTTGTATCAGTATCAATATCCCAGTTGTGATATTATACTATAGTTTTGCAAAATATTACTATTGGGGGAAGCTAGGGGAACTGCACACAGTTTCTCATGTTTCTTACAACTACATGTGATTCTACAATAATCTCAATAAATCTTTCTTTTCTTTTTTCTTTCTTTCTTTCTTTCTTTCTTTCTTTCTCTCTCTCTCTCTCTCTCTTTCTTTCTTTCTCTCTCTCTCTTTCTTTCTTTCTTTCTTTCTTTCTTTCTTTCTTTCTTTCTTTCTTTCTTTCTTTCTTTCTTTCCTTTCTTGTAGGCTTCACCCCCGTGTGGACCCCAACACAGGGCTCAAACTCAGGACCCTGAGATCAAGACCTGAACTGAGATCAAGAGTTGGACATTCAAACCACTGAACCACCCAGGCACCCCTCAACAAACATTTCAATCAAATATTAACTAGTGACGCTTGGGTGGCTTAGTCATTATTAAGCATTCGACTTTGGCTCAGGTTATGATCATGTGGTTCCTGGGTTCGAGCCCCACATCTGGCTCTATGCTGACAGCTCAGAGCCTAGAGCGTGCTTCAGATTTTGTGTCTTGATCCCTCTCTGCCTCTCTCCTGCTCATGCTCTGTCTCTCTCTTTCTCTCAAAAATAAATAAACATTAAAATACATACATACATACATACATAAAAATAAAAAATACCTAAGGGATTAGAAGTTTATATGCAAACCCTAAGTACAAGAAACTTGGAATGGCTATATAAGTATGAGAAAACACATGCTTAAAGTCAAGGAACACTATCAGAGATAAAGAAGCCTCATTCATAATGATGAAATCGCCAATTAATCAGGACTCTAAACACTAGCACCGAAAAGATCTTCAAATATATTACATAAATTAAAAAAAAAAGCTTGAGAAAATAAACCCTTACGTGAACTTACCGCTGCCTTCCTTCTGTATCTATATTGCAAGGAATCTAAGATTCCTAAGGTGATTGAAACTGAAGTGTAGTATCAGTTACCAAAATGTAGTAATTGCACCACATTTCACTTTGTTTTGATTAACAACAAAGGATCTTATTTGTTATCTTAATCTAAATTCAGCGCTAAACAAGAAAAGTATTTGATTTTTCTTTCCACAGAAAAATCACACAACACTTCTCTTTTTGTCGCTCAAGTTTCATTTTCCGGAAATGATTGAAGACTGCACAGCAGGCTTATTTTAGTTTATTAGGGGGGTTAAATACATGACAAAGTCCAATGCTAATTTCAGAAGCTGCTGTGAAAGGTCACTAAGGGGAAGCACATTCAGAGATTAAAATTTTAAACAGATTTCTTTGTCAACAGAAGTGTCCCTGGTATATAATTTTCTCTGTGGCTCTGCTAAAAAATTAACGCCTCCTGGTTCCCAAAGGGCTGGGGATCCTGTTTCCACTGCTCTGCTGCAGGAGTGATGTGAGTGAGGCCCATTGATAAGAAGCTGGTGTGAGGTCACACTGACGTAGTGCGAGTTAATAAAAGGAAGCCTTTTTGTCCCTTTGAATTTATCTCCATAAAGTCATTGTGTCTGCTCTGGAGGATCACCTGTTCATACTCAATGGCCTTTCAGGAGCTCCTGGATCAGGATGGTGGCCTGGGGAAATTCCATATCCTTCAGACAATTTTAGTTCTTCCCTTCATGCTGATGCTATTATGCCATATGATTTCGGAGAACTTCACTGCAGCCATTCCTGGTCATCGCTGCTGGGTGAACATCCTTGACAATGACACAGTCTCTGCTAATGATACTGGGATCCTCAGCCCTGAGGCCCTCCTCAGAATCGCCATCGCATTGAACTCAGAATCGAGGCCAGAGAAATGTCAGCGCTTTATCCATCCCCACTGGCAGCTTCGTCATCTGAATGGAACCTTCACCAACATGACTGAGCCAGACACAGAGGCCTGTCTGGATGGCTGGGTTTATGACCAAAGCTCCTTCCTCTCTACCGTTGTGTCTGAGGTAAGAGGCCCCTTCTACCTCTTGTGAGTACTAAGTCTGGGTATTTAGAATGACAGAATAAGCATGATTCAAGTGTTCAGTTACTGTGTAGGTATTGTAGTCAGTCAGCTCTCTTTCATTCTTTTAGCAAATAGAGATTGCTTATCTTCTTTTTTAAAAAAATTTTTTAATGCTTATTTATCTTTGAGAGAGACAGAGACAGAATGTGCGTGGGTTAGGGGCAGAGAGAGAGAGAGAGAGAGGGAGACACAGAATCCAAAGCAGGCTCCAGGCTCTGAGCTGTCAGCACAGAGCCTGATGTGGGGCTCAAACTCACAAGCTATGAGATCATGACCTGAGCCGAAGTCGGATGCCCAACGGACTGAGCCATGCAGGTGCCCCTAAAACATTTTTTAATGTTTATTTCCTTTTGAGAGGGGGAGGGGTAGAGAGAGAGAGGGAGACACAGAATCCAAAGCAGGCTCCAGGCTCTGAGCTGTCAGCACAGAGCCCGACACGGGGCTTGAACCCATGAACTATGAGATCATGACCTGAGCCAAAGTCGGATGTTTAACTGAGCCACCCAGGTGCTCTGTGATTATTATCTTCTTAATTGCCAAGCACTTACATTGAATTTGAGGCCAGTGAAATCAACCAACTAGACGTGAATTCCATATCAGAGGTCTTTAAATATAAGGTGAATAGTAATGATTAGACAAGTAAATACTTGATATAATGTATTATTTGTTGGTCACTTGTTCTCAGCCTAGTCACAAATTGCAAATACCTGTATTAATTAAAAAAAAAAATCTCCATGCCCTGAATACTTCGCAGACAAGCAAATCAGTGTATTTCACTCTAGGTGAGAAATGCGGGTATCAGTATTCTAGAAAACCTCCTCAATGTTTTCAGTGTGTGACCAAGATTGAGAACCCCTGAGGTATGGAATGCTAAGTGAATAGAAAGATTGCCCCTAATATAACCTAGAAGATTTAGTTGAGGATTTCTAGAGAAAGTCATGCTTAAATTGAGACTTGGATGATATGGGTAAGTAAATGTAGGAGAGGGAGGCTGGAGAGCATGTCCACTGATGGTTGTGGCAGCAAGTGAACACTGAGGGACTGTGAGCTGCTGTGAGACTCCCCTGTGCTGGTTTCCTTCTCTTCCAGTGGGACCACGTATGTCATTACCAGTCACAGAGATCAGTTCAATTCCTATTCATGGCTGGAATGTTGGTGGGAGGCTTCATATACGGCCCTCTCTCGGACAGGTGAGTGTCTCCAGCTCACTGCTGCCCTTATTCTATGGTGTTTTCATCAGCTTATAATGAACTCTTTCATAAAGAAGTCTTTACTGAGTTCCAATATACAGTTTATACTGTTGTGGGTTGCCTCGGTTCCCACGGAGCTAGAGAAGGAGGTGGAGAATTAGAGTGTGTGATAAGAGCCATTTTGCTGCACAGATATCTCTGTACAGGACACAGAAATGACATCTCCATGAGACCTGGGGGCATTTCAGAACAGTATTTATAGGGAGGTACCATACTTCCATAGATTCCATAATACCATAATTTCCATTTAGAAAGATGAGAAGGAGTAAACTATGGGCAGGGAGGGAAAGGTACTCCAAGACGGCGGGTTCAGCCTGTTTGAAGACAGAGATAACGCACAGTAAGGAGATAGAGATCTTCAGCGTAAACTGTCAGCAAGGCTGACAGACATGTGCAGAACTCTCTACCTGACAACAGCAGAACACACACGCTTTCCAAGTGTATGTGGAGCTAGACTGCATTTAAGGCTCAAAACCAGGAATCAGTAGAGTTCAAAGGATCAAAATTATACAAAGCATTGCCTCTGATTCCAACAGAGTGAAACTACAAGTCAGCAGCAGAAGCAAAACTGGAAAACGTACACATTCATGGAAATCAACCAGCATGCTTACAAAAAACCAGCGGGTCAAGGAAGAAAGCACCAAGGAAATTAGAAAATACTCAGCGATGAGTTAGATAAAAAATTCAACGTACCAAAACTTATGGGATGTAGTGAAGACAATGCTCCGTGGGAGATTGATAGCTATAAATACCTACATTGAAAGGTAAAAAAGAGAAACACCACGTCCACAAGAGGGAAGAAGAGGGGGTCCCTAGCCTTATCTCCACATAAAAACAAGGATTTAACGGTCATCCACAGACAAGATGCCTTTGTGGGAACCATGGGATTCAGGTCAGAGGTTTCAAAAGCTCAGTAGAGGCCAAGACTGAGAAGAGCAGCCCTGAGAAGGCAGGCCTACACTCTAGCAGCAGGCCTACTGATCATGGTCTTGGCTAGGGACCTGAAAGGAGCCTGCCCCCTACAGACCCAGTCCCAGACCCACTTTTCTGTGATCCTGCCACAAGCCTCATCCACCAAGGGGCCCAGGAAGTGCCCTGTTCATTGGTGACCTTGATAACAGACCCACTGATCTCAGACCTCACCACAGACCTTGAAGCAGCCCTGTGGCCCTGCTCTCCAGGGTCCAGGGCAGTCTTGCCAGACCAAGGGCCTGGCAGGAACCACACCAACCCCTATCACCAGTAAAAAGCCCACTAACCTGGCCTGACTGTGGACCCCACAGCAGCCGCACGACCCAGCTTCAGCTTCACCCACCCATGATCTCGGAAGCAGTCCTATCAGTCTGGGGGACTCAGGAGAAGGTCTTTATCTGACAAAACCAGTCTATGAAGTCAGGACATGTCTGCTCCTTTAAATGTAAGGCTATGTGATCATGAAGAATCAGGCAAACGAGACACCACCAAAAGACACTAATAAAGCCCCAATAACTGCCCCTAAAGAAATGGAGAGTCATCAACTTATTTTTTTAATTATTATTGAGAAGAGAGAGAGGGAGAAAGAATCTTAAGCAGTCTTCACGTTCGGCATGGAGCCCAACGCGGGGCTCCATCCCACAACCCTGGGATCATGAGCTGTGGCCGAAATCGAGTTGGATTCTCAACCGACTGACCCAGGAGTTCCCCTTTTTTTAAATAATTATTTTTTTAATTTTTCTTTTTTTTATTTTTTTTTTTTTAAATTTTTTTTCAACGTTTTTTATTTATTTTTGGGACAGAGAGAGACAGAGCATGAACGGGGGAGGGGCAGAGAGAGAGGGAGACACAGAATCGGAAACAGGCTCCAGGCTCTGAGCCATCAGCCCAGAGCCCGACGCGGGGCTCGAACTCACGGACCGTGAGATCGTGACCTGGCTGAAGTCGGACGCTTAACCGACTGCGCCACCCAGGCGCCCCAATTTTTTTAATTTTTCTTAAAAATATTTTTTGATGTTATTTATTTCTGAGAGAGAGAGAGAGACAGAGAGACAGAACATGGGTGGGGGGAGGGTCAGAGAGAGAGAGGGAGACAGAGAATCCGAAGCAGACTCCAGGCTCCGAGCTGTCAGCACAGAGCCCGACGCGAGGCTCAAACCCACAGACCATGAGATCATGACCTGAGCCAAAGTCAGACACTTAACTGACTGAGCCACCCAGGTGCCCCATTTTTAAAAATTTTCCCATCAACTTCTTGACAATTCAAAATACAGTAAAACCTTGGATTCTGAGTAACTTGTTCTGTGAGTGTTCCACAAGGCAAGCAAACCTTTCTAACAAATTTGAACTTGGTAAACGAGTGATGTCTTGCAGTATGAGTAGTATGTGCTACCAAATGTCACATGATCACAACTGAACCAATGGTTCTTCTCTCTTTCTCACTGTGGGATTGTGGATGATTATCTCCCAGGCTCAGATGCTTGATCTCAGGCCACAGTGTTTGGCAAAAATCAGTGCTTTTTCAGAATGTTGGAAGGTGCCCACAACTGGCCCTAGCGTATTTTTTTGTCACTTCAAAGCACCTATAGACAGTCCTTTGCTTTTCTATATGAGAGTAAGCTGAGGAATGCTTTGCTTCATTCTTTGTCAGCCTTCCAGCAGATGTAGACCCTTTCCTCTGCTGCCTTATTGCCAGTTACATTAAATACCGTATATGACAAAAGTTTATTAATACTGTATTGTAGTCAACATCCATGTAAGTGTATTCAATGGCCCCTAAGCGGGAAAAGGTTGAAAAGAAAGATGGTAAGAAACAGATGATTATGGTGGAAATTAAGAAGGAAATGACCGAGAAGTATGAATGAGGTATGCGAGTGGCTGAAATTGCAAGATTTTATAAGAAGTCTACCTCTGCATCTCATCTGCAGAGGAAGAGAAGAAAGAGGCAGAAGAATCCCTCACTTCATATGACATTACAGAGATGAGTAAAATGTGGGAAACAGTGAAAAATTTTGTAGAAAAGCACCACCCAAATAAGGCTGTAGCAGTGAGAGTGATGTTTAGTGACAATGCAATGTCACATTTGTGTGAAATCCTCAAAAGGAGGCAGAAGCAAGTGTCATTGGATAGGTTCCTTGTTAAAGCTGCATAAAAAGAAAAAGATTCCACGGAGCCAACAGATACCAGTGATTCCGTTAGTGATAGTGAAGGTTGTCCTACACGATAACCCTCCTCTCTCTTATCTCCCTCACACCAGCCATGAAGGTTTTCAAAGGTAAGTGCAGGTTAATTTGTTTATTTTTCTTTACATTTTGTGTTTTCTTTGTTATTTTATGTTATATTGTAATCATTTTTATATGAATATTTTGGGGTTGTGGAACAAATCATCTGAGTTTCCATTATTTCTCATGGGGAAATTCGCTTTGGTATATAAGTGTTTTGAGTTACAAGCACGTTTCCAGAACGAATCATGCTCACAAACCAAGGTTTTACTGTAATTATCTTAAGGAAGTTCAAGAAATATAAGAAAGACAGATAAACAACTACATGAAATCAGGAAAACAGTACATGGACAAAATGAGAAGTGTAATAAAGCAACAGAGAACAACAAAAAAAGAACCAAATAAAATCCTGGAACTGAAGAATCCAGTGACTGACCTGAAAAATTCAATAGAGAGCTTCAACAGCAGACTTGATAATGCAGAAGAAAAAAAATAAGTGAACTTCAGGAGAGGTCTTTTGAAATTACCCAGCTAGAGGAAGAGAAAGAAAAACAAATTGAACAATAGTTCAAAAAGCATATGAGATGTATGGGGCAAAATCACATAATGTATGGGGGACAATGAGATAATGTATGCATCATTGGTGTCATAGAAGGAGAGGAGAGACAGAAAGGGGCGGAAAGCTTACTTAAAGAAAGAATGACTGAGATCTACCCAAATCTAGGGAGGGAAATGGACACCTTGATTCATGAAGTTCTCAAATAGGTAGAACCCAAAGGGGTCAATGCCAAGTCCAGTACATCTAAAATCTGAAAATTTAAAGATAAAGAGAGAATTTTGAAAGCAGCAAGAAAAAAGCAATTTGTCACATACAAGGAGGCTCCCAGAAGACCATTGGTAGGTTTCTCAGAAACCCTGCAGGCCAGGAGAGGGTGAAATGATGTATTTAAAATATTGAAAGACAAAAACCTGCCAACCAAGAACACTTTATCTGGCAAAACTGTCTTTTCATACCGTATGATTTCACTCACATGTGAAATTTGGGAAACAAATGAACAAAGGAAGAGAGACAAACAAAAAAGGACTCTTAACTATAGAGAACAAATGGGTGGCTGCCAGAGGGCAGAGTGGAATAGGTGAAGGAGATTAAGAGCACACTTACCATGAAGAACACTGAATAATGTATAGAATTGGTGAATCACTATATTGTACACCTGAAACTAACAAACACTGTATGATTAAAACAAATTAGTTATACTGGAATTTTAAAAACTATAAACAAAGGGGTGCCTGGGTGGCTCCATTGGTTGAGTTTCTGACTTCAGCTCAGGTCATGATCACACAGCTCATGAGTTCGAGCCCCGCATCAGGCTCTGTGCAGACAGCTCAGAGTCTGGAGCCTGCTTCGGATTCTGTGTCTCCCTCTCTCTCTGCCCCTCCTCCACTCATGCTCTGTCTCTCTCTCTCAAAAATAAATAAACATTAAAAAATTAATTAAAAAACTATAAACAAATAAAACCTGAAAAAAAAAAAAAAGAATGAAAGAGAAAGAAAGACTTTCCTAGACAAAAACTGAGTGAATGTGAGGGTGTCTGGGTGGTTCAGTCAGTTAAGCGTCCGACTCTTGGTTTCAGCTCAGGTCATGATCTCACGGTTCATGAGTTTAAGCCCCATGTCAGGCTCTGGAACAGTGTGGAGCCTGCTTTGGATTCTCCTTCTCTCTGCCCCGCTTTGGTTCTCGTGCCCCTTCTCTGTTCTCTCTCTTTCTCTCTCTCCCTCAAAATAAATAAATAAACTTAAAAAAAAAACCTGAGGGAATGTGTTACTATTAGACCTGCTTTACAAGATGTGCTGAAGGCATTTCTTCAAGTTGGAACAAAAGAGCACTAAACAAACAGCAAGAACGTTTATAGCAGGGTGAGGGAGTTTCTGGTCCAAGATGGTGACAGAGGAAGACCCTGAAGTCCCCCTTCCATGGAACACACCAAAGTACCCCTATATATATAGAACAGTTCCCCCTGAAGAAGAACTGAGGGCCAACCGAACAGCTTCTGCACAACACAAGACAGACAAAAAGGCAAAAAAAAAAAAAAAAACAGCAGGGGAGACTGGAGACGGTGGTGACAAAGGGAACCCCTTCCCCGACACTGTGAATGGCAGTGGGGACGGACAGTGCTGAAGGACTAGGAACGATTCCTCTGTCCTTGGGCACAGAGGAAAAAAAAGGAACTAATATTACACTGTATAATAACTAACCGGAATTTAAGTAAAACCTTGAAAAAGAAAAAAAAAAATCATTAAAAAAAAGGTAAAAAAGCAGAGCGGCTAGCATATGAAAGACAGTACTAAGATTACGCCAGCCAAAGAGGTGAAGCTGTGCGAATACTCTCCAGGCCAGGGGGACTGGAGAATTACAGGGTTCATGCTCCCCTTCCCCCTTAAAAGCCCAGAGGAGGGCAGGGTCTGGATGCCATAACCGGCTTGCTGCCTCGGAAAGCCCTGGATCCACAGGCCCCCACCAGCCCTGGTTGAGCTGGGGCACAGAAAATAAGCCGTGGATTTTTTTTTTTCTTTCATTTTCCCCTTCTTTTTTCCTTAAAAGGCCATGGCTTTAAAAAGAAACTAGCATATCGAAGAGCCAGCCCTAGAACTTTGCCAAACAGGGTGGAAAGGAGCTGCTAGAATGCTCTCCAGGAGGGCGGGGCTGATGGAAACGGTCCACACTCCCTTTCCACCTTGCAAGAGCACAAACGGGAGCATGGTCTGGGCACTGTTACCGCGTCACCCCGCACTGAACACCTTGAGACACCCTGGCTTGCACCCAGTTCAGCTTCAGCTGTCCTGCCAGGTTTCCCTCAGGGTGGACAGCCCCGGCATAACCCAGCTGGCAGCTACTTCACCTCCAGGTGTCCTGCCAGGGCACGTTTTGCATGAAGAGCCCAGGGACCGCCCCGAGTTATGTCCGTTTTAGCTTTAGCTGTCCTTTCAAGATCCCCCTTGTGCAAGGTGCCCCAGTAGCTGCCTCAGCTCCAGCTACTTCTGTGTGCCCGCTGTGCAAAACGTCCTGGAACATCCCAGTTTACATACGTTTCAGCTGCAGCGATTCTGCCAAGGTGACCTCTGTGGGTAGAGCCTCGGCTCTCCCCCTCCCCCAGCTTGCACTCACTTTAGCTTCAGCTATCCTGCCAGGGGACCCTCTGCATAGAGAGCTCAGGGACCTCCTAGCCCGCATACTACATCAGCTCTAGTCACCCTGCCAAGGTACCCCCTGCACAGCATGCCTGGGACACCCTTGTTTTGCATCCATTTCAGCTTCAGCTGTCCTGCTAGGGTGCCCTCAACACAGAGAACCCTGGGATACACCAGCCTGCATCCACTTCAGCTTTAGCTGTTTTGACAGGGTGCCTGCTATGTGGAAAGCTCCAGGACACCCAGCCCACACCAGCCACAGGTCCAGGCAGCTAGCAAAAGCCACCAGGCACACACAGTCTACACTGGGGACAACCATACACAAGACTGTTCCTTCCAGTTTAAGAGAAGTAGCTGTTCTGCCATATCCATAAAAACAAACACAGGAAGTCAAGCAAAATGGGGAGGCAGAGGAACATTCTCTAAAGGAAAAAAAAAACCTCAGAAAAGAACTAAATTAAATGGAAATAAGCACTATGTCTGTTAAAGAATTTAAAGCAATAATGATAAAGATACTCACCAGACTGGGGAGAATGGAAGAACTCATGGATACCTTCAATAGAGAGATAGAAAATATTAAAAAGAACCAGTCAGAGTTGAAGAATACAATAATTGAGATAAAAAATACACTAGAGGGAATCAACAGTAGGTTAGAGGATGCAGAAGAACATATCAGTAAAATAGAAGACAAGGTAATGGGAAGCATCCAAACTGAACAGCAAAACAGGCAAAAGGATTTTTAAAAAATGAAGATAGGTCAGAGAAAGATATCATATGATTTCACTTGTACATGGAATTTGAGAAACTCAGCAGATGAACGTAGGGGAAGGGAAGGAAAAATAAGATAAAAACAGAGAGGGAGGCCAACCATAAGAGAGTCTTAAATACAGAGAACAAACTGAGGGTTACTGGAGAGGGGAGTGTGGAGGGGTTGGGTTACATGGGTGATGGACATTAAGGAGGGCACTTTTCGGGACGGGCACTGGGTGTCATATGTAAGAGATGAATCACTGGGTTCTACTCCTGAAGCCAACACTACACTGTATGTAAACTTGAATTTAAATTAAAAAAAAAGTGATAGGATTGGTCAAGTGATTTCTTGGACAACACTAAGCAAACAAACATTCACATTATAGGGGTCCCAGAAGAAAAAAAGAAAGAAAGGTGCAGAAAACTTATTTGACTAACAACTGAAAACTTTCCTAACCTGGGGAAGGAAACAGACATCTAAGTCCAAGAGGCACAGAAAGTTACAAACAAGATGAACTCAAGGAGGTGCACACCAGGACACATAAATTAAAATGACAAAAGTTAAAGATAAAGAGAGAATCTTAAAAGCAGCAAGAGAGAAACAACAAGTTACCTACAAGGGAAAACATATAAGGCTGTCAGCTGATTTTTCAGCAAGCCAGAAGGGAGTGGCATGATATATTTAAAGCGCTGAAAGGAAAAAAAATCTACAGCCAAGAATACTCTATCTGGCAAGGTTATCATTCAGATTTGAAGGAGAGATAAAGAGTTTCCCAGACAAACAAAAAATAAAGAAGTTTATCACTACCAAACGAGCCTTACAAGAAATGGTAAGGGTGTGTGTGTGTGTGTGTGTGTGTGTGTGTGGATTTTTTTAAGTGGAAAAGAAATGGCTATAGTTAGACATAAGGAAACTATGAATAAAAAGATGTAAAATATGACAGGGTATATATAAAATGTGGAGAAGGTAAAATAAAAGAAATGGAAAAGGAAAAGAAAAAGAAAGGAAGAAAGAAAAAGAAAGACTTTTTTCTTTTTTTTTTTTTTAATTTTTTTTAATGTTTTTATTCATTTTTGAGACAGAGAGAGACAGAGCATGAATGGGGGAGGGTCAGAGAGAGGGAGACACAGAATCTGAAACAGGCTCTGGGCTCTGAGCTGTCAGCACAGGGGCCCGATGCGGGGCTCGAACTCACGGACCGCAAGATCGTGACCTGAGCCGAAGTCGGCGCTCAACTGACTGAGCCACCCAGGCGCCCCATCTTTTTGTTTTTTTTTTAAATAAAGAATGTGTTTGAATTTGAATGACCATCAAATTAATATAGACTGCTATTTACTTAGGAAACACCACATATAACACTATGCGAACCTCATGGTAAACACAAACTCAAAACCTATAATAGATACACAAAAGATAAAGTAAAAGAAGGTCAAACACAACACTACAGAAACTCATCAGTCACAAAGCAAAAAGAACAACAGAAGAAGAAAGGAAGAGAGAACTACAGAAACAACCAGAAAACAAATAACAGAGTGACAATAAGTACATACCTATCAATAATTACTTTAAATGCAATTTAAAGCCCCAGAATGACTGACTAACTCTTGATTTTGGCTCAGGTCATGATCCCAGGGTTGTGGGACTGAGCCCCACATGGGGCTCTGTGCTGAGTGTGGATCCTGCCTAAGATTCTCTTTTTCTCTCACTCTCTGCTTCTGCCCTTCTCCCCTGCTTGCACTCTCTCTCTCAAATTAAAATAATAATAATAATAATAATAATAATTTAAAAAATGGGAGGACATATTGTCATCTGCAGCAGCATGAATGGAGGGGAAGTTGGTTATGCTAAGTGAAGCGAGCCACACGCACGACAAATACGGTGTGACTTTACTTATATGTGGAATCTGAAATAGTTGAATCAGAGAAGCATAATGTAGGGTGGTGGTTGCCAAGATTCTGGGGTAGCAGAAGGAGGAGATATTGCTGAAAGGGTAAAAAGTTCCAGTTTTGGAGCATGAGAAAGTCCTGGAGATGTAATGTATGGCACAGTGAATGTAGTTAACAGTACGGTTTTGTCTTCTCCGAACTTGCTAAGAGAGTAGATCTTTAGTGTTCTCACCACGTTCAAAAATGGTAGCTCTGTGAGATGACAGATATGTTAATTAGTTGGGTTGTGGCAATCATTTCACAGCATACAACTACCCAACATCAAATTATACACCTTAAATATATATAGTTTTTCCTTATCAATTATACCTGAATAAAGCTAAAGAAATTTTAAAAGACGTAAAAAACAAGAAAGATAAAAAGTTAATAATTTACACCTTAAGGCAGTAGAAAAAGAAATCTAAATCCAAAGCTAGGAGAAAAGAGGTAATAAAAATTAGAAGGAAGATAAATAGAAAACAAAGAAAGAATAAATTCAATGAAATAAATAACTGGTTCTTTGAAAAGATCAGCAAAACTAGGGGCATGTGGGTGGCTCAGATCATGATCTCGCAGTTCGTGAGTTCGAGCCCTGCATCGGGCTCGCTGCTGTCAGCACAGAGCCCACTTCGGATCTCTGTCTCCTTCTCTCTCTGTTCCTCCCCTGCTGATTCTCCCTCTCAATCTCTCTCAAAAATACATAAACTGGGGCGCCTGGGTGGCTTGGTCGGTTAAGCGTCCGACTTCGGCTCAGGTCATGATCTCACGGTCCGTGGGTTCGAGCCCCGCGTCGGGCTCTGTGCTGACCGCTCAGAGCCTGGAGCCTGTTTCAGATTCTGTGTCTCCCTCTCTCTCTGCCCCTCCCCTGTTCATGCTCTGTCTCTCTCTGTCTCAAAAATAAATAAATGTTAAAAAAAATTTAAAAAAAATACATAAACTTAAAAAAATGATCAGCAAAACTGATATCTCTACCCAGAGAACCTAAAAACAAACACGGGAAGAAATAACACAAATAACTAAAATCAGAAATAAAAGTGGGGAGGGGCACCTGGGTGGCCCAGTCGGTTGAGTGTCCGACATCCACTCGGCTCATGATCTCACCGTTCGTGAGTTTGAGCCCCGCATCAGGCTCTGAGCTAAGAGCTCAGAGCCCGGAGCCTGCTTCGGATTCTGCGTCTCCCTCTCTCTCTGTCCCTTCTCTGCTCCAGCTCTGACTCTCTCTCAAAAATAAATAAACATTGAAAAAATTTTTTTAATAACAAAAATAAATAAATAAATAAATAAATAAATAAATAAATAAATAAAAAAAAGTGGGGCCATCACTACCAATATTAAATAATAAAGAAGGGTTATAATAGGACACTATGACAAATGTATGCCAACAAATTGGTCATCTAGATGACATGGAAAAATTATTTTTCTGATATATACTTAGATGTATACACATATACATACACACACATATATATATGACATATATATTTATTTTCTATGCCATATGGTATGTGTATCACCTTGAGTAAATCTAAGTAAGTGCAAGCGTGCTCAGCTTCAGTGGCTCCTATCCCAACAGTAGACTGAAGTGGATTACACCAGTTTAGACTTTCAACTCTTATCTATGAGAGTTACCCATATCATCACTACTCTCTGAGATTGTCACACGATCTAATTTCAGCCATTACCAAATGAGGGTTCTAGTAATGCACTTTAATTTGTGGTTTTCAGACTGCTAATGAGGTTGACCTGCTTTTTAGGAGCATAGCGATCATCTGAATATTTTCATTTGTTCAAGGCCCTAACTTGCTATACTAATCGTTCTGCCCCCTCATTATAGTAAGATACACACATACGTCAGATACATTTTATACTCTATAGGTTTTTTGTTTGTTTGTTTGCGTTTGCTTTTTGGCTTTTGATTTGTTCTCTTTGACAATCCTAAATTCTTAAATAAATGTACTTCAACTTACCTATCTTTTTCTTTATGGGAAAATCTTTTTATGTCTTCTCCTTAAATAACCTTTCTCTAAGCCAGGATCAAGAGCATATACTTCTGTATTATATTCTAGAAAGTTATTGCTTTGTATTTTCCATATAGATTTATTTATTTATTTATTTATTTATTTATTTATTTATTTATGTAATATGATTTATTGTCAAATTGGCTTCCATCCAACACCCAGTGTTCGTCCCAAAAAGTGTCCTCCTCAATGCCCATAACCCACTTTCTCTTCTCCCTAATGTTAAATTGAATTTGCCGTATAGTGTGAAGTATGTAATAAGACCTATTTGAATTTTCCTTATGAACATCATCAAAAAATTGGCCTAATATATACTCCTACTTCTGCTGTCTCTATTTTATTTTATTGTCTATTTGTCTCTCTTGAAGCCAGTCCTACACAGTCTTAATTACATTATCTTTATAAGAAGTCTTGATGTTTTTAGGTCACTTTTTCCCTCCACTTACTTATTACCTACTCTCATTAAAAATAAAAAAAAACTATGGGGCATAGCTAAAATAAGAATTTAAAGAAAAGTTTATAGATATAAATGACTATGTTAAAACAGAAAAAAGATCTCAAGTCAATAACATCATCTTCCAACTTATAAAACTAGAACAAGAGTAAACTAATTCTTAGACACACTCAAGTTATCTAAAACGAATCACTAAAAAATAGACAATCTTAGCAATAAAAAACCTTAGCAGAGCTAAAACAAGTAGAGATTGAATCAGTAATAAAAAAAAACTCAACAAAGAAAAATCCAGAACCAGATAGTTGCACTGGTTAATTCCATCTAATATTTCGTATTAACACCAATCCCTCTTGAAGTCTTCCATAAAACAAAGGAGGAGGAAAATTTCCTAACTCATTCTATGAAGCCAGTGTTATTTTGACACCAACACCAGGTAATGACACCACAAGAAAATAAAATAACAGAGCAATATTCCTTATGAATGTATATCCAAAAATCTTCAGTAAAATCCTAGGAAACTAAATCCAAC